>NC_089875.1:84442279-84782279 GCF_040182565.1 Anser cygnoides
TGTGACTTAGTGCGCTAAACCTTAGTTGGTGACACAAGGTTTAAAACTTAACTTTTTAAATAAAATCAGTTTGTGACAAAGTGGTAAAACACCCATAGCAAAATTCCAAAGTTAGTGGCAATGAGAAGGCAAAATGTTTGTCTATTAGTTTTCTTTTAAAATAATTCGTTTTGCTAAGATTTTATGTTAACAAATGTACAGACCAGAGTTTAAAATGATTTATCTAATTGATTCCTTTTGTTACCTGGCTAGCAGGGAAAAGGGGTCGAGGCCGGTCCTGACCTGTTACAATGAAGACTGACTTGCTATGTGGGATTACACCAGAAGCTTGCAGTGGAGTAATGGTAAGGAAATCAAGCAACCTTAAGTATCTCAGCTGTATAGGAGCATATTCTGTTGCAAAAGACCTTCCTGCGAAGATCATGGATTCAAATATGGGACATTTGAACTAATACTTGGACTTTGAAATGAATTTCTTTAACAGTTTTCTCTGCAGTGCAAGTTATTAAACTAAAGCTACTCTATTTCCCCAATGTGTTCAACAAAATCCTTAACGTCTAGCATGGTATCTTAATAAAGAATAAAGTTGTTCTTTAAAAAATCTGCTTTAAGTAGATTTTTCCCCAAAGTTTTCTTAGTTAAGGATTCCGAAGGTGGTATTCACAAGTTCTTGCATTTAAATTTTTATTGCAATGGTATAGCTGAATACCATCGTTGGTATCCTTAAATTTTATTTCTGCTCATGAAGGTTAATCATGATTGTCTATATAGTAATCACTTATGAATTGTGTTCAGATACAGCAGTTTCAGGTGTAATCATCAGAGCTGGTTAGTCAGGCATTCCAGATAGTGGTTCTTTTCAGAACCTTTTTTAAAGGGTTGGTTAACTACCTCAGTAGCAGAGGATTGAACTATACCCTGTCTGTACTGTACATAGAAAATCTTTGTAGATAAAAGCAAGGCTTGTTTAATATGATATGAGGGTAAGATTATAATATACCAAATGTAACATTCTTAGTTGCCTTTAGTTCCAGAGGCTTTGTAAGACTTCCTCATGACCATCATAACAGGCCTTGCTTTTGTCGTATTTTGTGGCTGAAAAAGCAGCCTTGCTTCTTCAGATATTGTAGTTATTTGGATGTATAATAGTTTAGCAAGATGTTACTTTTGTAAGACATCAGATGTTCAAAAAAGTGCATCAGCAACTTGTACTAAATACTGCAGTGTCCCTTTATAAAAGGTCAGACTAAAACTGACAACTGTACAGTGAAGCCTGACATTTGGATATTTTGAAGTTTTTCATAAATCATAGAATAGTATATGGCTGTAGTTTAGCTTTTTAGGTAAAAGGTATGTTTTCATTAGTGCATTTCTTATTGCTGATCACTGTAAAAACATGTGGATCAGCTTTCCATTTCTCTTATGCAGATCATGATAACCTGTAGAGTAGAGTAGAGTACAATCATTTGTGCTATGTTTTTAATTTTCTAAAGCACCTTGATGACAGTGAGTGTTCAGTGGTGAAGCATCCTCTATTGAACCACCCTTAAAAAAAAAAAAAACAAAAATGAAACAAAAACAACAAAAAAAGAACCTTGCCAAGTCCAACTTCATATAGGTAAAAGGTAGATAAAATTATGGCTTACTTTGGACTTGGCATAAAGAGCTTCCCTTAACCCCCTGCCCAAAGGGATACTGCAGTTATACTACATACCCATAGGCACCACAAGGAAAATTGAAGCTTATACCTAATTTAGGTTTTATACACACCAGTTCCCCCAGTAAATGCAAATTTTGACAAAATTAGACATGTCATATGTTGAAAATGCTCATGGCAAACAATCATTTTGCATTCCTGCAAATAAAATTGTTTTATACTGTAAGCTGGAGGCGAGTGTAACTTATTTTTGTAATAAAGTTTTTATTTTTTTTATGTGTCATTAATATAAATGTGTGTTAGTACAGAGATCTTCTGGTTTAAAAACTTAGAATCGCACACATTTCAGTATGTTTACTTGTATTTACATAATTTTTAGAATAGTGGTTGCCAATAGCCTGTATGTTTCACATTAATTGATTTTTTTTTTTTGTTATCTTAATAAACCATTTTAGTATGTTGTATGTCAATTACTGGGATAGCTGGGACATGAAGTGTAATTTAAAATTGTCAAGTATTCATTGGAATATGTAAATGTGCCTTGCCAGTTTTGAACTTTAAGACAAAGTAAGTGAATGATGGTGAAATGAGTAGTCAATGCATAAGAGACTTGCTACCACAGTTTCATATACTGCCCTTGCTAAAAAAAAAAAAAAAAAAAAAAGTAACTTTTTCCTCAGATTTGAGCATAAAAGTATGCAGTTGCATTAGCTTCTGAATTTTCAAATCTAGTGATAGAATATTAGGCTTATGGAAAGTGGGTTTGCTAATTGTAGCCTTAAGTATAATTTTGAATTTCAATGTAATCCTTGGTGCTGGCATTCCCAGTGCCAAGGAGTTTAAATGCTCCCTTCAAAGAGGTTGCCATGCCTACTGGCACTTTTACTGTCATATGGTTTTATAAGGAACACTGTCAAGGTATGGAAAGCAATTCTGAACTTGCTAGAAAATGAAAACACTGGGGGCTGTAGGAGAGGGGAAGTCCTCAGATTTCTTAATCTTGAAATCTCTCCATTGCTGGAAAACTTTAAACACTTGTGGGATCACAAGTGCTAGTGACCAGTTCTTAGTCTGGAAATGTGTTTAGGGGTGGGGGGGGTAATATATTTATGGAATTCTAACAGTTGATGGAAGTGCATAAAAACATTGCTGTTAAGGCACTACATGTGTTGAAATTGAGGATGATACCCTTAATTTCAGCTCTGATAAAAGCACGGGGAACTATTGCAAAAATGTCAAAATTGACAGGAAAGTGTTTGTTTTCAGTGGAATGCAAGCAATGGTGAGTGAGCAAAATATCAAGATCTTGACAGTGTTCCCTCTAATTATGAACTCAAGCCATTATAACTTTTAAAATTAAATATGATTTGCACTGTTCTGATATTGGTGCAGTTTTTTAGCAAAATGATCAGAAAACTAAATTGCATGTGGTGATTAATATTGTGGAAAACTAAAATCAAATAATGTTGTTTTCAAAGCTTTAAATTTGGTTGTGTAAAGAAAAACCCTTCATTATTAAGTGTGGAAAGACTGGTGAGAGTGGGCAAGTGCATTATCTACAGCATCGGTTCAGTTGCGCTGGGTGTTGGTAAACTTGAAATGTTCTCCAGTAACACATCTCTTGCAAGGTGCTTCAGCGACAAATGGGCACCTAACACGCAGTTCTTTTTGGCATGTTAAAGGCAAGTTTTGACCTACTGGATATGACCTATATCTGGATTATGCTGCCTCTGATTATTCTCATAGGAGGCCTTCTACACTGAAACACCTGCGAAGGTTTGAGCATAGCTAGCAAGAGTTCCACATTGATTTGTAATGCTTTCGTAAATTTGAAGCCTAATTGAGTTTAGTAAGAAATTAGAAACTGCTGCTTAACACTTCTGGTTTGTAAACACTCCGATACACTTCTTGAATTATACTTCTGTTTTAACATTTGTTTGTTTGAAGGGGTTTCATCCAGGTCGTACCACTGTACTTTTTTTTGCAGAGGAAAAGTGTTAGAACGTAAAACTTAGGTTTGTTTTTAGTGTTTGGAGAAAGGCTGTTAATACAGATACTAAGACCAGCTTCTGAAATTCTGCACAGTACAACTCATACCTAAATGCTGTCTTAAAATCTAAAATAAGGAATACAAATTCTTTTGTTGGCAGGGTTGTGGGTATGACAGTCTAAAATAAGCTTAGCCTCCTCTGAAGGTAGGATTCCCAACTTCGCGTTTTGTTCTAAAAATGTTTTATGTGGCTGCAACTTACTTTCCTTTGTGTCTTTGATAATTCTTCAGAGGCATCACACTTCTCGTTCAGCCTGGCAGTTTTGTCTTGTTGGTGCTTCTCTATGTCAGTGGCAACAGGTACAAAACCACTTATAAAATTTTCTGAAAAGCGTGTGCTCAAATTGATACATTCCACAAAATTACTACTGCTTGCTCCTTGCATTAGTGAAAGCTAAGTGGAAAATATTAGCCGTTTAAAATGGAGTGGCAAGGTTTGGAAGTAGGTAATAAGGCAGTAAATTTTGCAACGTAGTGCTTGGAGAACTGAAATCAGCAAAGCTGGAGTTTGTGTTTGTAGCTTGAAGCTTATGAATCCAAATTTCATGACTGGCTTTGATGGACTTAGTCTGTCTTCACTGAGTGTCTTGCCGAATTAACTCCTAGCGCTAGTGCATGACATCCCCAGGCTGGGACTAGCTGGTTGTGTTAGTTGGGCAGAGGAAACGCCAGACTGTACTTTCTGCACTTGCTTAGTCAGATTAAAATAAGTAAATGTGTTGTAACAGGAGGAAGAAGCCTAGCTGAAGATACTTGGATACCTGATACAGGTGTTGGTGGAAGAAGGAATAAACTATTAGGTGTTACTTTAGGGCAATTAGTGCAAACAAACAAAGCTTCCCAGAAAGTGATATTAAACTTTTTTTCTGGGAAACTGATTTTCACACAGTCATCTGATTGATTGATCAACACTTTCAAGTATTTAGTTTCACTTGTGTTATAAAATCCACAGGATGGAAGTGTAACTTTTGTGGTCCTGTTTTGTCTTGATGGTTACAATAGATAAATATGCTGAAAAGTAAATCTAGGGCTAGCTTGTAAGCTTACTTGGAATTTGGAGAGAGGGGTGATCGTCTCATGTAATGTCTCTTTCTTGCCAAGATATAACTGGTTAGATTTTTTTTCTACAGACTTAATCTGAAATGGCCAGTTCTCGAGTGGACGTTGCATAGCTGAGGCTATCTGAGAGCATTGGGTTAAATTTGTTTAAGGCTATCTTCGTGAGATCTTCTTTAGACTGTCAGGCTTCCAGGTACATGGTAAAAGCTTAAAGCATCTGTGACAATGTGGAAATAAGTCATGGGAGGTAGGGAGGTAAATACAGTTTTAAATTTTAAGTTTGAAGAATTAAATTGTTCTCTCACAAGATATATTCTATTTCCAAGTGTTGCTTTATACCTGAATGTTCATTATACTATCTGCTCCAAAGTCAGCACTTATCTTCTGACAGTCATTTAGGTAAAACAGCCATGTCAGAGATCTGGGTTCCTTCTTGTCTGAGACCGATCCAATTGTCTTGATGAATGGGAATAGTTCATGATCTCTGTTTGTACAGTTGGTATGGCAAAGAAGACCATTTTGCTTGTTTTGGCCACTTTTGCAGAAGAAAAAACATGGAATCTTACTCCTTAGTTTCCTTGCACTAAGGAAGTTACAAGCACATTCATAGTACTGCTACACACCCAATAGAGTAGCCTAAGCTGTTGGACTGCAGAGATGATAATGGTAAATAAAAATAGACATTCCAGTACTTAAATGACTTTCGGGACCTAAAATCTAGCTTCAGTACACTAATTGACTTCTTATCTGCAGGGATTAGGAAGGTTTTATGGTTTTTAACTTAAACTTTTGAGTGTTTACTTCAATGCTAAGTGAACATTGAGTGTAATCTCATACTGTTAAATACTTTCAAGCTAAGAATCTCTAGAAGGCTTCATATATATCCAGTAGATATTGTTGAACTGATGAGTTAGCAGTCATAGTTTCAAGGGAATTACCCATGAACACGTCATAGAAGAGCCAGGAACGTCAGGTACTGAGTTACTGGTTCCAAGGGTAGCATTTCCAGTATTGTTCTGCTATCTAAAGTAACTTTCTTTGAGGTTTCTTTTCTTCAGGGGAATGAAAAATGCACCTGTGATGAGCGTTGGTTATTTAAAAACTGTTTTATTAAACATAGCTAATTTGGGATAAAAAAAAAAGATTCTTCTGTGAGAATTGAACAAAGGAACTGAACTACATAGATACCAGTAAATTACTGCTTTTTCTAAGTGCTATTTCAGTATACTTAAGAATGGAGCTCTCTTATAAAATGCTAGTGAGAGCTAGTCCAAATAAAGAAGAATTCTATCATTCTCATAATACAAATATATCAGAAGCTGAAGGTGATTTTAATACTACAGCATTTAAGCTGACAAAAACATACCTGATCTCTGAATGTGGAAAAACTGGCTACCGAAGCACTGTTCCTATTTTAGGTTATGGCCAAAGGGTTCCATTACACTGTGCAATGAAACCTTTTTTTCTAGTTCAAACCTGTTTCTGATCCACCATTTTCAACAAAATTTCAAAATTTTGTGCACTTAAATTTATGCTTTGGGGGAAGACAAAACCTGCAGTAACAGTCGTTGGGGTATTCATGAGTAGTAGTTTCACCAGAAGCGCACAAGTTGACTTAAACTAGCCTAGTGAAACTGCTCTTAATTCATATTAACATACTTCTGTAAAAGTGTAGGCGATTTACTCTTGCTTTTGAATTAAAAGCTACTCTGAGAAAACTACAGCAAGGTACATTTTTTGAAATTGTCAAAATCTAAATGAAGCATGCTGCAGCTTTTGTGGTATCAGAATTAATATAAAGGGAAAAAACTGTCATAACTTGACTCACTGAAGGTACTGTAAACTTTGGATGGATTTAAGCTTTACCAGTGAGAATGGTGGAATCTGGCTCTGGCTTCATAATGCTAACAGAGAACCTCTTAAAAAGTGTTTTTTTTTTAAACAAACAAACTCATAATGGTTTAAATCCATTGAGTTTGATCCCCAAGTTAAATTTAGGAAGAACATGGAAGGTCTTAAATCCATTGGATTTAAAGCGGCTGTTCTGTTTGTGGAGTTTGCAACTTGGTTTTACCTATCGTTGTGATCTTACAATAGGAATGGTGTAATAAATGGTACTTCTTTTTAATGGCATGCTAATCTGATAAATACTGCGTTTGGTTTACTGGTCTTCTGAGCCATTTAGGTTGCCATGTTTCTATGTTAAAAAAAATCTTAATACTTCTATGGTGTTAGCTGATCAGTAAGTTTCAGGCCTAATAGCTGCTGCTTTCTGGCATACTCAGTCTTTTCTTAGGTTAACTGTTGAAAATAGTACAGATATATGATGGGAAGTATGGAGGCTTGTTTTTTGTAATGCTAGTGGGTAAACTGTTAGCCTGTTGCTCTCAGTGTAACGTTTCTAGGAGTAGTGCTTTTACTGAGTGATAAAATGAGAGAAGTACACAGATGAACTGTGAAAAAGCATTGCTGGTTAAGCATTTCAAAAGTGAAGCCTCCCAGTTTGTAACTGCACTCAGAGGTGCATTAAGGTGTACCCACCACACAGGTATAAATTGCACGGAAGTAAATTGGGTAGCAGTCACAGCTCAGCAAGGTTGGCACAAATTGCCCTCAATGATAGCTTATGTTAAAGTGGCTGATTTGGTACTGAATTATGCTGAAGTACTTGTGTAGTTCTGTTGTGCAGCCAGTAAAGAACAGCTGGGTTTGTAACTCCAGTGCAGCAGCAGGTAGAGGATCATCCACTTGTAGTCTTGGAGAAACAATAGATAGTTGTGATGCATAGTGTGTTTTAAACATCTTTTAAATTTCTGTGTCCCTTTGAAGCAGCCTTTTTTGACTTTAAAGCATGAAGATACAAAATTGTAAGGTTCAAATTCTGAACTCAAAGATTGAACGCAACTTAAAGATAGAAGGAAACGTTCGCAATTCTGGTGTTAAGAGCAGACAGTTTGGTGAAGTTAGAGCCCAGTAATCAAAGCACATATTTTAAAATTGTGTGGTAACTCTGTAAAGAAAGGACCTGTTATTAAACAGGTATTCACTTAGTCTATCTTAGAATGTCTGTATCTAGCACAAATGCACATATTGGGTAAGGAAGAGAAAAGCCAAAACCACAAAACAAAAACCTGTCTCTGAGAAGCGTGTAGGAGAGGACTTGAACATGCGTTACTTTCCAAAGGCGTGCAGGTTACTAGGTGATAGGTACTGAATTCTTGGATATGGGGTAAGTGAGATGGATGTGATAATGTTGGAACCTCTACCCATCAACCACATGAAAGAGATTACAAAGATATTTTAGGTTTCACAAATAAAATGAAATCATATTAGTCTCTAGTTTAAAAAAAAAAAATGTGGATTTGACTTGGACATCTTAAACAGGGAAAAATGTCCCTGTGAAAATTGAAACTTAGTCACCTGTAAATGCTTTTTTCCTTTTTTTTTTTTTTTTCCCCCCTACCCTTGAAGCAGTGATCGAAAGCCAGGTAGACTCCCCTCAGAGAAATACAAAGGAGTATGTTTGTCTGGTATTTAGATGGTTGATCTCTAGGAGTGATAAAATCACTAATAATTCCCTGCTTTGGAGAGTCCTCAACAAAACACGTTCTTGTCTGACTCAAGAGAAAACTTCAGGTCATGTAACAGCTGGAGAAAGAAATCATCCATCCACGGGCACAAGAATACTATTAAATGTGCCTCGACTACTGGCAAGTTTGTAGTCTAGGGTTAAAAACAAAATAGCCAGGTAAATAACCTGGCAAACCACGAGGTAGAAGGACTTCACTTAGTTGTGTTACAGCTTTGTGGAATCATTCTTGCTATTAATCAGTCTGTCCTTTTCCTGTGAAAGGTAGGTACACTCTAAAGCAGGCATCATCTAGCAGCCACAGCAAGATGTGAAGGGAAGGTCAGGTGATGGATCTTGCCCAGGTGCAAACATCAGGTTGAGAGCAGACACAGGGCCTTGGACTTCATGTGAAAAGGTAAGGAGATTCTGTCTGGGCTGGTGTAACCATTGGGGCCTCTTACCTCGGTAGAAGTTTGGGAAGAATGGCAGGAAGGTTGTGGGAACGTGTCCAAGAGAACCAGGGAATTCTGTCTGAAAGTATTCCTGTAACAAAGGAGGTTTCGAATACAGCAAAACAGAAAACCAGCAGAGAAAAACTCTTGCCATGCCTCAATTATGCTACTATTTCAAATGCCCTGTTTGGAGAGGTGAGTGATAGTCCTGTGGCTGGTAATCGTAAACCTGCTGTTTTGAAGTGATGGGCTAATAGCCTCAGCATCAGCGAGCAAGAGACCCTCCTGAATATCTGATGTACCTGTGCCAATGGCTGACTTGTTTTGTGGTATAGGTGAGGAGTTCTTCCATTTCTTTTTACTGGTATTAAAATTAAATTAATACCTTTAGTAATACTTTAAAGTGTAGTTAAAAGTAGGGTAATAAGAAAAACTTTTTAATAGGGCCTGACAAGACCTCCATATTGAGTGGTGCTTAGGGAAGGAATGTCGTGTTCATAGTGAAGCCTCATGTACCATCTTGATTTGAATGTCTTTTAATCCAGGGGACAAAGTGAGCGAATAGGTGTTCTGCTTGGGAAGCTGCGGCAAATCAAAGCCAACTCAACAGCCCCTTTAGAGGTATTCAAATTGAGGATGGGCCAAATGGGCTCCCAGGTACACCACCAGGTTTTTGCATGGGGTTGTTTTTTTTTCGGGATAAGTATCCAATACAAGCCCAGCATCCCGAGGGAGAGAAGCGGCTGGTAATTTCTCAGGACTCAGTCAGGACTTTGTTAAAGACTGGGTGGTGCAGGTAGATGAGCTGGGTATTTTCTACAGTGGAGGTGGTCTTCATGCTCAGAAATGAAGGTACATACAGGGATCGATACGTGCTTGAAAGCAGGAGCTCAAGAGATGATAAGGATGTTACCAATATGGAGGTTGCTAAACTTTGAAGATGTTCCAAGTCATGATAGAGCTTACATCTTTTGATACCAGAAAATACACTTTGTTAATGAAGAAAAGGGATTTTATTCTAAGCCTGTCAGATGCAAAACCTTGCATCAGGTAAGAAGGTAGGGGGAGGCTGGAAAAGGAGTAGGGCTAAGGCAGAATATATTTGCCCGATTTTGGTTTGCTCTCCTTACTAAGAAAAGCAGGTCAAGAATAGATAAGACTGTGCTGATGAACAAGGTACAGAAGTGGGCAGCTTGCAATAGGGGAAAGCTGTCATTTTCTCTGCAGGTGAGCAGCATCTTTGAAGACTCAGTGGGAGATAGGAACATTCCTGACTGTAGAAGTAATGGGAATTGAAGCGTCCAGTGGAGACCGGTGTGCATGTTCTAAGTTCTTGGTGAAACTCAGGTGAGCAGCTTTGAACTAAGAAACCTTGGGCTATGTTCAGCACTTCTGTGTCCCCTCACAGCCAGAACTGCTCCTCCATATAATCCATGACCTTGTTCCTTTCTTTGTTCTGGCTTTTAACTGTTGCCTGTGGGCTTCAGGGAAGGAGAGGAGAGAGCCGTTAAGACTTTTCCAGACCTAATGAACAGGTAAAGGAAAAAAAAGGAGAAGGAAGCAGAGCTGTGCATTGGTTCCTACCATTGTGGTCCAGGAGAATCTCCAGATAGACTTGTCAGAGTTGAGACTGACTGGTATTCCAAGTTTCCTGAACATAGCATATCCCCAAAATAACACTGGATGCAGACAGTACACCACAGTATGATGATAGGTTAGAACTCGATCTACAATTTGCTGTGTCCAAAGTGGACGATAATGTTCAGTGGAGAACTTACTGCTATTCCTAAACAAACGATGCTTTTGAGGGTCTTATACAGGCCCCTAGGAAACCTATATGGTATTAAAGCATCCTTTCTCTGTTTTCTTATGAAGCAAAATCTACTTTTTTGAGGGGAAAAAAAAAGTTCCTTCCCTCTTGTATCTGAAATGCACTGAACCCAACTTCGGGTTTACCTGATGCCACCCAGGTCCACGTGCAGTGTTGAGAGCTATCTTACATGCATCTGTTGAAATTCCAAATCTCGATCATTGTAATTCCTGGTGGGGGTGCAGAAACTGGATGTACAGAGAATACTCTGAAGTCCGGAGATAAGACTGGAAGACATGCAGCTTCTTGAGGAGAAGAGAACATCATTCCTTGCAGTTTGGTACGAAAGATGGTAAGCTGATTTTCATATTAAGAAGCCCATATATTAGTATATATTTACAGATATTTATATATCTGTGAAAGGGGGAGCCTCATGCCTACCTAGCATTTAAAACATTTTTATACTTCAGTAGAAAAATACAGATAAACCAGGTAGATGATGTAGTAGTAAATCATTTGGTCACATATCAGAAACAGAAAGTTGCAGATTTATACTGAATGATGATAATGTTCCCTCATACAATCTCAGTTCCTAATAGCTCCAATGCCTTTCCCAGCTAGAATACTAGTTACTTAAATAAAATAAAAAGCAAAGCAAGACTTTAATTAGTGCAGAACTTTGATGCTTAACTAGTAAATAGATCAGGCTCAGATCTAGATGAAATGTTCAGTTGGTCTGAATTCATTTATCCAGAGGAAATTTGTCTATCCTATGAACTTCAGAGAAACTATTCTATAACTTGTTCAGGTAGTCACATAAATTCCACTACAGAAAACCTACTGATAGTACAGATAGCTCTTCCAAATAGTCTTCATTTCTTGATTTTACAATTTGTCCTGAAAATACAGTTCAGAGTCCTCTTGTCTGCCTAAGCATGCACGCTCCCTTCCCAAAGGACTATTTAGGGAAAACCACTGTGCAGGTGGCAAGCGTGCACCAGGAACTGCATTGCAGAATATCAGGGAGGAATCGCAAGCAGCTGTTCTTCACTGTTCTGGAAGAGAGACTCTTGAGTTTCTATCCTACTAAGGTATGTCTGCTAATAGGCCCCTGGAGGGATCATCTGCTTCCACAGAAGCACCAGTGATACCAGGGCTAGAAGTGAAGTGGTACATAGCAATACACCATAGTACCACTTTTCTATTAAATGAGACAGCATTTTGGGGGAAGAATGGTTTGGCGTACCTTCAGGAACGCGAGTAGCAGCTGTCTGGTAAAGGTGGCGTTGATCAGTTGTGAACTGTAAAGAAGCTTGGCCTTGCAGAGCTCACTACTGAATCCTAAAATTATCTAATTAAAATCATATTCCTCTTACAGTGGAGCTTTACCATAGGGCTGTGTGCTCAAGTTATACCGCAAAATGTCATACTAGCAAGCTGCCCATATGCTTCAAGAAGTTCCTACAAAAATCTTCAGAACTCATCCTCACATATGAAGAGGAATAACACTCTGTTCTGAGTCTCTTTCTCTGGAGATATTCAAGGCCCGTCTGGACGCCTACCTGGGCAGCCTGCTCTAAGGAACCTGCTTTGGCAGGGGGGTTGGACCTGATGATCTCTGGAGGTCTCTTCCAACCCCTGCAATTCTGTGATTCTGTGTGATTCTGTTCATGCTCTCTCCCAGTATCATCCTGTGCATCAGTCTGCTAGCATAGAATTATTTTGCTTTTGTCATGTATCCCATATTCTTTCAGGGAAACTTAACGTATATGTCCCATTGTTTTTTTCTGAAAACATTTTTTTGCTGTGCATAGAATCATAGATTTATGATTCATCATACATAATGATTCTACATCATTTAAATGAAGGGAAAATGTCCATTGTATACACCCTCAGCCAACAAATGATAAATAAAACAACCTTAGTTATACAGCTCATTCTGTAACAATTTCTGTAACGTGGTGGTTGAAAGACTTAACTGAAGCACAAATAACTTTCTGAGGGTGATAATTGATGTTGTTTAGCTCTTAACCTATACCACTTTTAAATACTTCTTGTTCTCGGAGAAACTGGTTGCTCAAACTAAAAATATCTCTGTGGAATTCTGACCTGACAAAAACACTCAAGGCATTTACTGCTGTACCTACAGAAGCTAAAGCAGCGGAGTTCAGGATACCAGCTTGCCTGTCACCATTTAAAAAGGAAAAAAAAACTAATTTCTGCATGTGAGTTTACACGATCAGTATCAGGAGGCGCAACAGATGTTAGTATCATTAGAAAGCTTTTTCTGATACAAGCTGGCTTACAACAGCAATCTTCAGTTATAATCAGGCTTTTTTTCTAGTTTTGGGAAGTTCTGAGCGTTGACCAGAAGTTATTGATTATGTGATGACTTGAAGTTGGGGGAATTTTTGTCGCTGTTCTGCTCCTAAGGTGGAAATTGTGCCCAAAGGAGGCAAGAGGATCATAAATCTTTGTAAAAGGCAGACTGTTCAGGTGGTCAAAGTCATTTGATACAATGATAAGCAGAGTAAGGAATGAGTTTTCACCATCTCTTTATAAAATAGTCAGTGAAAGTTCTTTGTGAGATTGAAGGTACATATGAATATTCAAGGAGGATAAAGTGGTGGAACTCCTTGCAGTTCAAAAAGCAACTTGAAACTCAGGGAAAAAAATTCCTTCTCAGGATATCCCCAAGATGCAAATCGGAGTCAAAGAATGTTCTGGGAAAGTATTATATTCCTGCTGTGCTTTTAGAGCTCTTTCTTCTAGGTATCCCCTGTTGGCCGTTGTCACAAACAGGATGTTCACCTGGCTGAAGAGCTGCTGACCCAACACAGCTGTTCTGCGTATCCATCAAGTGTCTGTGGTGGAAAAACTTGCACTACCTTTGAATCCTCCAGGTCTCATCATAGTTATGAAAGGCACAGGTGCTGCACCGCTTTGCAGCTTTTACCAGAAACACATCTTACAAGTATTTTCTTGGCACTTTCTAATTCAGCTGAATCAAGGGAAACTGGCTCACGTTCCTCCTCAAACTCCCTACTTGAGAATTTCCCCCATTAACCACAAAGTTGTCTGGAAACTCCCTCAGGACCTGACATAGCTATTTTCACAAAGTGTGTATCCAGGGCAAGGTTTTCTTTATGCCCACTGTAAACATCTTAATTTTCATTTAGACTGAGCTCTTAAGCTGTGCTGTGGCGTTCACTTAACTATTTGCATTGGTACAGCTCCTTATTTCTTTCACAAACTTTTTCTTACATTTTCTTACAAATTCTCAAATCCAGCCACCATGAAAATCTTCCTCCTTGATCAGCCCAGGTTTATGGAAGGAATTTACGGCTTCAGATAAGTAACTTTCCAAGTCTTCCCCACGCATACCAACCAACTCAGCTATCTCAATACTAAGTTAAATCTCACATCCAAAGAGCCTCTCTCTTGCTCTGGTGGAGGAAAAAAAAATTACAAAAATTCTGTAGACTATAATTTTGCCAAATGTTTACCACACACCTAATGTTCATATCTTTAAGCATTTCTCCAGTGTGTCCTGTATAGGTCTAATGCCTCCCTTTATGCATATTCTTTAAATTTTTTGGCCTCTGTCTTCTGCACCCACCTTGCAATTTTCCTTTCAATATCTTTCTCCCTTAGTTTGTCCTGTACAAATGGTAATTTATGGGACATTATTTTCATCTCTAATATCTTAATGCTCTCCATTATCTAGTCTTTAAAAGAATGCATTCAGAACAGTCCTCTTCATGCAAACAATTTGGAGAAACACTCTAATGTTGCTCTGACCCTTTTCATTTTTTCTCCTTGAGAGTTACAAGTTCCTCAAGACAAAACTGCCTCTATTATCTAGCCATTTTTTTCTTCTTCCCAATGGTACATTTTCCAAAATGAACCTTGTTTGTCCTGGTGAAATTCCAACGTGTTCAGTATTTCCTCAATGTCTGTGCACCTTTGTTTTCCCAAGCATCAGTCCTGTTGCACATAATAAACTGACCTTCTGGACATTCACTCAAAGTAGGTTCTTTCACTTGAATTTCCTTACCAGAGCAGTCTCTGTGCCTTTTTTCCGGGCCAGTCTTTATTCTGCCTGGTACTTATCTGTGGTTTCATGACCTCAGTTCTTCTATACCACAGCTTGGTATAGGTATTTTCAGTTCATTTACATGAATTTTATTTTATACTTAAAGGAATGATGAATTTTGGGTGGCCTGTTACAACTGATATCCCTTAGCCACCCAATTCAATTTCCTGCTGAATCTTTTTATTTAAAACAAAACATTAAATCTCTAACATCGTTGGTCTCCACGCTTAGGGAAAAAATGAATTGCCAGCTGATTTTTTGAGAAGCATCATCTATATATTTTTTTTAAGATGATTTTTCCTTTCATTCTACTGTTATGCTCCTCATTCTCCTGGAGCAGCTGACCTCCCCTGTTCTTCTAAAAAACAACTTGTGTGCGATTTTACCCAGTAATCCAAAGCCTCTGTTGCTGTGTCCAGCGGGTACTTTTAACCCCAGCTTATCATTTCCCATCCACTTTGCTTTAATCTTGTAATACCGTGGATCAGCTCATGGTCCATAATGTGGTGGTCCAGGAAGCAAATGTAAGAACCTAGAACCACCACTGGCAGCACGCATTCCCATGCAACTGAGAAGCGCAGGTCTGTGAGTCTCAAATACAGTGAAACTCATTATTAGCAGACTATTAACTCGCTAACAGACTAATGAACATTACTGCATTTGTAACAGTAAAAACAGTTTTGTTTACCTAAATGCTAATAATTATCATCCTACCCAAATCAATGAAAACTGGAAATAGTCAGCCTCTGCTTTCCCCTAAAGCTCGAGTGTTCTTTCAAGAGAGAGGCCAACAAGCCTGTGCTAATAAAAAATTTCACTTCGTTTTTGAATGCAGCTGAATTACCTGAGTTCATCAGCTGAAACTGGTAACTGTTGGTGTATGCCCTTTAAGTTTTAAATTGAAAAGTTGAGCCTAAGTTGCCTACTAAAGCTTAATTTTCTTGGGATTTGAGTCCACATTCACTTCTTTATTTCTTACCTGTTCCCTAAGTATTTGCTTAAAATTAATTTCAGAGATTGCTTAGGAGAAAGCTGTTGAAGTTAAAAGTTAATATGATTCCTTTGGATTAAACTTCTGGAAAGGACCCACAAAAATGATAAGGGACTTGTGGGGAATGATTTATAAAGGAAAACTAATTCCTGATTGGGTAAAGATGAAGGATTATATTATGGAAGTTAGCCTAGAACAACCATATCCTTGAGGAAAATAAGTAACTTGAAGAAGGAGGCATTATAGACTGGCAACTTTTTTTTTTTTTTTTAAGATACTGGAGAGTAAAAGCAGACTGCTTGCAGAATAAACTAAATGCAATCAGCCTGTGTGAATCTGTATTACAGTTCACTGCCTAAAGAAACAACTGAGTTTAAGCTTAAAAAAAAAAACCACAAAAACAGTTAAATAGAATTTCAGCCTTATGACTGACATTTTTCAGTCAACAAGCATCTTTTTTTTTATTTCAAGTTATGCTGGAAAATCTCCACTGGTGTATTTTGTTGTTAGAATATGCGATCTTTGGTTGTAGTTTTTAAAAGAATAAAAAATGGAGAACTGTTTCCTTTCTGTGAAAAGGGAGACTTGCTATTGCCGGTGAATGGTTGAAGTTTTCATTTCTCACGTAAATCTCACTGGAATTTTGAAAAGCTTGGTTTTGTCAATATTTCCCTTTTGTTTTTCCATCTTCTTTTGCTAGAAGACAAACCTCAACTACGTCTTTCAGTGTAGCAGAACAATCCAAGTAGTTGTAGAGCAATGGGCTGCAGAGGGTGGTGATCTGTGGTGCTAGCACTGCTATGTCTGTGGCAGAGGAGGTTGGGACAAAACAGGTTGTTGTAGAGTCTGGCCAGCACAGCTAAACTTTGTGAACTGAAGGAAATCACAGGGCTTCTCAGATGATGAGGTACAATTATTGCCAAATGGGAATGTGGCACTTTCATGCTAAATAAACATAACCCTGAACAATGAAGCTATAATTTAAGAAACTTTACCCAGAGTAGAGAACTCAAATAGAAGCAGAAGTTGAACTTCTGTTCTTGCATGCTCCTGGTCTGCTCTGCAAGTCACTTCCACTGTTCCAGATACATGATGCTGGTCACAACATCTCTATGAAATATTTTAAGCATTACACATAAAAAAAAAGTTATTATTAAAAACATTACAAAATAAATGACTAAAAATTGTAAGCAGTAAAGCTGAGGAGTAAGTAATAAAAATGCGTCTTCTGAGGAAAATTAATTTCCTCTGAATATACTGTATGGAGCTTTGCTGTGAATGTGTACCTTATTTGTTGTTTTTTTTTCCTAATAGAAATCATGTGGACTGACATGAAATAACACTGTGCAGGCGCTCTTAAGGAAATTCAATCCTACCCTGGGCTTTTGCCAAGCTCTCTGAGAAAGGTCAACATACTGAAGTCGAACTGCAGCATTTCACCTGATCTAGAGGTCAAGGGAAGTGTTGCATAAAATGACAAACATCTGAGAGAAGTGTCTGAAAGCTATTTTTGGCTTTTGATTTCTAGATACCGACTCATATTCCAAATACTATATTTTCCTTCATGGGATAGTCGCAGGGTTTGCACTATAGCTTTGTAAACACGATTCTTTTCTCAATAGACATAGTCTCTGTACGCTTATGTATCTGCTTCCCAAATATGCCTGTGTGGGGCTGGTGCAAATTAGTATAAAAGGCAACACTAACTTCTCAATGCAACTCAAAAATGAAGGAAGGCAGTTGTACTTGAGAAGATATCTTTTATATCTGCAACTCAGAAGCCCCCCTCTCAATAAGGTTTCCTAGGAGCAGTCACTTAAGCGCTTTTATTTTGCCCACTGAGCTAATCTTCCCCTAACCAGCGGTGTTACATTAACAAAACTTCTGAGCTTCCTGGGACTGAACAACCTCGGAGTTGCTCAGAGCATTGGAGCAATTTGACGTGGCTTAGGCAGTACCTGAAGGCTGTTCCTAATGTGCAGTTGGCTTTAAGCCTTCCTCACTAGCAGTAAACTACATTCCGGGCAGCGCTTTGGCAGCCTGCTGTAACCCTGTGTGTATACTTTGTGATTTTAAGGGGGGGAGAGGCTCTCATCCCTTTTTCTACCCTGCTCCGTTTGCTTCGCGATGCCCTATGAAGCACTGAGGAGTGTTTGCACAGCTTTATACTCCCGATTCCTGAACGCTTTAGTTCAGTCATCAGCTAAATATAGGGCGTTTTAGCCAGGTGCAGCAGCTCCTGGGCGCCGGCTGTCCCGACCCCGAGCGTTTATGTAAGCGCCCTGTCACCGGAGATCAGCGTAACGGGGTGCCGCTGGAAAACCCACCCCAGCCTTCCCAACGCCTTCTCCCCGGCCCCCCTCGGCACCTCTCCTCCCTCCCACCCTTCCGCCGCTCCGCCCCGTCGCGGCGGCCGGCGGAGAGCCGCCTCCTCCCGGCGAGAGGCAGGCGAGGAGGGAGCGCCCGGCGCCGCCAACAAGATGGCGGCCGCCCCCTGACGCCGCCCGCCATTCCCGGAAGCGGCGCGGCCTGCCCGGGTCGGCTCCCTGCGGGCCGGCTGAGGCGGCTCCGGCTCGGCGGGGGCCATGGGCTGGGCGCGGGCGGCCGCCGAGCGGCTGCGGCAGCGGGCGAGGGGCGCTGAGGTGCTGCGGGAGACCTGCCGCCAGTACCCGCTCTTCTGCTGCCTCCTGCTGGGGCTGGCCGCGGCCACCCTCCTCCTCAACCGGTAACCCCGCTGCGGGGGGGGGGGGGGGGGGGGGCGAGGGGGGGACCGGGGGGCAGCCTCGAGGCAGGGGGTGGCTGCGGGGTGGTCGTCGTGGGGGAAAAAAAAAAAAAAAAAAGTGAGATCTACGAGCGGTGACCCCCTTTTTCTGCTTGCTCGGAAGGTACCTCCACGTCCTGATGGTCTTCTGGTCGTTTGTGGCCGGCGTCGTCACCTTCTACTGCTCGCTGGGACCGGATTCCCTCCTGCCCAATATTCTGTTCACCATAAAATATAAACCCAAGGTAAGCGCGGCTCTCCGTAGGCTGCCCTGAAGTTCAGTAGCGATAGACAGAGATAGTAATTCTGGTGGGATTCTTGCTGTTTTCAAAACACTATACAGTTTGTATCTATTTACTGATAGATACCTTGTGGCAAATATAATGATTACAGCCTTGGGTTCTTCCTGTATCTGTGCATAGGCCCATCAAATCTACGTATTCATGTAAAGCTGCTGTTGGGAGAGTTCATGGATGTTTTCTAACCGTTTCACCTACTTTTCACTTAGGGCATTTCACTTGCAAGTAGCCTAGAAACTATTTAACTGTGTTCTCTTTTATTAAGACTCTTTAAAATGCCTTGCCTTTTGTACGCTACTCCTAACTCTTCTTTATTGATTGTAGTCAAGCTTCCTTAAGTGGTACTGAACTTCAAAGGAAAAAGCATTCCCAAAGGAAATTGCTGTTTTCTATCTTTTGAGGCTATAGCAAGGCAAGGTTTGTAGAGAAGCTAGTTGATCTGATCACAGGCCAAATGATGTCTGGGGAGATGGGTAGAGATGTACAAGGCTATCTACTTAAGTTTTGTTTTAGTGGAAGTGATTTTCCTGATCAGTTCGGTTGTTTCTCATGCCGTGCCTTGTTATTTTGCTTTCCTGCTGGGAAAACACCTTTGCCTGTCTACTGTTCAGTTCTCTGTAATTGTATACTCTAGAAGGAAATTTACTGATGTCTTAACAGAGTCATCATTTTGAAGAATATAAACTTGTCCAAATGTTTTCTCCTAGCAATTGGAATTGCCGGAGCTATTTCCCCATGGTCACAGTTGTGCTGTGTGTGGCAAAGTCAAATGCAAGAGGCACAGGTAAATTAAATGTGACACTGGTAATGATAGTATTTTTGTACGCTTCAGTAGGGAACTTGCATTGTTGTTACATCTACTTTTTCGTGCTCTCCTACAGACCTGCTTTGCTCCTAGAAAACTATCAGCCATGGCTGGATCTAAAAGTGCCTTCCAAGGTTGATGCGTCCCTCTCAGAGGTAATTGCTGCTTTATTTCTTTATTTCCTTGAAATTCAATGATTTTTTTTTAATTTCATATTTCTTAGACCTGCTAATTCCAGTTGAGTAGATGAGTCAGATATATGTGCCATTTATGTTAACTTTTCATGTAAAACTCAAATCAAAAGAATATATGGCAGGTGCAGAGAGGCAAGGTGGCTGTTCGTTAATGCAGATGTGACTGTCCCTGCAGTAGTGTGCCTAGAACTCGAGAAACATCTATGCAAATTGGAAAATATATAGGAATGAACAGCTCTAAACAGGTGACTGTGAAACATGTCAGATTCTTGAAAGGTTGCGGATTTCAGCCTACTTGGTTTGCTGAAGCAGAGGCTAAAGGATGATTTGCTCTAGCTACAAAAATTATGTGATGGAAGATAAGCATGTGATTGTACCTATTTAAAGTCATCAGACAAAGCTGTAACACAAATGGTCAAAATAAGTTAGTCAGTGGAATTACTGAAAGAAGGATAGCATAAATACATCTTTCTGATAAGACTGTAAATCAGGAATTTTGTTTTATTCTTTTCTCTTTAGAAAATATCAAAAGAGCTATTTTGGTTTAGGTTTGTTTCCTACCAACCCCCTCCCCTTGGTTGGTACTTGATAAAATATATCGGCAGCTAAGAAAATAACTTTCAGTCCATTTTAAAAGCTAGGAAAATAAGCAAACATTTGTGTAGCTTAATCTCTATTTAGAATTCCACCTTTGGAGTTCTATGGTATAGGGAAAAATAAATGGCATGTCAGAGATGAGCAGATTCTTACGTGTCAGCTCTCATAATTACCAGCCTGATGTATGAAGTCAATGCTGTGTGTGCTTGAGGTATAAGCTAATTCTTTAATTCAGCTGTGTGTGATGCTGTTCAGGGCATGCCCCATAACAAGCGTAGCAAAAGGACAAAAACCTTAAGGGAAGGGAGGGATGGATAGTTGAAGATTTTGAAAAAACAAAAACCAACCAACCAAAAAACCCGTGGAGATAACTTGTTGACTTCCTTCAGTTTAATATAGTGACTTCCTTTGCAATTTCGGAAGCAAACATTTGTTGTTTTAAAATTACACAATCTATTAAAATTATTGACTTTTTTAGAGTAAGTTTAGGCCCAAGTATATTAAAAGAGCAGTACCACTGAGTGTCATACAGATAGGCTTATTTTTTGAGCCTCTTGTTTTAATACTAGAATACGAAATAAATACTTTTGTGTCCCATTTTTTCTAGAACTTTGGGCAGCAGATAGTTGTGACAGTTTACCAAAGGATGTGTAAGTGCTGAAGGACTGGAGGTTGTCCTGTTCAGCTTAAAATGCAATTTTATGCTGAGGAAGTTCTTTGTAGTCCATTACTAGTAAGAGAGCTGAGTAGATACTATGGTTATCTTTTAACACTGCTTCTTGAAATATGTTGCTACACAATGGTATTTTGTATTTGCTTGTTGTTACTGTAGTTCTGCTTTTACCGAAG
Source organism: Anser cygnoides (assembly GCF_040182565.1). NCBI lineage: Eukaryota > Metazoa > Chordata > Aves > Anseriformes > Anatidae > Anser > Anser cygnoides. The sequence goes on from NC_089875.1 coordinate 84,463,471, forward strand.
TGGTGTGGGTGTTTTTGTTGGTGGTTTTTTATTTTCTTCCTTCACTGTTGCGTCCCCCCAGGCCTGCTTTATTTAGCAGCATCCACGTGGCTGTTGTATATCTATGCTGTGTTTCTCGTTCCTTTCTATTCTTTGTGTGCTTCACTGGAGGGAAGTGTCAGACCTGGGTTCTGTGTGTTCCTGGCACAGTGTGCCGGGGTTATAACCTTTGATGGACCCAGGCAGACTTCTGTTCCCACACTGAAGTCGCCTTTTCACACGTTTAGGATACTAGCTGGAATGAGAAATTCCACTGCATTGTTGCCTGTTGCAACTCTTCTGTACCTGTTAAGAAGGCAGCAGAGGTTCTGCCCATGCCATATTGCTCTTCATCTGCGCTGGGGATCTGCAGCATTTAACGTGTGACTGGAATTGGATAGCCTGCTCAGGGCTGGAAGGAGGGACTGCTCTTATTTTTTGTGGGTTAGTCATGCAATAGGGGGAAGCTGATACACTGAGAAGTGAATTAAGATTAATGAGATTCCGAAGGAGTATGGAGCGTAGCCTGCTTCTGAAAGGCAGATTCTTCAAATAATTAAAAGAATTCTGGGATTTTTTTTTGATTCTGAATTAGTTTTCATAGTAGTTCTTCTGTGGGTTGAAAAATTTTAGAATCATTCTCATTTCCTAGTGTTTCTAATTTGAATCAGTTACATAGTCTTTAAGCATAGGTTTTCTAGTGGTTAAAGAATAATTTAATTCCCATTTGAATCTGAACGAATGCAATTTTTTCTCACAAATATGGATTTTTCACTCTTGGGTTATGTAGACAGTTTGTCTCACTTTGCAGATTCTTATTTTTTTGCATCCTTGTTTTGCTTATTTAGCTGTTGTACGTGGTTTAGAACAATAAAATTCAAGAACAGGATTTTCTTCTTTCCCCCTGCATCTATTATTTTTTTATAGTTAAACTGTAAACTGCTTTGACCATACAGCTATCAATATTACGTAGCTTGGGTTGTATCTTGTACAAAAATAATGTAATGACCTAAATGTAATTTTGTTTGTGGGTTTTTTAGTCCATTGTGCTTTATGGTAGTTTTCCTCATGCTTTCTTCCTTTTTGAGTTAAGATATGATTTCTGTTGGTCAGCTTTACATTAAGTAAAATTAAGGTGTTACAGGTTGTGTAAAGGAAAATCAAATTTTATTATTCAGTTAATGAACTCATCTCTACTTACAATCTCATTTTGCTGTGTAAGGTATGGTTGCAAATCAAATTTACAGAAAGCTGCTCACCTACTCTTGATCAGCATCAAGGAAGAAATGGGTTACTGGATCAGGGTGCTGTCTGTTGACTTCACCAATTTTTCATTAATTTTTAGGATCTCAGGTTCTTGCTTTTAGTATGGGACCAGAATTTTTTTTTTTTCTTTTTCTTTTAAAAGTTGTTAATGGACAAATGAATGGCAAGAAGTTGGTTACTGCCTGAGCGTGCTCCTCGCCAGTCCAGAACTCTTGTGGCACAGTGACCTGCATGGTTTGTGTTGGGAATTGCTTGTTCTGCCCTCAGGAAGTGGCCTCAGCTATTTAGTTGCACAGTCTTTAAAGGCTTTTTATATCATCTCTGTGGTTTACTATCAAATTCTTGCTGCTTTCCAATCTAATTTGGCCTGGTACTTCTGTCCTGCTACTGAATCGTTTATCACTTAGCTCTTACAGCTCTTCCTCCTGGCAACTGGAGTCTGTTTGATGGCAATCCTCAGAAAGCTTGGCTCAGCAGCAACAGACTGACTAGCTTGCAATGTTTTTGTGCTTGCTAGAAATGAATTTCTCCACTTTTTTTTTTTCCTTCAGCTGCTTCCTATACTGAACCTGCTGCATTTGGTTGTATGCTTTTCATCACTTTCCAATTCAAAACTTCACACACAGAACCAGTCATTTTGCAAAATGCTTGAAAAATAGGTAGGCTTTAAATGAAATGACTCATCATTTAAATTTAGAGCTGGAGAATAATACTTTCTATAAGGTGTAATTGCTTATCATTATCTAGCATTCTTTGAAGTGTCCTATCTACTCTATTGGCACGTGTGTGTAGTGTGAATAATTGAGCTTGAATGATATTTTTGGTGCTGCTGCACTAGAAGTGGGTACACATCTCCTGCTTTCTTTGTGCTTTATGAAAATGCAGTGAATGATGTGACATTTTTTTTCCTTGAGTCAGTTTCCTGTGATTGCTTGAGTGCTTGTATTTTGCAGTATGGGTGGTTTCACACTGTATCTCTCTTTTAGCTTCGTTATGCCACCTTGGTGCAAGGGAGCATTGTGCGTAACTGTCTCTGCCATGCTGTGTATTTAGCAAAGATATAAATAGGGATTGCCTTCTGTGTGTCTGGGGTCAAGGCATTTTTTATTAAGGTCATGTAGATAACTTGAGTTCTACTGGGGTGTGTCTTGACCTCTGATATCAGGACCACCAACATATGGACTTCAGGTGTCTTTTGATTTAGTTGTCTGCCTGGTCTGTCTCTGTGCATACAGTCTTTGGCTTAGTGGGACAGTCTGCTTGGCATTTTCCTGTGTAATTATTAACATGGAGCCCTTGCTTACAATGTGGATCTTGAAGCAAAAGATACCAAGAGGAAGACAGACAAGTGCGTGCCATGGTTCAAGTGGAAGTCAGTTACTACAAATATGGAGTGAATCTCAAGAAGACTTTATCCAGAGGGTGCGATGAGCCATTGTGTCTAGCATTTTTCCTGCTTTCTTTGTTGATTTAGTAACCAAAGGATGATTTATTGATTTATTTTTTTCCTCAGAACCATGCATGTTTGGTTTAGTAATCAAGTAAGAACAAAACTTCTCACTGTTGGAAATGATTCTCCTGGTAGCTTTAGAAGCCTCCAGACTGTAGGCTGAGAGAGTGTCGATAAACTGTGCTAGCAGCTGATGAACAGCTGATGAACTGAAGTTGTGGTGATGTGGACAGGTTTTCAGTTTCAAAATAGTAGTCACACACAAAGAAAGCTCAAGAGGAGAGCACTGTAATCTCTTTGAGTACATCGTCTTATGCTTGAAGGCTGTCCGAATGCACTTTCTACTCCAACGGGAAGATGATCTGCTATAGTTGTTCTTGATGGGGGGTTGCATAGCAAAAGTGGAGGAAGAAAGAAAAAGGATCTTTTAACAGATAGATGCATAGCATGTGTTGTTCTGCAGGTCTTTCCTTTTGACAGGCACTTCTTTGAAAGAGTCTGTGGTTTGACCCCTGAAAGAGGTTTTTTTAGAAACTCTGCATGAACAAAAATAACGCTGCAGTACCTGTGAGACTGAGGTTTCTGGAGTAAATTGGTGGTTTATGTACTGGTAGTATTACAGAAGGCATCAGTAAAATTGTCTTGAGTGCTCTGATCTATTGCTGTTAAGGCCAGTCATCTGTGTTCGCCGGCTGGAGCGGGATTTGATTTCCTTCCTGTTGACTGAAGATTAACTTCCAAAGAAGATTCTTAGGAATTTCTTGATCTTTCCTGTCCTGGGAAGTAAGGCATCTGTCATGTTGTCTCTTCTTCCCTTTTTAATGGAAACATGAGGTAGGGGTGAAAGAAGTTTTTTGGCTTATCTGTCCATCATCAACACATGATCATGTTGCAATTTCATGATTTCAGAAAAGCTTTGGTTCTGGGATTGCATGATAAAAGTTTTAGACTGGATGGGGAAGCCTGGAACAAAAATCCTGCTCTAACAAGAGAAAAAAAAAAAACAAACACTAAAAATATATTCTTCATATAGCACACGGTGGTAGGAGAAAAGACATTGACCACTTTGTGTTGTCCACAACACAGACACCTAAAATTATCCCAAGCCGGGAAGCATCCCTTCAGAGAAGGTAAAGGAACAAGATTTCTCCTTCACTCTTAAAAACAAAGGGAGGAAAATCCCTGAAATGAAACAGTTGCAAAAGGGAATGTTTCTTATCAAACTTGAGTAGACAGTATTCTTAGTAGGGAGGACAGTGCTCATCAACTGCTCAAGCCTGAAGAACTGAGAGGAATTAGAAAGGCCACAGTGTGCATATTACTGAGCGTACTTACACAATTGTGAGTAGAGCAGAGGCACGTCGTGCCCTAAAGAGAGCATAAATTTAGTAAGTCTTGAATTCTTGTAGTGCATACGTACACGGTGTGAATGAGAATAGCAGCAAATCTTCTAAGAAGAGTAATGCTTATTCTCATAAATCAGCCTTTTATACCAGCTGTTAAATTCAGCTTCCCTTTCAAACAGATCTTAGGTTTTTCTCTGAACGCAGTGACTTCTTTTCAGAACCTCCCCTTCTGTAGAATATGGCCTAAGGGCCTCACGTAGCAACAGACACATTCTGTCTTACTGCCCTTATCAGCATTGATGCTGCTGATCTCTGAAGCAGTCCTAGAATCACAGAATGGCTTGGGTTGGAAGGGACCTTAAAGACCATGTAGTTCCACCACCTCTGCCATTTTTTCCCTTGTCACTTTTTCTCATTCCTTTCCAGACCTTTTTGCTAATTGCGTTGCAGTGGCTGTACCAGTGACTTGAAATGTTTGTGTGGGTGTGAGGAGGGGTGCCAGAGCTGCATTTTGGCTAGCAGTACACCTTCTGTATGTGGTGGTGGCAGCCTGCTGACTGAACAGGCACTGTCACCTTCCCTGCCTGCCTTCCTTCCGTGATGTTGAAAACGAAGCTGAACGTGGGTGCAGCAGCACTGAGAAGCATGGAAAGGCAACTATGGGACTGGCCTGTGAGGAAGAGGTCTGGTGGAAAGGGTGGAAAAGATTCTCCCATGGAGATCCATGTAGCTGGGATATACAGGGGCTAGGAACAGGTACAAGAAAGCCATGAGGATATACATGTAGGATGTGTCACTCTTCTTCAGCACTTCTGCAGGAGGTGGCTGGACCGTAAGGTGGGTTTTGTTGAAAGCTGTGGTGCAGGATTTGGTGAAAGGAGAACAGCGTTCCTAGATGCTGCTTTTTAGGATTCTTCTTTTACTGTCTCTGAGAGGTGAGCATGCAGTAAGGACCGTCCCTCTTTCTGTTCTTCAGAGCACTTGTGTCACAGAGCAGCCACAGTACCGTGCTTTGTGTTGTCCGTAATGGCAGCTGTTTCGTATTGAGATCACATGAAAACATCAATTAATTAATGTTTCCCCAAAGTACTGATTATTATGCAAAATGATCAATCTCACAATAGGACTGCAACGTATGTATTTGTACATTGAAGTTCTATGATATAGGAGATCACATTCTGTGAGTTTTGGAGGATGCTTGTGTTTCTAACTCTTCTAACAACGACTTACTTTATTTCGTAATGCCTTTGTCTTTATTCCACACAGGTGCTCGAATTGGTGCTGGAAAACTTTATTTATCCATGGTACAGGTATGAGCTTTACCTAAAAGTTCCTATTGTTGAATAACATAAATATCAGCAAGCTGTTTAATAGAAACATTTTTGTTTCTTTAATAAAATACAAAGCATGCTTTTAAGTGCTACAATTTCATTATGTTGGTGTCTCTATGTGCAGGGTAGAACAGGTCTTTTAATAATTTAGAAGTGATAGGGATTGTTCTGAAATTTGTATTTCATCCTAAAATCACATTTTTAGATTATTCCTCTTTATATATTAATTTTCTAATAACTCTCACTTGGAAACATGGCTTGTTTAAAACCTTGTAAGAATGTGTGTAGGTATATGGGGTTAAAAAAAAGTATTTCCAGACTAGAGGTATTGTCATCTTTCGTGTCACTTAAAAAAAAATAAATCTTAAAATATTTTACTTCATAGATTTTTTTTTTTTTAATAAAAACTACAGGGTTAGTTAATATAGAGAAGTTATTCTAAATATGTTGTGGCCACCTTCTTGCAGAGTATCTGCTCATTTGAGATTTAAGGTTGTGAGTGGCTGTGCTGAGCTGAATAGAGTAGTACTGTTTAAATAACTTTAAAATAGTACATAAAGAAAAGACTACAGCTGTAATTTATATTTAAATCAGTGCTTCAGAGTACTTTGTAGGAAGATATTAAAAGAAGTTAAAATTTTAACTGATCATGCTATCGTTAATGTATTAAAACAGCATTTTACCTTAATTCTGAATTTGACTTTTCCTTTAGATTGAGAGGTTGTTTTGTGCTAAAGGCAATTTATGCTTTTGTATTTTACTCTCCGCATTTTTTTTCTGCCTGTCTGGGATCCAAAATTTCTGGGCAGACTTTTTTGCCTGATTGGTTTTTAATTGTGGCTGATGTCTGCACGTCTCGCATCTGTCTGTTGTGTGATGAATACATTTCAGTATAAAACTCAGCTGCCTACGCAAACAGCAGAGGGAGCCTGAGCACCACGTATTGTCAGTGATCGAGCTGGAAAACTCAAGGGTTTTAACCTTCAAGTTCAGAAAACTAGAGGGTGTTCTGCTGAGTTTGATAAAATAATGGATGCAAGGGGACCATCTTCTATCTAATTTTGATTTATGATAAAGAGGATTTTTTGGCTGGTGGAATGCCACTTCCCACTTTCCCTTGTTTTGGACTGACAAGGCAGTTTGCATTCCACATATGACTTGCATGCCTCTCCAATACCCAAGGTGACTGAAGTCTGGAATATGTTGCATAGTGGGCATAGGAATATGTCCAGTTAGACGTGTGGTGCAAAATATACTTGGTCCAGAGCCAGCCAGCTTGGACCTTGTTCCTTCTTGCCTCCTGGTGAGCTGTGGGGGTGTTTCTGGACTGTCTTTGGTTTTACATGGCTACACCTCTGAATTTAGAACTAGCTCCATGAAGTCACAGCGTGCTGATCAGACCTAATGAGCTTTCCATGAACCTGAAGTAGTGGGAGTTCAGTGAGCTGTGGGGCAGCGGTATCTGTAATTCTTCAGGCAAAGAGCTTGGTCCTGAAAGGTTTGCTGGTTTCAGCCCAGTAATAGTATTGTTAACTGTTGTCTCATTCTCTGTGTTCTCATTCAGGTGTTTCTGTGCTTTTCTGTGTTGCCAGCAGCAGTCACGCAGGGATGTCTGAACTGTGTCTGTGTGCTGCCATTTGAGGTCTCTCTTGTAGAGCATGTTAGTTCTGGCTTTTCCTGCTTAGATCTACCTTTGCTGTTTGTATAGCTCAGCTGATCCTGGAGGAAGGACTCCTGAATTCATTAAATATTTTTCCTGAGCTGCCACTCCTCAGTAACCCCAGCTAATTCTTCATAGAGCCAAATCAGAGGCTTTCACCTCTAGGCTGGGCTTGTTTAGCAATGTGGGTAACCACCAGCAGGCAATTCAGGCTTGCCAGCTGAGGTTGATAAAGCAGTCTGCTGCTTTCCTTGGGAGAAAAGTCTGGGCACAACTCCTTATGCCAGCTGACCCCCTTTCAAATGAATGGAGTTTATGCAGACGATACCTCTTTTTTTTTTTTTTTTTTTTTCTCTCTCCCACTTTCCACTGCCAGCTGATGCTGCTTGCAGCACCTTGCATGCCCTGGGCATTAGACGAGTAATGCGATGCATCCCACTCAGAAGCTGGGGCAATATAATGCTTACCAGAAATGTGTGTTGTAAGATAAAACCATAGATTTGTTGCTTCAGAAATAAAGTCCTCTAATCAGGGAAAAGCTGTGTTTTATGCTTATATCATTAATTAGCAATGTAATAATTTGTAATATTTTATTAGCAAGTTAAAATTTAGAGGTAAACATCCGTAAACTAGGATCAATTTAGGAGAAAGAAAATTAGTGCTTAAAATCCTATGAACTCTACTGAAATAGGTAGTTGCACCTATATGAATTGTTTGGGATTTCTCAAGGTATTTATACCGGTCATATTCCAATATTTTTTTTGAGTTATTTTTCAAGTATATGGGAATAGAGCATAGTTGTAAGTAATCCAAGTTTAAACTACAAAACACCAGTCTGAGTCTACTTCTTATGCAGTATGCTGTTCAATAAGACTATGTCATGTCTTGCTTTTACCAGCTTATTCCTCATTTTAAATAGTAGACTTCATGGTTATCACATTCAAACTTTATACTTACTGTATTTTTTGGTCATTGATTCCAGTTCTCTGGATTCTAATCTAATCTGAGTAATTACTGCATTTTTGTAATATGTTACCATGAAAACTTTTTTCCTTGATAGTGACTAAAATCAGCATTTTCACGTACGGAGCTGCTTCTATTCCAAGTGTAAACAATGCAGTAAAAATTTGGGATTTTCATTGAATTACAAATCATAGTCTTAGTTTTATCAGCTTGCAATGTATTTCCTTTGTCCTTTTTTATAAGAGTTGGTTAAATTTCATAAGAATAATTGACAATCAGGAAAAAAAAATCACTTCAGTATTTGTATGTGGTTTTCATTTATCAGTGGATCCCATAGAGCTTTGCATGCAAGTTGCGTGTATCTCTTTTGGGATGTTTGACTCAGTAACTGTTTACAATTAGCAGACAAGGCTTTTTTCTTTTAGCAAATCTCTCCATTATACTGGTAGTTGTGTTTTTAAGTTTTTCCTCAAATTCTGGGAAAATGCAGCCAATTTTAAAAATGCTTCTAAGCAAGTTATTTGGATCTTCCACTGTGTCACTGGAGACTTGGTTTTACAAGTTCTTGATGTTCTTTTAACCATTCTTCAGCCCACTGATGATTAAAAGAATGTCTCTGTTAACCTATGGCACGGCATGAAAGTACGTGGCATAAAGCTGTGTCCAAGTAGAATTAGCCAGAATACTGGTTAGCCAAGTGTCAATAAAATAGCAATGTCTTGGTCCAAATTACTTCATCTATCTTTTTGTCCGTAGAATATTAGTAGTACAGTCAGAAAATCTGTTTGCTAATCCCTTGGCTTCCTTACACAGCGTAGCTATTTGCTAACCATATTGCTTCCAACATGTCAGCTGGTGACAAACCAAGCCTTCCCCTACAGTTTTCTTATCTGCACATGATTAGCTGAGGATTGCTGTATTCCTCATGCCAGGCTGCTTTCTCTGAGGTGCCTTTTCATGCAGTGAGTTATATACTTTATATACTATGGTCAACCATATCTGCTGCTAACAGCTCACATTCAAGATGCATTTGGATGCTGTAACTTGGGCTCACATTGCTTTAAAAATCAGATGCTGAATAATGTAAAATGATGCTGTAGGCATAACATACTTGTTTTTCAAACATCCTGTTGAGGCTATTTTTTAATACAAAAGATATTTGCTTTTAATACAAAAGATATTTGCGTTTAATACGTATGCAGAACCATTTGGGGGTTTGCATATGCATTATGCAAACTGAAAGCTTTGATGGCTTTTCCATATGCTCATTAGCTAAAGCAGGAGGTAGCTTTCTTTGTTGTGCCATTGCTCAGCTATTACAATGCAGTTTTACCAACAGCTTTACTAATACTGTAGTGTCCATATATGCTTAAATGTTGGTATGTTTTTAACCATTTTGTTGCATTTTGCAAAGTGCTGCTGTTATGGTCCCTTTTTCCACTTAATTTAGTTGCAGTTTCTGCATTTACGACTTACCGTAGTCCTCGTTTTCATCCAGTTTCCCAAAAAAAGATATGGAATTAGGTATTTTTCTCTTGTAATCAACGTCAAATGGTTTTAACGTGATTTTTCACTCAGCATACTGTATTGCAGCAGATAGAAACTGGCAAACCGGATTAAAGTTTAGCTGATATTTTGGCACAGTGATATGCAAGTCTGTTTTAAGTTCTTTATTTCTTTGTTTCCAAACAGGAACCATGTTAAATAATTTCAGTTGTTTCAAGCGGCTGTAGGTTGAGGTTCTTGTTTTGTTCTCTTTATAATTGATAGACTTTCACATGTCATGCTACATCTAAGGTAGATCAATTTTTAAATAAGTTCTCTCTTGATTTCCTGTGCTATGCTTCCTTTTTTTCTTCTAGGAAATGATTATCTCTATTTAGACCAGAAATAGTCTCAATTCTATATTTTTAAAAGGGAATACTATTGAATTAAATGACATCTAAGTATTAGACTTTTGGAAAAATTTCTGGTGAAATTTTTCTATTGGATGAGGCTCAGCTGAAATACCAGGAATGTATCTATGTCATTAAAAGCTACATGAGAAGCTACCAACTTTATAATAAAACTTCAAAAGGTAACAAAGCCACATCTGTACTGAACCAGAAGATGATTTGAAATTGTGTAGTATAGAAGTTTTTGGAGTAGCCAGTATGGAAAATACAGTTTTGACTAGTTTAACTGGAATGGGTGCTTGCAGTACCCTTATTCTAAAAGTTTTGCAGATGTTAATTCAGACTCATTCAGACTTCACATCAATGAACTAGGAAACAGTCACTGTTTTCAGATATGTGGAAACTAGGTTAGATTTTACTTGGCCAAAGTCACGCAGACAATATATTAAAGCAGACGTTGGTGTATAATTCCAGTTTACTCTGAGACATTTTTCTTAAGTCGTTGTGTGCACAAACATACTGGGAATGTTATGTATTTTACTCAAATAGAAGGCAGCTCACTCTGCCCACACTTCTTAGCTTTCATTTCAGTCATTGTCTGTTGAAGCATCACTGACTGTCTTTATTCCAGTTTTTAGTAGTATCATATGCATTGTGGTTGGATTAATATACATGTATTTTCTTCCTTTTTCTTATATGACGTGTTTTACAATACTGCAGAAATATTACTGATGATGAATCCTCAGTGGATGAGCTGAGAGGCACGCTGCGGTTTTTTGCATCTGTATTAGTTCGGAGAATCCACAAGGTAAGGTGACTTAAAGGTGTGAACATTGTTTTTTTCATCTGAAATAACTGATATCCATATGTAGTTAGTTCTTTAATTTTTGTTAAATGTCAATTCCAAAGTCAGTCTTACAGATAGTATAGGTAGTTTCCATGTCTGTTTTTTCTTTCTATTACCTATTTCCTCCTTCTGGAGCTTATTCTGTGCCTAGTTATAAACCACCTTGGAAGATTCTTGCAAGTTAATGTCTTTTTGACACCAGTGTAAGGCATTATTAAAACCTTGGGATGATCTTTTAGTGACTTAATCTAAGTGGGAAAAAATTGAGAATTATTGAGAAAACTAGTAGAAAATGGTTGATGGTGTACCTGTGTCACGGCTTCTCTTTCCTTGGCTCTTTAAATGCAGACAAGGTCCTTATGTTGTCTGTGGATAATAGAACGTGAGTAGCTTACTGTAAGAATTAAAATAATATCATTCTTATCTTAATGGAGTTCTTCAGAAACATTGTGCAGAGTAAACATTCAAGTCATTTGTTAGCTACACTTAATACATTAGCACATATACCCAGTATTCTCATAAAGTGCTTCAAGCCTGTTCTACAGGAACTGCTTCTAAATTTCTGGCTGTGCTAAGCAGGAAGAGATGCTAACTCAGCCTCCAGATTTGTTCAGTGCTGGCCGTGCTGTTGGAGCAGCTACCATAAATATGTGTCTTTCCCCCTCCATAGTAACAGCAATATTTTCTGAACTACAACTGGTACATGTACTCAGTCATGTCTGATGAACAGCCTGATTCTGTCCTTGTTATATATCAAATCCAGATGACTTTCTTGTTTACTTGAACTCTAGTATGTTGCTTTTAAAGTGATCGTGGGGGAAAATTAGAAAACGATCATTGTAGTGCAGACGTGTAGTTGTGTGAAAGTAAGTAAATCTTCCAAAGTGAAAATCTAGAGCAGGGTCTTAAAATTTAATCTATCTGATGTTAGAATTAAAGGTCTCACATGCAGGTATTACTTGCATTGTTTGTAGTTCCACTGTTGATTCGTAAAATAGTTGTCTCCTCTATTGATCTTGTAATAAGGTATTATTTGTATTAGATCAGCTGTAGCGGCTTTTGCCATCAAGTTTGAATTTCAGTAATAATTTATCCTATCTGTCAGTAATAAAGTAATTACAATTTATTACATTCTATGTGACTGATTAGACGATATATGCAACAAAAACTCAAACATGTATAAGTCTTAAGAAATGTCAGGGGAACTACAAAGCAGAAAGGCCGTTACAGAAATGCATTTCACTTTATAAATGTTTATATTTACTTTATAAATGTTTATATTTATTTGCTTCCATCCTATAGAATAATATGATTTGTCTCTTTGTATGAAGTGTTACAGATATCTCAAGCAAAATGATGTTAATAATAACTCTGTGGTTTGGAACAAAATTGAAACTTGGCATGTTCAGTCATGCAGGGGAGCTTGATATCTGGTGCTATACCATTTTTTCCAGTCTATACTGTTTTTCTGCTGAACAAGTGTTTCTGTGTGCGCACACCCACATACAGATGCAGACAGCCTGAACTAATAATGATTGTGATGCGTATAAAGCTGAAAACGTTGTGCGTAGAAATAAGAGTTGATATGCAAGTTGCAAATAAAATACTATTTTTCTTTTTCATCTTTGGAATATGAGTTTAAAACTGCAGTAATTAGCTGAAAAGGGTTATGACAGAATGTTTTATAACCTTTCATCTGCAGTACAATGTCATTTATAACTTAATTTCAGGAGAAATTCAACACAGATTGCAAAATAAGCCTTTGCCAAACAGCTGTACTTTGATTTGAATTTATTATTAAACGCTTGAAAGCCATAGCTCTGGCTAATGGAGATATTAATCCCAGAATTTAAGATTTTATGTATAAGTAAAAAGCAAAAACAACAAAACTTTGTTTCCTTTTTCAGTTTAGATCTTTATTTTTGTTGCTGAGGAATCTTTTGCTTTTGAATTATGGCTTAAAATTACAAATTGCTGCAGTTAATTGAATTTGTGTTCTGTTTAAGGTTGCCTAGGTGGAGTTTTTGAGGTGTGGCTGTTGGAACAAAGCAGCAGACGCTAGTAACAAAGCTAGTCAGCTCTTAACTGGTGAAAAACATTTATTTATTAATTTTGACTTCAGCTTGATCTGGGTTTTCCTTGTTTGGGCCGTTTCTGTGTTAGTTTTTTAGTGTTTAAGGGAAAGTGAAGGGCTTTGCTTTGTATGTTGTGATGTAGCAGACCTGCATTTGATTGTTGTTGATGCTGAAGTAAAACCTATCTTTTGACAAAAATTTCAGTTTGCTTGCTGTGATCTTTGCCTTATCTGTGCAGAAGTAAGCACTCTGTCCCTGTGTTCCATAGGAAGCTTTTTGAAATATGACTGAAATGCAAGTCCTTAATAACAGGGTTTTACATGGATGAGCAGAAGCTTGAGCTGTGCACCTCAAGTATTACAGAGGAGTATGCAGGAATACATGCTATTCTTATGTGAAAGAATAAGAAACAACTTTCTTCTCAGATCTAGGGGCCTTTGCAATTTTAGGCTCCTTCCTTGTCTGGCAAGAAGCACTCTATGCTTCTGTTTTATTATTTAAGGCCTTTATTTGACTTAGTTTTGAGGAGGGCCAAACTCCAGTAGGACTTCTGAACGTGTATTTCTGCTTCTCTGAGGTGTCATTTGTTCTGGCTTGAAATAGCGGGCATGCAGCATGTAAATCAGTTTCTAGATAAGTTTCTGTACAGCTGAAATGGCTGAATCCCTTGGATTGGGAATGACTGGCAGTGGAGAGCAGCTCTGCTGCGAAGGACCTGGGGCTCATTGTAGAGAGTTGGCTGAATATGAGCCAGAGCATGTAATGGCAGCAAAGAAGATCAACAGCATCATGGGCTGTCTTTACAGGAGCAGAGCCAGTCGGTCAAGGGAAATAGTTATCTCCCTTTCCATGGTGCTCTTTAGGCAGCAATATTTTGGCGCAGTATCTAGGATATCACATCCATTTTAGGGCTCCACAGTACAAAAGAGGCATTGATAGAGTGGAGCAAGTTCAGCCAAAGGACGCCGAGATCATCGGGGCAGGAGCACTTGACCTGTGAGGAGGTGACTGTCTTCATCTCTGGAAGTCTTCAGCGCTCAGATGGATACAGCCATGAGCACCCTAATCTGAGCCTCCTTTGGGCTAAGACATCCAGAGGTCTATTTGTGCCTGAATTATTCAGTAGTCTATACATATTCTCTCTATATATTTCATTCTCATAACTGTCAAAGAAAGTATAAATGCAGGACTGACTAATAAAATCTTTTATTAAATCACATAGGCAGAATTACTGCTTTTTGCTTGGCTTATAAACAGGATTACGCAATACATAGTTGTTGGCACTAAAAGTGGTCTTGACTCAGGAACTCAAATTCTCTTTTGGTTCTGCCATCATCTGAGCTTAAATGGTTTTTGTGCGTGTACATAGGGAGGAGTGTTTCACTTTGCTTTTAGATCTTGTGGACTTAAGATTGACGAAGGTTAAAGTACACAAGTACTAGAAGCAGGATGTGATTTACTTACCTTTGGTGGTAGTCAAATCTTCATGTAGAACTAGGCTTCATTTACAGTGACTTGGAAGTCAAGCTATGTTACTACAATTATTGCAGTGGAAGAATCACAGTGAGAACAAGTTGAAAATAAATGTTAGTATTGTTTATGGCATTTAGTTCTACGTGATGTTGTGTGCTTTTCCCACAAGAACGAGCGTAGTCTCAGTTTATCTAGAGAATTCATTGGTTGTTTCTGAAGGACTCTTTTTATGGTTACAGTGGAGAAACAAGAGCAAATTAATATGTTTAATAGTTGTCCTTAATATATTTTGGGGAAGAAACTGGAATAATTCTGGTTTGTTTTTTTTTTTTTTTTGAAACTACTCTTTAGGTGGATATTCCAACTGTTGTAACGAAGAAAATGCTCAAGGCAGCAATGAAACACATAGAAGTGATAGCCAAAGCCAGGCAGAAAGGTACTGTAAATACTTGATGTGTTGTCAGCTTCAAATAGCAAGTATAAAAGTTTAATTTTGCATGTTTCATTATATTTGCTAAATCTTTCCACCATCGTTACCTTTTTAAAACAACAACAACAAAAAAGAACAAAAAAACCTAATCCTTTCACATTTTACTTCTGGAGGTTGCAAAGACAAATAAGGAAAATCTTATGGTACAAGTAATCTCTCAGTTCTGAATTCCAGAATTCATGTATCCCCATAACTTTGGAGTACTAAACTTCTTTATCTGTATGGTAAACGAGAATGTGTTTGTCTGTTCAGAGCAATCAAGATCATCTAACAGTGGTTCTTGAAGTTTTTCTTGCGTTACAGCTAAGCCATTATGAATGAAAGGAGTTGCATGTCTGTGCAGTATAACTGTAGCTCTTACATTGTAACTCTTACAGCTAGAATGAGTTCACACCTAACACTGATTTCATACCTGCATCTGGTGGTGAGTAGTTAGTGGAGTTGTTCATTATGTTGAAAAGCTATAGTTATGTTTATAAACTATAGATTTAGACAAGTAGCATATTTAATCATTATCCAAATACAAATATCTTCAATAGCCTAGTATAAAAATTACTAAAACTGCTTATTGAAGGAATATTTGAAAAATACAATGCTTGCTGTTGGAAAATAGTTATCTTTACTTCTTTTTTACTGGCTGTGTTCCACAGTACTGTATCTACTAAATGTGGTTTCATTCAGCTGTTAAGCGTAGATGTTTACTTTCACTGAAGTCACAAACTTTCCTCCCTTCCCTCAAAACATGTGCTTGATATCCATAAATACATACTGTTATTTGAACTTTGGAAGTTCTTATTGAACGTGTGAGTAGTAGGCATGAATAACATGAGATACAGCGTGACTGAATTAGATGTTTTTCAAAGCACAGCAAAAGTTTCAAATGCTAGATTATCTTGCAGTGACTTTTACACCAAATTTCATGTTTCCTTTGATTTCTATGAAGAAGTTGAAAATGCTTTTCTTTAGCAGCAAAGAACTGGATTTTAGATGTACAGCATTGAAAACAGTCGTTTTCTTCAGTTGTTCAATGGAGAAGCCTCTGAGGGCAGATACATGAAGTAGCACCTGAAAATGACTTTTAGCAACACTTCCTAGTAGACGCTGCTGAACCAGCCACCTATCGCACGTTGTTTGGAGGCAGCTCTCTGGCCTTGCTTTGGTGGCTAGTTGAGCTTAGGTTTTTCTGTTAGTTTATTTTCTATATCCTTCTTAAAATTATTGTTCTAGGGAGCATTTCCTTTCTTCCTACTCTTCTTACCTTTACCTCTCCTAATAATTCCTCACTATATACACAGGCACCTCTGTGATTCTCACCTGTCTCTACCAGAATACACGTTCCTCCTCTCTGCTTTTACTGATGCCAAACAGGCAGATTTATCAGGCAACATACATTCCCGCAGCCCCTGTATCAGCTGATAGAATAGAATGGTTGGAGGGACCTGCAAGGATCCTTAAATCCAACTCACAGCTCTTTTTGGTAAAGGACAAGCTATCAGGCTTCTGTGCTAAATTCAATACGCTGAGAACAATCTTTAACCATCCAGATAACAGGTATGTATTCCGTGCCCAACCTAGTACGGTTCTTGCCATCAGTCTGTACTGGATTGATAGTACAAGGAGATGTAAGTTACTGCAGCTCAGTTCTTGCCTTTTGAAGTAATTTGAAGGAATATAACGTTGTTGCTGCAAATTAGCGTGTATGGTTTTTTAACCAGATAAAGCAGGTACTCTTTCAACTCCAGCTGCTTACATGAGGCAGGGTTCTTGCACGTCCCATGCTTGTTTTTGGAACGATTTATGCTGGTTTTATGTATGGTGATATATGTCCCTTCATGTTCGTTTCTAAGTGTTCTAAGGAGGAAATAGATATAACAGTATTGAATAAACGTTTGTTTACATTGATTTTGAATTGTATTGTAGGCAAGTCAGTAGGTAGAAGCCCAGTAAATTAGAGACCAAGAAGGAAGTCAGGAAAAAGCATATAGAGGTGTACTTTGGGCAGTGCAATTTTTTTAGAAGAATCAAAATGTTGAATTCTTCAATAATCATGGATGAAAAAAATCATTCTGGAAATCATGTAAGCTGCAGTTATTTGGTGTAGAAATCCTTATTTTTATGTGAAATTTTTGTTTTTACATAGCCAGACTTCCGAGTCCAAGCCAAGGTTCTTTTTTAAAGTTACAACACTGTATCCCTTTGGCAGTAGTACATTTACTGAAAGTATTAATCTTTAGCTCAAATGAAAAGTGATCACCTCTTTTTTCGCAATAACAAAAAGCTGGAACAACTTGTAATACTTATTTATTTTACTTGCAGTAAAAAATGCAGAATTTCTACAGCAAGCTGCTTTAGAAGAGTATGGACCAGAACTACACGTTGCTTTGAGAAGCCGAAGAGATGAACTTCACTACTTAAGAAAACTTACTGAACTTCTTTTTCCGTATATTTTACCCCCCAAATCAACAGAATGCAGGTATAAAAAGCATTTAGAGTTGTATATCTGCATTACAATATAGTACTGTAATTTTGGGGACTGAAAGAATGAATTCTAGAGGCATCTTCCATATCACTCCTTGTTATGCTTTCGCTTGCATGTTCAAGGCTGGTGTTAGCTCTTTGCTTTTTAAGACTGATTTTTTGATCAGTCTTAAAGTAATTCTAGCACACTTAAAATGCATTTTTAAGTACTAAAATATTTACAAGTAAAATATAGTGTTATGTAATCTAGTATGGGTACTGATTTTTTTCTTTTTCTTTTCAGATCCCTGGCACTTCTTATAAGAGAGATTCTGCCTGGTTCTGTTTTCCTTCCCTCTATGGATTTCTTAGCTGATCCTGTAAGACTTTGGAACATGTGAATGATCTTTATTTAATATAACTGTTTTCCTCCTAAGTATATTGTGGTAAAACAAACGATGCACAATAGTTTAGTTGCTATGGGTTTTGACTGGGTAAAAGGAAAAAGTTTCTGGCCAACATTTTTGTTCATTATAACTCATTTGAATGATTAACTGACTGAAATTGATTAAAATCCAATATTGTCATGATCTCTTAAGAATGTAATTTTAATGAAGTACTACAATTCTTGTCAAACAGGAGAGTGCTATGCTAGTATAAACACCCTCAAATTGATGTATCCACATTTCAACAGGGGCTCAATTACTTGAACTTGAGCTGTATGCATCTTCATAGCAGTTCAAGTAAACCATTCTTTTTGCAGTTGTATTATTTTGTCTTCAATTCTGCAGATAATAATGCATTTATTTCTGAAGATGGAATGCTGCCATCTTCAATTTTATTTATGTATATATATAAATAGGCAAAATTGCAGTGCTTATAAATGTATCACGTAAGTGCAAGTAGAAGGTACTGTAGTTGTGGAGGCATAGCTCATTTTTTGTTGTTTTTTCCCCTAAGTATTAATATATTCATAGGTTGGAACTTGGGTATAACATGATAGTGAAACAATTTTCATCTAGTTTGTTATTTCTTTAATATTAATTTTGTACTGTGTTTTCTTGCAGGACACTGTCAACCATTTGCTGCTGATTTTCATTGATGATAGTCCAGTGAGTAATGACAGAATTAAAACTAGCCATTTTTTTCCTTCGTTAAAGCAGCTTTCTTACCCAGTTGTGTTTTGTCATTTTTTTCTACAGCCTGAGAAAGCAACTGAACCTACTTCTTCATTGGTTCCGTTCCTTCAGAAATTTGCAGAGCCAAGAAATAAAAAACCATCTGTAAGCAAAGGCAATATTTATTTGTTTTCCTGTTCTGCCGAAGTACTTTACCTGATATATCTATCTACAGCTTTTTGCTTTATGTTCTCACTGAAAATTTGGAAATTGGCTGACCGTGTTTTTAATCTCCTATTAAGGTCCTGAAACTGGAGTTAAAGGAGATCCGAGATCAGCAAGACCTTTTATTTCGGTTTATGAACTTCCTGAAACAGGAAGGGGCAGTCCATGTGCTGCAGTTCTGCCTGACTGTAGGTAAGATTATATGTGTGCTGAGGTGTATTTGATGATCTTTAAAAGGTTTAAGCATTTGTACGTTTAAGTGAATGAGCCTAAGAACAAGGCAGCGTTGTTAAGCAAGAGATTGTGTTTCAGGATTTGTGTTCATTTAATTATGTACTGATTTTTCGAACGCTAATCTTGGCAACGTTAATGTCAGTGTGGACTCTAGGTTGTAATTTTAATTCTGTTTATTGATAAAGTTTGTACGTTTTAAAATAGAATATCCTTGTAAGGAGAAAATTCTGGCCGTAGGTACAAGGTACAGCTGTATCTTTAAAACATATGATTACTAAAGTATTCTTAAAATGAGCCATACATTGTGAAAAGATTCTCATGTTCTTTTATCTCTAAAACCTCTATAAAGAGCAGAAGTGTAACAGGAACAGTAAAGCTGTTGAAACCTCCTCCTATTCAGTAACCTGTGCCTTGCTTATGATGCACGCATTTGGTTTTACCTTTACATAAGTGTTGTCTGAAAAGCCTTCTGCTTTCCAATGATTTTGGAAAGTTTTTTGGTCAACTAGTGGTTAATTATTGGTGTACCAAAAGAATACTTTTTTTTTTGTAAACAAGTATTTCCGTGTTGCATAGGAAATAATGGTTCTGCCTTCATATCCCAAGCTCATACGTACAGCAGCAAAAGATGTTTATTTAAATTAGACAGGCTTTATCCCTGAAACATTGCAGAAATCATTAGTTATTATATAAAAGAAATATAAGTCATCTCTGTGCATGCGCTTTCTTATGGGCTCAGTATCCTTCAAACATGTTGGCTTTTTGTCAAGAAAATCTCAGCAAAGTGATTACTAGTTTAATGCTGGTGATATGTGTAGAGGTTTCTAAGCCAACACAATTCTCTAGAGCTACTTCCTCTAGCGGGAAGGTTACTCAGACTCTGGCTATTGCTAATGATCAATCTTTTTTCTGACTAAGCTTCAGAATTTTCTTCCTTCTAAACTTCTCTTGCTCAATCAGATAATGACAGGACAAGGGGGAATGGTTTTAAACTAAAAGAGGGGAGATTTAGATTAGACGTTAGGAGGAA
Source organism: Anser cygnoides (assembly GCF_040182565.1). Lineage (NCBI taxonomy): Eukaryota > Metazoa > Chordata > Aves > Anseriformes > Anatidae > Anser > Anser cygnoides. Next base: position 84,483,349 of record NC_089875.1, read on the forward strand.
ATTCTTCACTCAGAGAGTGGTGAGGCACTGGAACAGGTTGCCCAGAGAAGCTGTGGATGCCCCATGCCTGGAAGTGTTCAAGACCAGGTTGGATGGGGCTTTGAGCAACCTGATCTAGTGGCTGGCATCCCTGCCCATGGCAGAAGGGGGGGGTTGGAACTAGATGATCTTCAAGGTCCCTTCCAACCCTAGCAATTCTATGATGTTTAAAGATGGCGAGTTTGTAGATTACCTTTTAAAACTGAGAGTGAGATTTATGTCTCTCAAATTATGCTATTTCAACTAAATGCCTACTGTAGGTGATTTTTCACTTGATAGAAATATTGTGGACTCACAAAGGAAACTAAATGTCCAAAAAACAGAAGGATCTTGAAAGACTTTCTCTGAAGAAGCTTATTACTGTCCATTAATTGAAAAACAAAGTGAATGCTACCATATTTTCCCTTCTTTTTGGATAGCATTCATGCCATTAATGTGACAAGCAATAAATCAAGTAGGATTGCACAATGATTGTGCTGAATATATTTTTATTTTTTTTTTGTCAGGGGAAGTGTATTCTGAAGTTATCCTGATACTAAAGATATTATTGATGCATTGGATATTAGGAATGAAATAGCAGCAGAATAGGCAGATGACTAGTTTAAATGGCTGTTAAGGTTCTTCCTGTGCAATTATAGCTTCATGGATGTATCCTCACTATGATAAGAAGAAATTAGTTTTAATGGCAATATACTTTTAGTAATTATATAAACAAATTTAAATTTTAAGAAGAATGCAGCTACCTTGATATTTTGAGATGTCTTCTGTTTGTTTTCTTTGTTTTGTTTTGTTTTAAAGTTTTCTGAATTACTCTATCTGTTGGAAAATGAGTTGATATTGTATGTTGCTTCAAGATGATACTTGTTTGCCAAGTTCATCAACAAATGCATTTTCTCTCCATTAATTCTCAGAGGAATTCAATGACCGAATTTTGCGACCAGAACTATCAGACACTGAAAAAATGGCTCTTCATGAGGAAGTCCAGAAAATTTACAAAACCTATTGTTTGGATGAAAGCATTGACAAGATTAGATTTGACCCATTTATTGTGGAAGAGATTCAAAGAAGTAAGTTTGAATTTGAAAGAAATCATTTACACTGAAAATTGAACAGAATTCTGTAATAAAGTGATTGTGTTAGATGAGTTAGTCTTTAATCTTTACTTTTGTTGTAGCTTTTAAGATGTTACCCCTATACTGTGCTTAAGCCTTGCTTTGTCAGTTTATTTCTATTTTTGTCAGGCTTGTATTAGACTTTGTATTAGCTTGCAAAGAAAAGCTGATTTTTTCTCCAAATTTTCTGTAGTTGCTGTAGGTCCATATGAGGATGTTGTGAAACTTCAAACTATGAGGTGTCTTTTTGAAGCTTATGAGCATGTACTTTCTCTCCTTGAGAATGTTTTTACTCCTATGTTCTGTCACAGTGATGAGGTAAGTCTGACAGATTTGAAATGTTAGTCCTAAAGCAAGACTGTATTTTTTTTTTCCTAAGATATACTATTTACAAGTCACGTACCTGAGAAAATGTCTTAATTTTCCAATTGGTTTTCAGCTCTGGCATTTAACTAAATCTCAGTAAGAAAAATGAATTTATTTTAGCTCAACGCCACATCAACAGAATAAAAAGAACCAATGTCTATTCATTTTTGATGTAATAATTTGTGTATAGCACTGCTATTGCAAAATCCCACTCTCCCCACACTTTCCCTTCTTTTACGATTGCAATTTTGGTGCAAAAGTAATCTTCATGATAAACCTAAAGCACTTAAGAATATCTTTATTTACTTTTTAAAACAAAATGGTACTTACAGTTACAAAGATTTTATATAGGCTCCTTCAATGTTACTTCTTCCAGCACTTGAAAGTCAAGCGCATGTTCTCAGGAAGATCATTCAAAGTGATGTGTTAGGAATTTGAGATGGTTCTATGATTAGTGATGAAAACTGGGTTCTGAATGCACATTTCAAATTCCTCAAGTTGGCTGCACAGCTGTTTAAAGCCTTCTAATAGGAAACACTTTAAACGCAGTAGTTGATTGAGTTCTTGCCCCTTTTAGAATTTGTTTGTATAAATCAGGCTGCATGCTAAGCTTCTCACGTTTGAGGCAGATTACATTGACTGCACTGCAGAGAAGGAACTGGGGGTTCTGGCGGACAAAAATCTCAACGTGAGCCAGCAGTGTGTGCTTGCAGCCCAGAAGGCCAACAGCACCCTGGGCTGCATCAACAGAGGAGTGGCCAGCAGGTGGAGGGAGGGGATTGTGTCCCTCTGCTCTGCCCTCGGGGGACCCCACCTGGAGCACTGTGTCCAGCTCTGGGGCCCCCAGCACAAGAAGGATGTGGGGCTGTTAGAGTGGGTCCAGAGGAGGGCCATGAAGCTGATCAAGGGGCTGGAGCACCTCTCCTGTGAAGAGAGGCTGAGAGAGCTGGGGCTGTTCAGCCTGAAGAGAAGGCTCCGGAGTGACCTCATTACAGCTTTTCAGTACTTAAAGGGGGCTTGTAAAACAGATGGAGAGCAACTTTTTGCTCAGTCATACAATGACAGGACAAGGGGGAATGGTTTTAAACTATTAGAGGGGAGATTTAAATAGTATAGAAGGAAGAAGCGCTTCAGTCAGAGGGTGGTGAGGCCCTGGCACAGGTTGCCCAGAGAAGCTGTGGATGCCCCATCCCTGGAGGTGCTCAAGGCCAGGCTGGATGGGGCTTTGGGCAACCTGGAATGGTGGGAGGTGTCCCTGCCCATGGCAGGGGGGTTGGAAATAAATGATCTTTAAGATCACTTCCAACCTGAGCTGTTCTATGGTTCTCTGACTTACCCTGGAAATGGGTACTTGCCTCATGTGGTGTTACGCTTCATAAAGTGTATCTCTCAAAAATGATATTGATGGTCACCTTTTCAGTAATAGCTATAGTGCTTCAAATGCTTGATTTTAGCAAGGAGAGACATGGATTACAGTGCTTTGTTTTAGTTTGTTTGAATTACAAGGCTATGTAAACTAAAATAAGTAGTACTGGGAGCATTTACTACAATTGCAGTCTGTCCTTTTCTGGATGAATGTTCTCCTCCTCAATTATGGTCAGCTTGCCTTTTACTTCTGATTCTTTTTTCGGAATTCTGCAATGTTATTGCATAGGAGCCCTTACCTCAGTCCAGTGTTTTCTTTGATACCTTATTTTTCTGTTGTAGTACTTCAGGCACCTTTTAAGAGGAGCAGAGTCACCGACGCGCAATTCAAAGTTTAACAGGTAGGTGTGGTAGAATCTTTAAGGTTTTTTTCTTTGTTTTGTAGCTGAAAGTTTCAAAATATTAAACTATGGAAATTTTGCTACTGCCTGATACTAACCAGTGGTACTTCTCTTAAATTGACAGGTTACATGTCAAAGGAGTAAGCAAAATTATACAGGCTGTTTCTTTGATTTGAAGCATTTTATAGAAAAGAATTTAAAATGTAATTTTAGACCTCGATGTTTGGGAAGGGGAAAAATAAATGTACAATGAGGAAAAAATAAGAAAATCAACACTTTACTTCCATTTTACAAGTGACTAATTATGAGTACCATTTTGCTGTGAAATTCTGGGTCACCTTGGATTTCAGGTCTTAAAGAGATGCGTGTAGCCAACTCGTTCATGCTATGACAATTCTCTCTTGCTGTGACAAGTAAGATTTGCTATTTCTCCTAGCTCAAATGTATTTTCTGTTCCCTTGATTATCCACATTCATTGCAGAAATGTAGTGTCAGAAGCCTTGTTTCTGGGTTAGGGCTATATACTTGCATACCACCTTTAGGGTCCAGGAGTCTGTGGACAAGAAAAGTAAGCGTCTCTTGTGGCATGAGTGAGAGCTCTTCCACTGTGGGCTTGGGACAAGTAGGTGTCAGAACTCTCTTCATCTCTTTTCTCCTATTCTGGATGTCTCAGTCATTAAAAAAAAAATCAATTACTTTTACATTCTAGCCAAAAGAAGGAAAACTTAAGTGAGATGGTTTTTAATTTGGGTAGGCTTTTTTTCTTGGTATGAAGTAAGATCAACAGTAAACATATGTTCTGGAGGAGTAACAGCAAATTATTTAACTTTTTCTGCATAGACACATACTGAGCAGCAGCCCTCTTGACTCACGGCCTACTATGAGTTTTAAGTGATGTGAGATCCCTTTCTCCTCTGCTGATGTTCTTCAAAAACTGCACTGTTTTTCTCTTGTGTCTCTGGCTGTAACATCAATATCTAGTCCTTGTAGTTCTCGTGGATCCAAGGCTTCAGCTTAAGAGTAGTGCTTTCTCAGATTGGTGCTGACAAACTTCTGTTCCTTAGCAAAGAGGTGTAGAAGGCAGCTTGGCCAAACTGTATTTCTCCCTTACTTGATATTCCACTATGAATGGTGACCTTAAACCATGCTCCAGTTTTTGTGGAAGATGGCTATAGGGTTTCATCCAGACCTAAAAATCTGCCTTCTGGTATCTTTTCCAAAGTAATTCATGTTAATGGTGAAAGTATCCTATCACACGTCTTAAATCTAGTTAAACTGTGAAAACATTTAGGCTACCTTCTTGGTTCTTTGCTTTCCAAAAAAGAAAGGGTGAAAGTACAGGCAGTCTGTAGGTGGAGTTTTGAAAATAAATCTTTGCAAAATAAGCAAATCTTATGTCTGGGGACTGTCGTCATATGTTTCCTTGGAGTTCAAGCAGCATCTACAGTGTTACAGCTAAAATTAATCTGTTTTACATTTTAGAATGATTTGAATGCCCTGAGTCAACACTATGGCTAGCTATGTGAGATACTGTATATTCCTGAAGTGGTGCCTCTGTGAATATTCCCATGAAAGAGAGGTCCTATATGAAAGTAGTTGCTTGTTGCTTTGGAGTGTCTGCCTGCAGAATCTGTTATGGAGTCACTGCCAGAAAAAATAAATTACTTATGGGATTATTCCAAATGTTATCCATATGCATATACCTCATCCTGCCGTTTCTTCCTTCTTCTAGCATCAGTTCCAGTTCAGAGAAATTGCAGGCAAAGAGATTAGTTTTGTTTTCCACATCTTTGATTTGATGCTTTGCTTTGCATGTATTGCATAGATAATGCTGGTTAAAAAGTCTGAGGTCAAGTAGTTGACTGGAAATCCCAGTGGAATGGACATGCAGGCAATGTGTTGAAATGTGTAAAACAATGTCATCTGTGTAGAGCTGTTTCTAGAGAATACAGTGTGTAAGTAGGAGGATGGGAACTATCAATGTATAATTTCCATTTTTAATCATTTTTTTTAACTGTACAAAGCAATCATAATTTTTTGTGTATGGATCAGAGAGACAACATCTGATGAAAACTGTTGAGTTGATAAATAACTACCCTCACAGTAAAGAAATTTTTCTTGATATCTAGTTTGAGAAGAAGCATTCTGATTTGTCATCATTGGGTTAGCAGTAAAAGTAAAACAGTTTTCAAGTAAAGGTCCAAGTAGAAGAAGTTATTAACAATTTTGGGGAGTGGTTAGGAATAAAATGCTCAGAATTAAGTAATTGTATGTAATGTAATTGTTTCTGTTAGTCATCATCAGTTCCAGTTTGCTAGGATATGTTTCCACTTTCACAGTTACCATGACTTAAGACAGTGCAAGATGCCTTGGAAAGCAGTTCGTATTGTAAAACATCTGAAATTTGAGTATTCTGATCCAGTAAACTATATAATATTGTGTCAGTTTGTCCAGAGTTCAGTAGCTCCAGTGAATTAAAAATGAATCGTGTGCAGTGGCTGTATGTATGGTTAAGTTTGAACATTTTGGTTGAAACTACTGAGGTATTGGTTCCATGTACCAAGTTATGCAGGATGTCCAAAATAGGTGACAGTTCTTAAAATATGTGAAATTAAAAAAAAATAATAGTAATACAATGTTTTCTACTATTATCTAACACAGATGACTTTACTATGTAAAATAAGTCCACAGGCTTTTCTTCATATTGGCCAAATGAACTAGATTCCTACATGACTTGCCAACATAGATTACAGAAGTTTGCTACCTGCTTGGCACCTTGTGGAAGGTAACTTGAACAATGAAAGTCAACACAAGCAGCTACTGATTTAAAAAGAATGAATGCCAGTGAACGCTCGAAAGTTTTAATAACTAAGGTTTTAAATTCAAAGGCGATGGTGCTGACGACATGTGCAGGCACCTGTTCTTATTTCACTCTGTAAAGATTTTAGTTCAGAAACTCTATTCTACCATGGTTTTGATTAATCTGCGGTGATGGTCCAAGCCTAGTCTGTTCTGTTGAGATAGGTCTGTCAGGGTTTTTTTTTTTTTTTTTTTTTTCTTTTAACATTATTTTCTCCTGGGCTCTGGGGTAATTTTTGTGCCTGTTGTTGCAGAAGTAGCCTGAGTTTGGATGACTTCCGGTAAGTCTATCTAACACTCAATAAATGTTGTCTGCTAGTTGTGCTCCATCTATCATCGCTACATCACACAGCCTTTATAACAGCAATTAATCATCCATTTTACTTTTAAAAACATGCAAATGTCATCTTTTTAACTGCATTTCTCCCCATGTTGTCTTCACATTTGTTTAGAAATTGCTTAATTACTAATTTTCATAAGTTTGCAAAATATTAATATTCTTTGTTGTTAACTATTTGTCTGTTGTTAATTTGGAAATGTATTTGCATAACTTGAAGCGGTTTTTTTGCCTGTGATTTCTAGCTCTTCCAAAGTTTTCCACAGTTTTCTTCCCTGCCTATCGTATTTCCAGATTGTGTTTGAGGTTTCATCCACTTAACTGCTTGTTTTACCTTGTACAACTGTGTCTAGTAGAATTGCCTTGGCATTGCATGCAAACATAACTGCTTTATGAGTATTATGTTTAAAGTCAAGTACTCAAAGACAGCAATTTCCCAAATTAATCATCTATTCAGCCTTTCTCATGACTGTCAAAGGTTTGATTACAACATATGCTTTTTTTATATAATTTTCTTTATTCATGCTCTAGGTAGTCTGTGGTTGCTCATTAACGTCTTAATAGCTGTTCAGTGGTTTTTCTCATTATTCGTGCTGCTTCAAATACATTCTATCCAAACTCAGAAAGAAATCTTTTCATTATGGGCTTTTCCTTTGAATTGTCAGTTGTAGCATCAGTATTTATGTATTACTCATAGCATTCTTGAGTCTCAAGGGAACATTAGCAACTTCGTTTTACAGATTAGGAATCAAGTTAATGGAAACTTTTAATCTTTTATGTGCCAATTCAGTGCATGGAGTTATAATTTGCTAGTGTGCTGGGCAAGAAATAGCATTAATATAATTTAGTTTGTTGATTTTAAGTGCAGCTCTGCACACTCAGCATTTTGCCTAATCAGGTGTAGGGATTTTGGCCAAAAGAAAGTGATACTCTGATTTCATGTACATCTATCAGTTTGTCTGATAGATTCAACCTATCTAGTGGTACTCTACCCAGCAGAGGTTCACAGCAGTTTTCTTCAACTGCATAGCCCTGACTGACCATTTGAGATCTGTTCTGTGCGCTGAACGAGCCAGGGATCCTATAAGAAAATTATTTGGTGACCATCCATGATTAAGGAATGCCACAGTGCTCAGTGGCACTAATACAATCTGTGTTCTGCAATTCCTAGCTCTTGAGCGATTAACAACTGCAATTTTGTATGTTACACTTATGTGAATTCTGCAACTTTAAATAAATAAATAAATCTGACCTACTGTCATCACATCGTTCGTCAGGAATGTTGGAACTTGCAGACTCTCCCTCTCAGAGCCTTGCCAAGAAAGTATCCATAGATCGATGGTCTAACGTTGCTGTTTTGTGGATCAGCACTAGAGGGAGTGGGATATTTTCCCAATAAAAGTTTTGTTGACAGTAGCAGACTGGCAAGTTTTGGCAGACTTGGTTCCTCTTCCAAACAGGCCACTGCGTCTCCTCTTTCTTCTTCTGTGCTTTGAACCTGGCCGTGTCTTAATCCCATCTGTTCCCTTTCACCTAGCCTCAGGTTCTTTCTCCTATTTCTACCTGGCCAGTGAATCTATTAATTTCTATCCTGATTCTTGGGTGTTTTTTTAATCTTGCTCAGCTTCTTCAAAAGCTTGAACGTGCTGTTATCTTCATGTCCCTACTAACTTCCCCAGATTTTGTCCATGCTCATCTAATCTGGTTTATGCTCTGTGTGCTTGCTCAAATATTTCTACCAAACCAGTCCTATGTTTTTACCATATTTTGCCCACTATGTGTCTGTGTAGCCTCTGAGTCACCAGTTTGTGTTCTTAATTTGTGTCTATCGCTGTGAAGAGAAGGCCATCCTAGGTTGTCAACTTATAACTGTTCCAGCGTAGTACTATTCGTGAGGCATGGTCTTACAGGCACAGCTGTATTCTGCCTACTGCTAGAGCATTAGCAGAGTGAAAACAAACCTTCACCAATCCAAGCCTGGGATACTCTACTAAATCTGTAATCTTGCACAAATTTGCAGTTCTCAAGACTTTGAATATTAGAGTTTTCACAGGAATGACAAAAACTTCTAAAAAATTAAGTCAAGTCAGAAGTATAAAGCATTCACCTTCTTCTAAAGCTGTTTAGCTTTGAATACAGTTTGTACATTGCTAGCCTTATGTTTAAGCTCTTGCACAAGCTTCAGGTAGATCCCAGATGTGGAAGAAGTTCAGCTCAGCTCAATAGCACGTAGTTGTTTTAAATCGAGTAGGACTGTTTGAGCATGGATTAATGCTGCAGTCAGGACCTTATCTTTGGTTAGCAGAGATGGAAAAGAGAGATGGTGCCTCTGTTGGAGCTGGTTATGGTAAGAGATAGCAAAAGACTTGAAAGAACAGTGGATAATCATTTTTGCAGTTTTAGTCATGTGTGCAGTCTGGGTAAACTTGTAAACAGGAAGATAGTTTTTGTTAGTAACACGCAGGTGCTTTGAGTCAGCAGTTGGTGATGGCAGCATGGTTTTATGAGAGATGGAGACATCTTACCTGCTTTTTTTGTTACTAACTACTAAAAAGTAGTATTGACATTTTTCGTTTAAAGGAAAACCAAATTTATTTAGGATATTTTTGGTACTGTAAAATATTAATTGGCCTTTGAGTCTTAGTAATCTATAATGTTCTTTTGAGTCTTTGATTCTGCAGTTCACCGTATTGATTTTTTTTTTTTTTAAACTTACCTGTTAACTGTATGTATTGAATCGCTCGCTGTAAGTAACCTCAGGTTGATTCCACACACAATAAACATTTTTCTTCCCAGAGTTAGTCATGACTTGCATTTCTACTTAAGAAATAGTCTCCTCTATTAGGCCTTCTGTAAGGGCATAAGAATGCTGTGAAATCTGTGTGCAGAGCGCTATTCCTGCCCAAACTGTCTTTCTTTTTCCGTAACTTGTTGCTTCTTGGACTCATTATTCTAAGTTGCTTTATTTTTTAAGAAAACGTTACGTCTTCGTCTTTCATTCAGGCTGACTCTTCAAGATTTTTCAGTTGCATCTGTTTTGTCTCATGCTCAGTCTTGTTCCTTGTGCATTCCTTTTGTCTGTCCCTAATGCTTAAAAGTCAAGATCTATCTTGAATCATACGTACTTGTAAAATTCTGGGATGTTTATGTGAAAAGTGCATCTAACTACACCATTTATAGTACTTGGCAACAGTAGATAAATGTTTAAATAAGAGTACATGGAAAAGGACAGAGTTAGTGACCTTCTTGGTCTGCATGCCCGTAGGAATACCAGAGTTTCTGCTGTCATAACAAAATTGTTTTGCATAGTTAATTGTTTATTCTATGTACTGCATTACTGTGATGTTGTTATAAGAGTGCTAATGTTAGCTCATGGCTAAGCAGATGGGAAATCCAAATCTCTAGTAAGAGTAATCAAGAAATTCTGATGATGATTGATCAATGAACAAGCTTGCCATAAATTAATTTTAAGCTAGGTGGAATTGTATTGACTATGTAGGTTTGCTTTTTTTTTTTTTTCTATATCCTCTTAATCTGCAAATTCTGTGCAATGACCTGCTGAGCTGCTGTGTAATATGCCTTGTACTGTGAACTCTGGCTTCTGTAATCCTAGGACCACACAGAAAAGAGGAGAATCATTTGGAATCAGCAGAATAGGCAACAAAATAAAAGGTGTATTCAAGAGTTCTGCAATGGAAGGAGCTATGCTGCCTAATTATAACTTAAATGAAGGAGAAGATGACTTTGTGAGTAAAAGCTCTACATTTGTTGGTAGACCTTTATCATTTATTTCCCTTCATTCTTGAAAATGTTAAGTGTGTCTTTTCTGCTGTCTTCATTGCAGGTATAACTTAACTTAATCAGAAACCAGCAACTTACCCTCATTTTCCATGTATTTGCTCATAAGTCAAGGCTACATCCCCAGTTACCTTTTGAGCTTTAGTAGAGAGAAATAGTAAAAGTAGTATTGTCAGATTGTTTTGTAAGCAATTAATTTTTCTCTAAAAAACATACTGTACCATTTTATAATTCTGGGTGATAAGATATTCATGGGACATGGCTTTTATTTTGAAATTTGCCACAAGACCTTAAAAACATTAAATAAATTAATGGAGAAATTGCTATGAAGTTGGTCCGTGATCCATTGTATTCTCTCAAGATCGTGAACCAAGTAGTTGTTTCTAATTCATTTTGGGTGTCATCTTCAACTAATGTTTTTCTTTCATGCAAACAGCAATTAATAGAGCCACTGGTAGAATTATTGCTTGAGATGTTGCTGTCTGAAGCACAGTTGAGGGACAAATGGAAAACTGTAAAAGAAGAAGTGGGAGAATTGGTCAGATGTTGGTAGTAATGTTTTTTTTTTAAGAACGTGTCTTCAGCCTATTGTACCTGTTGCTCACCAAATAAGATGTGTTTATCACCTTGATAAACTGCTAGCTCATTTTCCACAACCTAAAGATAAGTTTAAATACAAATTTATGTTATTCGCCTTGTTCAGAACCGTGTTCAGAGGAAGGTGGGAAAGAATCAGCAATGTAGGACTCTAAATGTTTCTTTCTTTAAATTGAGAATTTTCTACAGTCTAAATCTTCATATAAGTCATGTCTTTAAATTGTTGCAATTAATTTCTTGGACACTTAAGTTCTTGTTGATGTCATTTATCTTGTTACTCTTGGGAGGCCAGATTCTGATGAAAATGGGTTAATTTTCCAACATTGCTTTTACAGGGTCTACTAGCCAAAGGGTGTAGAAGTAAAATTTCCCTATAGTAAGTGAATTATTATTAGTAGAAGTATAATTGAAGCAGTTGTACTAGAGCTCAGAGAGGGAACATGTTTTTGTTTCAGAGCACAAGAAATTACTTGTGAGAAGTTCCTGAATTCAGTGAGAGACAGACAATGTAGAGTTTAATCCTTACTGAGGAAACTGACAATGGTTTTAACTTAGGCAAGAATAGAAGGTTTTAAGTGCAGCATCGTTTCAAATTCTTTTTTCAAATATTCAAATTCTTTTATTAAATACAGGAGAAGGGAGGATACTACACTTTTACTAAAATCACTTTCTCTAAACTGAGGGAAATACCTCACCCCCTTCACTTGGTAATTGTGTGTGGGATGAAGAGTAGGGGAAAGAAAACACCTAAACTATGGAAAGGTTACTATACATACAATGAACTGGACGGACCTGTAGCTTCACTTCCTGAGTGAATATTGAATATACAGAATTTAATAGTTTAATAATATCACAGTAAGAGCTGAAGTGTAGTTTCCTGGCGGGTGTCACATAGGGGAAGAGCTGTCCTAGTCAAAACATGATCTGGCAAGTGCTTCAGACAGTATAATTGTAAAATAGCAGCAGTGCAATATACAGACTTAGCAACTTTTGATTAGTGCATGCGCAGAACAAATGGGAGTTATTTCTTACCATAGAGTTTGATCTTGATTTGGTATTGAAGTAATTGGTGTTAATGTAAGTTGGGTTGGATTCAAGGTAAATAGGTGAAGAATGGTAGTGAAATGGAGCTCTGTGCATTATGAGAAAAACCAGAACAATGTCTCAGCTTCATTTTTTTCTTTTTTTGACAAAGTCATGTTGGCTACAGTTAAAAGCCTGTATGAAAAATCATGTGGTTTAAGGAAATCACGTACAGATAGAAGTAGGTACTCGCATCCTTCTGTGGCTCTGAGCGATAGCTTTGTAAGCTGCTAATGTGATAACAGTAATTCCATGAAACCAGACTCAATCTTTTGTAAACTAAATTTAAATATAACAAGATGTTGTGTGTATTGCATCATGGGTATTGTTCCCACATTGGCAAGAAGACCTGTAGGCTTGGATTTGTGTCTCTGCTGGATAAAATAAACAGAGACTGAGCCAAGTGATAACTATTATAGATTGGTGGTCTGATTAGAAAGGATTAAAACCTTCAGAAATTCATGCTTCCTGGCTTACAGTTAATGTAAGTGCCATGGTTCCCATAGTGGGAATGCCTGGGAATTTGCATAGCGTTAGTGCCAAAACCAGGCTGGAAGTCAGGTGATGGATCGGGGGAAGTTACAAGCGTGTGGAACTGCTGCTGATGGATTACAGTCTCATAAGGGTCAAGTGAACAAGACAGCGAGGTTATGGCCCCTGTATAAGCATCTCAGAAGACCTCTGACCGCTTTATCCGGTCCTTATGCTACCTCTGTGCAGTGGTGTCAGTGTAATCTCTGTGTCAGCCACTAGGGTAATACAATGCATAAAACTAAATGAGAAGTAAGAGTTGCAAGCAATGGTAAATTAAAGGAAGAAAGAAATTACAAAGTGTAGACAAGAGCTGAGTTTTGCTGAAGTCCATACCTAAGCAAGTAGTCGCTCAGAGAGCATCTGTCCCGTTTATTCCATTCTTTGGTGTAAATTGGTCCTGCAGTTGTACTGTGTAATTTGTTCATTTCAGGTTTGGTTTATTTTTGATTAATTACTGTGAAAGAGCACAGGCTGTGATTTAGCCCTCAAATTGTGAACTGTCTTAGCAGAATGTGTTCTATGCAGATTGGCAATTGAGACTGCACTTTGCCTGTCACAACTTCACTTTTAATTGAATAAATTGGGTAAGTGGAAGCAAAAAGGCACGTTGAAAAGAGGAGATTAATGTAGTGAATCTACAGAGATCTGTTGTGGAAGACAGTGGTCCGCAGTAATCAGACTGAGGATCATTTCAGCACTGTGCAAAGGCAAAACAGAACTGGACAAAGATTGCTCGTGTATGTGTATTGGGCTTATGCAACAAGGTTCTGGTAGCAGGGGGGCTGCAGGGGTGGCCTCTGTGAGCAGAGCACAGCAGCTGCCCCATGTCAGATCAGAGCCGGCTCCAAAAGGGACACAGAGCCAAGCCAGGGAGCGAGGGCTGGTTGAGCCTTTGGGAGAGCAGATCTAAGGAAGGGACAAAAACTGCTGTGTGACAGCAGCTGGGAGAGGAGCAGGCCCCGGGCCGGAGCTGCTGCCCGTGGAGAGGAGCCCACGCAGGAGCAGGGGGTCTGGGGGGAGCTGCCGCCCGTGGGGGACCCGTGCTGGAGCAGTTTGCTCCTGGGGGATGGACCCCGTGGTACGGAGCCGTGTGGGAGCAGTTGTTGAAGAGCTGCTGCCTGTGGGCAGCCCCCGCAGGCTCAGTTCGGGCAGGACAGCATCCCGTGGGAGGGACCCCGCGTGGAGCAGGGGCAGAGAGGGACCGTGAGGGAGCAGCAGGGACGAAGCATCAGGGACTGACCGCAGGCCCTGTCCCCCTGCACTGCTCAGGGGGAGGAGGTGGAAGAGGGTGGATGGGGGGAAGGAGTTTTTAGTTTCCCTGTTCTAGTCCACTACTGATAGGCAATAAGTTATATTAATCTCCCTGCACTGAGTCTGTTTTATCCATGATGACAGTTGTTGAGTGATCTCCCTGTCCCCGTCTCAACCCATGGGTTTGCATCATATTTTCTCCCCCTGGCCTTTTGAGGAGGAGTGAGAGAGCAGCATGGTGGAGCTTAATTACCTGTAGGTATGAAACCACCTGAGTGAGTTGAACTATTTATGTTTCTGCTGCAGTTGAGTCATGGTTTTGTGAATATTGTAGCACAGCCAAAATGCATTTGTTAATACGTGGGGAGCCAAATCTGCAATTTATGAAATTATTTCAGGGATGTTGTAGTGCTGTAATGCATTAATTAGATTATCCCAATACAGGCAAAGCTTGTTAAGTCATCTAGGCTTGGTCTTTGTGGGGAATTCAGCTGTAAATTGTGAAGCTAAGGGAAAAGAACTTAAAATTAGATTCAGGTTTTTCAGTTTGCTTTAGTTTTGTGTTTTAAATTTATACGTTAAAATTTTCTATTTTCAATTTAACAATTGGCAGTATTCTCAAGTCTATGTAGCTGAGTCTAAGACCAGTCCTACCCTTCCTTTTCATAGGTGCTTTCTCATTTACAGAAATAATTTTAATTTCTTCTGGTCACTTTTCTATTATTCTTTGTTCCATCTGCTGAATGAGAATCAGCTTAACCATTGTTTATATAAATAAATTGCTTTCCAAGGATAGCTGCTTAAGCTTGGATTTTTTAATTTAAATGTTTAAGATAATCTTTCTGCTTGTGATCCTAAAAAAAAAAAAAAAAAAAAAAAAAAAAAAACCCACAAGGTACCAGAAAATAAAAATTTAGTGTGCTGTGTGGCAATTTGGTGATTCATTACCTGTGGGCAGTTTAGCATGTTTGTAATGAGCAGTATCAGGAACATAAAGCATGTCAGTATGGTGCTGGGATCACAGTTCCAGTCTGGGAGGATTTCTTCAGCGTTCACGTGGCACTGGCTCTAAGGCCTTCTTGCATATGGAAAAAACAGCTTCATATTTTATGATGTGGAGTCTGAGCCTATGAAGCTTCAGCATTGGAGCTGCCCTACCCACAGCCAGCAAGGGTTAGATCTATGTTGCTCCCTGATGCCTCTCTTTATGGGAATGTGATGCTGAAACTGGAACTGATGGGAAACGCAGTGATGCTGACGATGGCTTTGCATGAAACTATCTCTGGCCTGTGGAAATAATTCACTCCCAGTCTTGGCTGTGTTGCACCTTGAAGAGCGAGTCAAATTCGTGTGTCTGCAGCATACTCCAACACACTCAGCTTTTGGGTGGGAGCCCTGTTATATCGGTGTATTGTTGACTTCTGTCTCTTGTGTTTAGGTAGCTTCTTGGCCTGACTTAATAAGCTCAGGTCTTCAGTTTGAGTACCAGTATGATGGAAAATTCAGCGCAGCTAAGTCTGTGCTGTTCCTGTAGCACTCAGATGGTCTGTGTTGAAGACATTCTTCTAGCTGTCTCTTCCTGTGCGCTTTGCTTCTTTCTCCCCTCTCTCTCTTCTCTGAAGTATCAGATATGAAATTTGATAGCACTATAAAAGCTTTCAGATATTATTATTATTTGCCAACTTCAAATTAATCTGTAGCCATTCTACAAATAAAAAGTTATCTACCTGAAAACTCCATTAATGATATGGATTTTTGTTCTTTTTTCCCTAGTGATCTGGAGCGTGTACTTAAAGACTTGATTCTTTTGTTGTCGTATATGCTTTGCAAAGCTAGACTGAACCAATTAAAATAGAACTCTATTGAGTGTTTGAATCCTTACAGATTGAAGAAGGTGTTATGGTGATGGAAGATGATTCTCCCGAGGAAGCTGTTACTACCCCAAATACACCTCGCAACCTTTCTGCATGGAAAATTAGCATCCCATATGTAGACTTTTTTGATGATCCCTCCTTGGAAAGAAAAGACAGAAAGGAGAGAATTCCAGTGTTCTGCATTGATGTGGAGAGAAATGATAGAAGGGCAGGTATGTGGTGTTGTGGATAAATAAAACGTCATTTAAAAATTAACTCACAATACTGTTATGCTGTATCTGACAGCTGTTTCCAGTGTGTTAGGTGTACCTGTTTTTTTCTGATTTCAAAATAATGATTTGAAAATTCTGGGGAAGTGTGTTTGAAAGCTAAATGATTGCATTTACTATTTGCAAGTTGAGAATTGACTCCTCAGCATGAATCAGTTGCACTTAGACTTCACGCAAAAGTTTGAGAACTTCTTTTTCCAAAAGAGAAGGAAAAAATAGTTGATCCTATGATTCATAGTAATGAACACCTGGCATATTTTTCTTTCACCCTCTTTGAGCTTTGTAATAATGAATAATAAATGTTTTTTTCTGACCTTAAAATATAGCTTTTAGCAAAATAAGCTATTTTTATTGGGAACCACCCTGCCTTGCAGATAGTTCAGTATTTAGATAGCAAGACATCCATATTGAGTCAAAGAATTGCATCATACTTGGGAGTTCATGGATTTGTGTTAGTGAAACTAATACTTCCACAATAAGCAGGAAGTTTTTAAGAGTTGTTTAGTGATATCTTTCAGGAGGAAGAAGGGATAGAATCTGGTGGTGCAAAGGATGTATTCAGCAAGTAATATTTCTGTAAATTACTTGGTTAAAAGTTTGAAAAATAGATCTAACGTAGTCATAATACATTTTAAAGTTATGCAGTGCTCTATTGATTACTATTTAGGAATCCACTAAATGAGATAATTTCCTTCCTAGTACATTTTCTCTCTGTCTAGTATGCATTTTAATTTAATACTTTAATACCTAGCTGTATTTTTTTTAAGTTACTGCAATATGGGGGACTAATATTGAGGTCTTTCCTATAATAATCTAACTAATGTAAAAGTCCAACGTATACTTGCTGTTGCTTAATTTGTCTTTCAAGGGGTATAAAACCTGGTTTATCTTTACTATTGTATTTTTTTTATTTCCCCAGTTGGGCATGAGCCTGAACACTGGTCTGTCTACAGGAGATACCTTGAATTTTATGTGCTCGAGTCCAAGCTAACGGAGTTTCATGGTACGTTCTCTGTCACCTGGAAACCCACTTTCCCACTGGTGTGATTTTTTTCAGTATTGAGTTGGAATTTAAAATAAAGAAAATAACGTTTGCTCTGTTAAAGGAATACTTTAACATGCTCAATATCTTTATTAGGTACATTTCCTGATGCTCAGCTTCCGTCAAAGAGAATCATCGGCCCCAAGAACTATGAGTTCTTAAAATCCAAGAGGGAAGAGTTTCAGGAATATCTGCAGGTATCAAACTTTTGGAGGAGAGAATATTCTAAGCTAATAATACAAAACTAATAAATGAATATCTGCTAATTTTTTGTTTATTTCTAAATAATGGGTATATAAAGGGTTCAAGTGGTGAACTAAAACTTGCAGTTAAAGTTTCATGTGACTGAAAACAAATATTTTGGAGATGACAATATCTATGGTAATATAATGTAGTGGGTAGCACCCATGACCATGGCAGGGGTGTTAGAACTAGACAATCTTCGAGGTCCCTTCCAACCCAAACCAGTCTATGATAATGCTCTTTGAGTATATATTTTTTGCTATAGACAAACTGATTTTTTTAAAGATTAAAGTACTTATACTTCTCTTTCCTTCATTTTCAAAGAAACTTCTGCAACATCCAGAACTAAGTAACAGCCAGCTTTTAGCTGACTTCCTGTCCCCTAATGGAGGAGAGACTCAGTTTCTTGATAAAATGTTGCCTGATGTGAATCTTGGTATGTAATATGCAGTTGTTTGTACTAACAAATAATAATACTGTTGATACTGTGATTGAATACTAGTAGTAATGAATAGATACTCTTGTGTAAGGATGTGCATATGGGAAATAAGAACTCTGCTCCTTCACAGCTCTGTGATTATAGCTCACAAAGTAAGATATGCTGGTACTTTATCCTTGAAGAAAAAACACATCTTAAGATTATGGAAAAAAAAAAAAAACATTTAAGTGGTTGCTTTTGCACATTTGTGCCAACAAGCAAGGTGATAAGTTTTCTCTAACAAATTTCACAGGGCAAGAAGACTTATGTCATTGTCACAAGTTGCATCTCTACAAGTCAGTCATTTCTTACGGGTGTGATGGTATAAACTGTTTCTTAATACAATCTACCCTTGGGTGTTAGTTGATTAAAAACTGTTCATTTTAATCTGAAAAGTGCAATATTTAATAATTTTAATATTAATTAGTGTTCAGTTCCCTTTTAATGTGAGCTGCTTAATAGCATTTGAAGCAGGGGTATGTGTGATGTAGGCAGGCCAAGTGGAAATTGAGGTAGAGAAATTCTTGACATCTAATGGAAAATCCAGGAAGTGAACTACATTGAAACTTCACAACTTGGCCATAAATGTAGCTTCCTCACAGCAGTGTGCTGGAGCTGCTAAGTCTTACCATTGTGGCTTCTCTGTCTTCATATAATTGTAGCGCTTGTAGTTTTGGCACCAATGTAGTCCGGGTGAGTTGTGTCTGAACTGCACCGCTGCATTTCTGCTTCTCCCCCTCACTGTGTGAACTTGCTGGGGTGGCCGTGCTCTTAGCATGCTACAAAATTGTTGAATGAGTTTTGATAGTTGTCTTCTAGTAAAGGGTTTTATTTTGTTTCAGACAAAAAAAAAAAAGAAAAAAGAAAAAAATACCCTCCCCTCTAGATGAAACTGCATTGTTCAAACCAGCTTAGAGCGCTTACTGTAAGGCATCTCATGTCTGAGAGTATGCTTCCATTCCATAAACATTATTTTAACAAGTCATGGCATTTTGGTAGGGCTTTTAATGAGAATTAATAATTTTAATTATCATTTAATCCTTTTACGTACTTTCCAATGTAAGTTCCAAAATTCATGATATGTAGATAAGCACTACATTTAGAGCAATATTTTTCTTAAAATAAAGCTAATCCTAGACGCTGTAGTTTTTTCAGCATTTAAAGATACTATGCTGTATCCTGATATATCACCTTATCAGGACAGAAGAGCTGCTTTTTAAGACCACAGCTGTAGCCTATCCAATTTGTAAACCTTTTTCTCAGCAATATTTTCAAGACTGCATCCTTCCAGAATCTCTCCAGCCATAGCTGATCTTTTTAGGGCAAGAAGAGAATTTGAGTTTTTATGACTTCTTTTGTGATAAATGTTTATGAAGGTTTAAGAATTTAGATACTGAAAACTGTGATTACTTTTTTAAGAAATCAGATAATCATCTGTATATTTTTTTGTATGTTAAGCACCTTATCTTAAAGAGTACTAAGTACTAGGTTATAGGCTGAATGTGTGAAAGACTGTTTTCACAGCTTTTTGTACCAACTTGAAAAAAAAAGTTAAACTATAGTATTTTTAAATGAAATACCAGACACTGGCAGAGAAAAATGTCTTGTTTATTGTGGCTTAGTAATTTGTTGTCATATGTAGCTGTTATTAGGCAGTCTCAACAAATATTTTTAAAGTTTTATATAGCAAGATGCTATAAAGAGCTTGTGGTCTGAATGGGCAACATAAAGGATGTGAAAAATTGATAGGAAGATAGGAAAAGAGCTGTGTTCTGTTTAAGGTCAGGCAGTAATAATTTTTTTTTTTCCTAATTATAGGTAAGATTATAAAATCTGTTCCAGGAAAGCTGATGAAAGAGGTGAGTGAATCTTGCAGGTTGTCAGCATTTTAACTTCAATGACTAATTTTACCAACGCAGTAACTAATAGGCTAGTCAAAAACTTGTTTGGAAACTCATGTTTTGTGGGTTTTGTTGTTGTTTGTCTCACTCTCGTGCCCCCCCACTTCCAATTATTCAAGTGATTGGTCACTCATATCTGGTTTCAGAAAGGTCAGCATTTGGAGCCTTTCATCATGAATTTTATCAACTCCTGTGAATCTCCCAAGCCTAAACCAAGCAGGCCTGAACTTACAATTCTGAGTCCCACTTCTGAAAACAACAAGAAGGTACAGTAAGTCATCCTCCTCCTTCACTTTACAGGAATGGGGAAAATTTACCGTACTCTGAAAATGCAGAGAATGAACAGAAAAAGCATAAATAGAACAGCATACCTATTTTGTTTTGACTTTTCACGTGAGAGAGAATGGTAGTGCAGAGAGCTTTATCTCTTTCTGTCATGTATCTTACTCATTACACATTAGGGTAAATGACTTCTAAAGTTCTTTCTGGACTTGGAGATGAGGATATAGAGTAGAGAGCCTGGGAAGTCCTGAGAGAAGAGCGAAAATAGAGGTGTGAAGTGGGGAATATTTTAATGCTTCCTTTTTGAAGTGAAGAGCTTGAGTCTTTGGCAAAAGTACGGTGTGCCAAAGGATTCTAAGACCAAAATTGTCAAAGTGCTGATACGTGTTTATTTTGTGTTAGTATTCAGTTCATTAATGTCTAGCATGCATTATAGCTCTTAACTATCAGTTTTTCTCTCTAACATAACCACAGAGAAACCCCAGTGCTTCCATACTGAATTTTTCTTGACTCCAGGAAAAGATGGCAGGTTTCTTTTTTAACCTACTTGTATTTGTGGCTAGAGCCTAGTAAAACCAATTGGAAAGATTTCCATTAGCTTCAGCAGCTTTAAAAAAGCTGTGGAGGAGTATTAATGAAAAGTACTGTCTATGCGCCTTTTCTTCTTGCAAGAGCTAGAAGCCCAAGATCTGTTTATAGTTCTTGTTGGTGATGGGCCATTGTAAAAGTAGACCTTTTTAACTTCCCCTCAGTATGGATGTTTTTGTAGTATTATGACATTTACAGAATTTGCAGCTACAAAACTTCTATACTGATTAAGTGGAAAGTGCCCCTGCCCATGGCAGGGGGGTTGGAATTAAATCCTTTAAGGCTCCTTCCAACCCAAGGCAGTCTATGATTCTAGGTACAATGGCAGTTAAATCTATTAATTTGATTAGATTTCATCTTTTAAACCTGTCTGAATTAGTACAGCCAATGTTGTAGCATTAGCTCATATGCTTATGTAGAAAATTACTAGTTTTCATTTCAAGACTTTTTTTAAACCTTGGGCAGTATTTCCAAGGTTCAGATGTTTTGCTATCGCTGTCTATATAGCGAGGTATAAATCTATCAGCAGTTTTAAAAATCAGATGCAGAGTTTTTGACTTGTTCGAAACAGTACAGGCATAATACTTTAAATATTTTTCATAAACCAGCTGGCAGCATACTACAGCAAAGTATGAATAATCAGTTATTTTTTTACTGTACTTATAATCTGTCAAGAAGTACTGGTGTCAGTAATTTTGATATACTTAACATCCTTTAAAATATCTGAGGAACAAGCTTTGCACTCTGAAGTTTTCCAGTGAAGAAAAGATTCTTTGTGGTATGGTATTTAAAACCATTTTGGATTTGTAAAGAGCTTAAAATTAGCATATAACATTACCCAGTTAAAGTATAAACTAATTTCCTGAAGTGTGAGTGTGTCACTGTTGTAAAAGAACATGTGAAGAAATTCAGGCTTTGAAATGAGGTCTTGCCAATTCTTTTCAGCCATGGTGATCCCAGGAAAGTCAAGAGCTGGCGATACTGTGGTTTTCACTTTATAATACTGAAGTTTCCTTAGACAAGATGAAGATTTCTATTGCTGTGCTTTCTGTATGTCATTCTCAGAAATAATATTGTTGGGGAAATGTCCGTATCACCCCTGACTAATTGTGCATGTATGAACTCCGTTGGAGATACAAGTTGGTAGAGTGTGTCCGACTTGGTAGCAGTACTGCTGATAACCCTGTAGAAGGTGCTTTTGTCATGAGCAGGTGTGTTTCTGTGCAAAGAGCAAAAAATTGAGGCTAGTCCCAGCTCTCTGTTCCTTCTTACAACCTGTTGTGGGAGTGAGTTCACTGTTCCTCTACGCAACTTTTTTATAGCTATTATATGAGTAAGCAATTGGCTCAACATGTATTTTAGGTTTATTTATTTATTTATTCCCAAAAGAAATTGGTTTTGTTTTGGGAGCCACTTGGTGTAAATGCATGGGAAGTTTCAGACTGTAGTACATCTCTGGCAGAACTATGGTGTTGTTATTTAATGATGGGCACTCAAGGCACTTTGCTTTGAGGGGGGCTCGAAGACAGTGCTATGATAAGTTGTTCAGTATTCTTAGATCTGTTTGTGCTCGATTCATGCTACAAATTTTGACTAACATGTATGTATGAGCAATTTGTGTGCTGACTGCTTGCTCACTAACTTGCCTTCTACCAGTTTAGCCAGAGCACAGGTACTTCATCACACGGTCACTGCAGTTATTAGAGATCTGATATCGTAGGTTGTGCTGTGTTCTGGTCTCTGCTGAGTCTTTCCATGCACACCGAAATTCAGCCTTCCTCAGCTGATTTACTGTGCTGCTCATGCCTCATTTGGAAACCAGTTTCTCTTTCTTGAGTCAGCCCATGCTTGGGAAAAGCTTTGTGCCAGGTGCCAAGACGCTGTGCCATTTGCATTTTGTCCCTTCTTGGGTTTGATTTGTAAGCCACGCTGGTTTCATCTGCTGTATCACTTCAGTATGGACTACTTTTGGAAGCAAATCTCCTAATTGTCAATGCTTACCACCGTATTAGAGAACTATATTTGAACTTATTAACTGAATTTCTTTCAGATGAACATTAGCTGGAAAATGCTGTGTAGGAATGCAGGCACCAAGGGTTGCTCAGTCCGCAGGTAGAAGGTAGGCCAGCTCCAGTACATGTAGCATAGACTTGAGGTGTTCAGTTGTGTTGTTTCACATGACTTCTTCATGAAGATTATATGCACTGTGCAGCAGCCCTGTGCCCTTTCCCAACAGAAGCTGGCGATGGAGATGTATGCGAAATGTTTGTGCCAGGGTTGTGTGGGCTACCTGTATGGAGTCAACGAAGAGGTACAACAGGCCGTGGAAATGAGATGGAAGGCAGGTCAGGCTGCAGCACTCCTTTCTCTCTAAGCGCCCATCTGTGAGAAGAGCTTGTTATCTCATAGCAAGAAAGTTCTTCACCGTGCAGTTTTTGGTGAAAGCTAGGGCAGATTTTCAGTTGATGTTTGCGTTGCCACAGTGTTCCCATGTAACTTATCTGAAACGGATCTGTTTATTCTAGTGTCAGCCTGCTGGGATCTGCTGAGAGTACAAGAACGTGTTTCCGGGTGCTTGTGCTGCCAACTCCGATGCCATGAACAGGGCACACCCAGGCTTCCTCGTCATCAGCAGGCTGAACAGTCAGGCATGGCAGATGAAAGCTTGAGTTTAGTCAGAAATGTGCCTACTTCTCTGAAAGATCTGCGTGTGGCTTCATTCTGGTTGTTCCTGGTGTGTGCATACGTTTGCGTCTTTGAAGTGCCAGTGGAAAACTTTCCAGTTACGAATGCATAATGAAAATGGGTGGTCAGCTGCAGTACAGCCACTAGCAATTGGCTTTTATCCTGCATCAGACTCACCAGATCAAAAGAGTTAACAACCTTCCTGGTTAAAACAAAGATGCAAACAAAAAGCCCTGCACCCTTCTAAGGGCACCAAACAGGATTTTTAGCTTTCCCAGCTATGTTGCTATTCTGTATGTCTGTACCAGCTTGATAGTCTTCTGAACGCACTTTTGTCAGACCTGCTAGAATAGGTCAGGACTTCTCAGCTGATGCAGATTTTGAAAAACATGCCTACAAAGGCATTGTTCTGCTGGCTTGTGATGACCTGCCAACAGCAATAAGAACTGTTCTGAAACATCAGCAGTATAATCTATATTTATGCGTTGTTACTTGGAGGAAAACAGTTGCTTTTCTATACATTAACTGATGTGGTTTAGACACTACATACTCTTTATTCTATTTTATGATTCTTCTTTTTTGTTTGGGTACAGTCATCTGTATTTTGCAAATGAACAGGAAGAACAGTGGGGATGTTCATGCCTCTGGTTGTGGATATTGTTCATAATCAACGGTATTGTTTTTATAAACTTCACACCTGTACTGGAATGTATGGGTGTATGTGTGTGGATGCACTTACTAGCAGTTGAATAACTGTTCGTTTTGTTAGACACTTAATTTAAATACTCATTTTGTTAGCTTTTCCCATTGAAGTACAATAGATAGCCTATTGTATGGGAGATTACTTTGGTTGTTCTCAATACAAGCCTTTTATGTTTCACTCTCTTCAAGAGCTTGTACCATTATGTTGGAACTTCCCCCCGAAAGCACTTCAAGAATATTTCAGAGTTGTAATCACAGTTACTGTTTGATCTTAAAGATCTGAGTAAGGATAACACTGGAGTTTGTCTTGCTTGTCTTTTTTAGTGTAATTACAATAGAGAGCATTATATCATGTCTCAAATACTAAAATGAGCAGAAACATGAAAAAATAAAATCACATGCTTATCTAAATTAGGAATCTAATTTCCATATTTGTATTGGATATCCAGCTGTACATTTTTCACTTTGCTTTCCTTGGAGTCAAAATCCTGGGAAGGGCAAAATACATTCTGAGCAAAGATGTTATGGCTGCTGCATCCTTCAGGTGTGCATTGCTAAAGACTGTATAGTAAACAATTATCCTCAACTAATGCAAAGTATAATTTATAAAATCAGCTCATTGGCTCACTAACTTCAGTGTACACTGATCTGCTATTGCTTTCTAAAATGCCATTTACAAAAGCATGAGCTTTCAAAGCTTGGCAATGAACATAGAGCTGTTGTATTTACAGAGCAAGAAATATTATCTATGTGCAGAGGTACATACGGTATCTGAAATATATTGCTTTTGGGTTTGGGGTGAAAGTAAAAATAACTTCAGGAAGTCAGAAAGCTTTGCCCAAAGATAGCCTTTAAGTGTTTTGTTTTTTTTTTATTGTTTACCCACCAGAGTTAATCATTTAATTTGCCTTGTACACACTTCTCTGAAACTTTATCTGTGTTGCACAATGGGCTGCCATGAGTTGGTTCACTATGTATTGTCTCTGCTAGATTTTGGGGGATATCTAAAAAAATAAATGAAGTTCTTGTTTAAGTTGCAATAATTCAGCTAAGATTTTTTTCTGATGTAGTTTCAGTTTTGAAAAGGCATATAGACTTCAGTTTATATAGGGTTCTTTAAACAACATGCCAGGCATACTTTCATACAGTAGGCATGAATAATTATCTGCTGTTTTTAGGTTTGTTACTTTCTTGGATTCCAGTCGTCAAACATACATTAGCTGTATTTGCTCTTTCATGTAATTTATGTAACAAGTTAGTATTGTTTAATTTGAGTGAACTTTGGGAAAGTGATAATGCCAGCAAGTCAGCACTCATGAAAGAAAGAGCCTAAAGAAGTGCAAGTCAAAACCTGAATCTTGCCAAATTTCCTAGTGTATTTTTTCATAAGACTGCAGATTGTTCTGTTAAGAGACTTGCATGATTCACAGTCTGTTGGGATTTGTATGATTTATGGCCTTATCTACTACAGGGAGAACGATTTTCTAGAGAGTAAACCAAGTACAAGCAAATTGCTAACCATTGCTAACCGTTCTTTGGAACTATTTTTAATTTGGGAGTGCTACTAACAAATTTGTCAGTAGCAATCTTCTCAGTTCAGGCTATACTACGATTACACTGTATTTTCTTCTAATACTGAGATAGTTTTGTTAGAAGCTTGACAAAAACTTTGGAGCTTTCTTTTCATAATATAGTAGTATTTTGTATAATTTTTTTTACTGATCTTTGGTTCAACAGGTTTGGGGATAAAATAATTTTAAATAAACTCTTAATGATTATTGTGAGGTATTGTCAGATCTGAAGAGCCTCAGGTCTCAGAGGACTCTTTCCTTCCAACTGCTGGAGCCCACAGGCTTGGTGGGACTGGGAGGAAAGGATTAGTGCCTGGGTGGCATGGGACTACTTAAAGGTTGCAGGACAGAACATCTTTGGATTTTACAAGTATTATAATATGTTTTAGGGAAGAACCAAAGGCAAGAAAAAGGAGGGATCGTGGTGGGGAACATGGGAAAATAGAAGGATAAAGGAATAAAATAGGAAATGGGATAAATGGAAAGAAACCCAAACTTTGGTAACTTAAAAATACGTGAAGTTTCTCCTATAAGTAATCAAGCTGGCGAGGAAAAAAAAAAGTGTGTGTTTTGTCCAGAACCTGTTGTTTCAAAATACAAGGCAACAATATATTTTAGGAATGCTTGGATGTTGTACGTACTCCTGTGATTTATGGCTGACAAACTCATATCCTTTATGCCTCTCAGTGACAGAAGAGGGTGCATGAAAGGAGCAAGGCCTGTAATAAAGTCTGGATGTGTGAAGGTATTGGGAGCAAAAGGGCCTGTGATTTAATGTCTTGGTTGCACCGCTGCCGCATTTTGAATCATGGGGTTTTGGTTGTCGCATATCTTGGCAGCATGTGGTGTGCTTTTTATGTTTTCTCCCTTTGGAATGTGAACAGCTTTTTAAAAAACTTGATATAATGGAAAACTGATTAGTTCTTTGAAAGCTCTGGAAAACAAAGTTACTTCTAATGAAAAACAAACATGCTACAAAAACCTGATGGTTATCCTCTTATTTTTGAATGCAGTGTTTTCCAAGTTATATTTCTGTTTTTAGCTTTTCAATGATTTATTCAAGAATAATGCAAACCGGTCTGAGAATACAGAAAGACGACAAAATCAGAACTACTTCATGGAAATGCTGACTGTAGAAGGTGTCTATGACTACTTGATGTATATCGGTAAGAAGTGACTTCTTTTAGTTATTCTTCTACTTTGTATATATATACTTTCATTAAGAGGTTCAGTTTTTTTGGTAAGAAATAAAATTTGATTGTAGTAATAATTTAGGACTTGTGATGTTAACAATATACAGCTTAGGAACATAAACGCTCCAAAAAAAAGACATTACTGTGCTAAAATATTACATTTTATCTCATTATTGTTCAGTTTTTCTGTTTTTATCTTTCTGCATCTTGGACTAATTTTGTGGGAGTAGTGCCCTTTCTCAGACGTCTCTAAGCCGCTTTGTACACTCTGGGAATTAATTTATAGAAATAGTTTAAAGAATATTCGATAAGCAACATGGAGAATAGCAATTTCTCAGTGTTGCACTACCAAAACTAAAATATCTGCTAGTTTACAATCTTTTTTCTTCTTTTAGGAGAATCATATAAATATTTGTTACCGTAACTTTGCAGGTAGGGTAGTTTTCCACGTTCCTGACTGGCTGCATCATCTCTTGATGGGAGGAAGAATTCTCTTCAAAAATACCTTGGAACTGTACACAGACTATTACTTGCATTATAAGTTGGAACAGCTATTTCAGGAACACCGTTTGGTTTCTCTGATAACACTGCTGAGAGGTTAGTAACGGTTACGTCTTTGATGTAGAAGCGTTGCTTTAATTTGATGATAATTGAATTCTCTTCTGTTAAGTTACCACATACTAAACTTTGTAATTCCTGACTAAAGCAGTGGAACTTCAAAAAATCAAGTGGACCTATAAAAAGATTCCAAAAGTTTGTTGCTGAAAAATGTAAAGTTAGCCATGTTGCCTGTCAATCGTGATTACAGGGAAAAAAAAGTACTATGAATAGTTATTTGCTGAGGTGTGCAAAGAACAAGAAAAAGAGAAGAAAGGTGGGTTAATACGTCAGTATGCGAATGGTTCATGCTTCCTTTAAGTTAGTTTTTACTTGTGTTGCATTATCATTAATTTTTTTTGTTCCTTTTATTGTGGTGACTTTTGAGAGGGCTTGAGTGCTTTTGACTTTCAAATAAGGGAAGTGGAGGGAGATTTGAAAAATAAAAATAAAACAAAACAGCACACAAGCTCTCAAATGCAGAGAAGTGTAATCTGACCGCAGTCTGAGCTACATGAAATGTGGCCAAAGCTCTGGAATCAAGACCTGCCCTGTCCATATCAAACCAAGAAGAAATCTTGTGAAAGACAAAAAAGAAAAAGAGTAAGACTTTCAGAGTCTAAAACCAAAACTGAGTGCCAAATATTTCTGATGAACAATAATTATTTTCATTCTTAGGTAAATCTGAAATTTTGGACAGTTTGAGACAGTACCTTAGGTAAATACTGCTTATAATTTTGAAAGGGCAAGGAAGATTGTAAGTAAGGGGATTATAACTAACTTAAAGTAGAATTGATCCAAACCTAGAAGATAATGCTTTAAAAATTTGAAAAGAATGGAAACAAATAGGCAAAAGATTATTATCCTTCAAGCAGGTGGTTATTATGGATTTGATGAGGCTAATGTAATCAAAAGACTGTTATCTGGCAAGGCTTAGAATTCCCTTCCAGTTAAGATCATACAGAAAAGAAGTTCAACTTTGAAGCCATTATCCAAAACAATTTTTTATGCCAGTGATAAAAAGCTGCCTAAAGACAGTTTCTTCAATGTGTCTTTGCTGCAGATGCTGTGTTCTGTGAGAATACTGAACCTCGCTCTCTCCAGGATAAACAGAAGCGAGCAAAGCAGACTTTTGAAGAAATGATGAGATACATTCCAGGTTATTTATTTAACGGCTCTTTAGAAGAATATGGTTAACTGTTCAAACATACGTACAACCCGAATACAGTAACATTAGCTTTCAAAATTAAATAATTCCTCTGCTGCTGAGGTTTGAGTTGACTGGAATACTGTTAAAGAATTCAGTTTCATCACTTACCTCACTGTTACTGAGTAATGTTGTATGTAGTGTAGTCATTCGTAAAGACATAAATGAGAACTTTACAAATGTGCTTAAAACTGTAATTTCTTCATATTTAGAATGCTCGTGTGCTTTGTATTTTATCCAGATGAAGATCAGGTTAAAAAAGGGATACTGAGAAGCCATGAGATAAATCTGAACTCTACTTACACTGTATAAACTAGAGAAGAGGGGCCAATATTCTGGGTTATTCAGGAAGTAATTTAAAAGTTCCAGCTTGTGCATTAAACAAAGTGTTCGGACAATAGGTTGAAATTTTAAAAGTGTAATAATTATTTAAGTTTGCAGCACTGAAAATGGGGGTTAAGAAAAGGAGGAACCAGATAAGTGTTTTTTTCTGTTGACTACTTTAGAGGGATAAAACTTGAATTCTCTTTAATTAAAAACATTTTTTTTATATTGCTGAACTTCAAGAAAAATGCCCTCACATGGAATTAGGGAGTTATTTTTATGTCAGCTGAAACTAGTGCAGGGGATGTTACTTAACCAGGTGCTACACTACAAACTGCATAGTACAGCTGTTTTGCAGTGCTTTCCAGTGACTTGTGTATTTGTTGGTGGTATCTGGCCTAGATTTAATCGGCAAGTGCATTGGGGAAGAAGCTAAATACGAAGGCATCAGGCTTCTGTTTGATGGCATGCAACAACCAGTGCTCAACAAACAGGTAACTTGCAACACCTGAGAAACTTTCCATTGGGTAGAGCATTTCCTAAAATGAATGAATGGCTATGGCAGAGGACTGACTCATTCAGTGCAAAAGACAAAAAGCAGTAACGTTGCCTTGGCATATTCTTCATGGTTGGCTGAAGCTATTTGCTTTATTTTCTTTCAGTTAACTTACGTTCTGTTGGATATTGGGATTCAAGAACTCTTCCCAGAGCTAAGTAAGGTATGTACTAACTCTATTCAAGAATTGCAGATTTCTTCAAGCTACTATTGCTCATTGGTCATTGCTACATTTTTTCTGTTGTTCTCTTGTAATAAGTTTAAATATTTGGTGGAAAATATGTATTTTACTAATGCATTGAAATCATTGAAATTCGGATTACTTACATTTCTGATAATTAGGTCTCTGCAAATCTGTTTTGGCCCATTCACCTGGCATGCAGTAAGGGTGCCTTTCAGTACAATTGGGCAGAGTAATCACTTGCCAGGATCTCCATGCATTTCTTTTTGATTGCCTCCATTCTATTTCATGCATTTTCTGTCTTTAGGAAGTGAGTTCTGTATGCAGAGCTCAGATTGAGTTTCAGCATTTTTCTTGAGATTATTTAGTAGAAGGGTTTCTTACCCAAAGTTTGCTCACTGCAATGTCAACTTCCACTATCCAGATAAAGCAGAAAGCATCCTGTGTTGTGCAAATTCTATATAAATGCATATCACTAGGTTTGTGGTCCATCTCATTTAAAAAAACAATAAAACCCCACCTTATTTATCGTTCAGATTTTTGTTGCATGAACCCTGCGTCCGAGAACTGCAGGAGTGCCAGCAGTGATTTGTTTTGCATAGTAAACAGAAAGAAATGATAAATGTCAGAACAAGCTAGGGCACCTTCTGTTGTTTTCATTGAAAGGAGAGCAGCTTAGCCTGTTCAGCCTACTTTGTGCATCAGCTCTTAGCTGGCCTATTCATGGCTGTGTTCAAACAGTTAAGAACAAACAAAAGAAGATCCAACCAACCAGGCAAATAAGGAAGTAGCCTAGTGACTTGTGTGCTGCATTGGAAGGCCTGACTTAGCCTTGTTGTTTTACTGCAGTGAACTGGTTTTGTACCTCAGCAGCTAACAGTGTATCTATAGGAACGTTAATTTATTTTCAGTTAGTGCTGGAAAAAAGTTAAAGGCTTTGTGTTAGGTACTTAAATAATCTTTAAAGCATCGGTCATGCCTAGAAGGTGATGATCAGCAGTTTAATTGGAGGCCAGTAACCAGAAGGGTACTCCAGGGATCAATAGAGGAACAACCCCGTGCACAAGCACATGCTGGGGACTGCCGAGCTGGAAGGCAGCTTTGCAGAAAAGGACCCGGGAGTCCTGATGGGTGCCGACTGCAGCATGAACTGGCAGCGTGCCCTTGCTACAAAGAAGGCCAATGGTATTACAGGCCACATTAGGAGGAGCGTTGCCAGTAGGTCAAGGGAGGTGACCCTTCCCTTCTGCTTAGCACTGGTGAGGCCCCACCTGGAGTGCTGGGTCCAGGTCTGGACCCCCCAGTACAGGACAGACCTGGACAGACTGGAAGGAGTTGAGCAGAGGGCCACCAAGGTGCTGAAGGGACTGGAAGACCTCCAGAGGCCCCTTCCAACTTCAACCATTCTGTGATTCTGTAACAGTGTATATATTTAATGGGGGAAAATATTTTATTTTATTTGAAAACAAAACAAGAAAAGGTTATTCGATTTAAATGGGGATTAAGGTTTTTACAATTTCTTAATCCATCCTTTCGTTCCCAGTAACTGCGTGCCACTGCTTGATTGCTCTGCAGTGTTACAGAAAACCACCTGGCAAGGAGGGACTTCTGATGCTACCTTTGGTCCTAGTGAACCAGAAGTGTTGAGGCCTGGGCTCTGCATGTCCCGCCTCGCTGAAGCTGATGATGGGAGCAGGGAGAGTATTTGCTGGGCCAGATTTCAGTAGGGGGAAGGAAAAGAAGATACTCCAACCAGGAACTTCAGCAGTTTTCCATTTTGGATGTGCCAAGAGTAAAACAGAAGAAGGGTCATCACTTCCATGATGTTTGCCTGTGTAGTAGTGAGGGTTGTAGGACTGTGATGGACTAAGTGAGGCAGATGAGGGAGGATCAATATGAAAAGGGAAATGCAAGGGGGAGAGAAAGGATGGGTGGAGGGCAGTGCTTTTCATGTGAAGCCCTCAGTTCAAAATATAATTTCTCCCAAATCACTGCAAGCTGACTGTGAAGCCATTTAGAAAGAAAATAGTTTCCTCCAAACAGCTTTGATTGGCAAGTATAAAATTAATGGCTGGTTCTTATGGTTAAAATTAATGGCTGGTTCTTACTTAGTTATCAGTCCTATTGGGGAAAAAAATGACCCCAGTGACTTAGCTCTCTCTGTTGAGCAGATTGGTCCTTCTTGAGTTGCATGATTTCAATGTATGTTCATAGTTACAGTGAGGAACAGAAAATATTTGAACTCGGTAAGCATTTAAAGAGAAATTGGGGCATCCTGGAAGTTTTATTTTGAGCACTGCGCATTCAACAGGGGCAACAGCAACAGGAGAAATGGGAAGATTTCTGTTAAGGGGGGGATGTCAACCTACTTCCCGCTCTGGAGATTACATCTTGACTTCATCTTGAAGTCAAATCCTACTATATGTACGAACGCAGATATGAAGTGGATCACTACAGATACGCTGTGTTTAATGTCAGCATGCCTAAGTGTACCAGTTCTAACGATAAGAACTGAAAAGCACTTTTATGTTTTGCCTTTGATACAACAATACAGCCAGTCCCCTGGAAGTCTGTTCAGACAGGATATGAGATAAAGGGTAAGCTGAGACAGGAGAAGCTTTCCTAGCAGAGCAAGGAAAGAAATCCAGTTGCAAAAATGTGCCAGTGCCACTTCCAGAGCAGAAAATTGCTGCATTAGGAAAACTGTATTTAGCACTTAAGAATGGAGGAGGTAAGAAATTCCAGAGAAGGAATAACATCTCTCTTTCAAGTAATAGTAATAAAAACCTGAAAGCAGTAGCCTTCGTTTCTGTTATCTCTGATTTCTAGTGGTTGTTTTCAAATATCATTAATCATTGCACATCAGATCAGCCTTTCATATGTAAATATGCGTTATCATAGTTAACTCTTTTTGTTTTGATTACTGTTTAACAGGGTCTAAAGGAAGCTAGCTCTGTGTCATGTTGGATGTGAATGCAGGGACCTTGCTGGACACGTGGCGGAAGCATCTGCTGTGCACTAACATAACGGACATGTGATATTTTAACCTTGCATTGTATATTTTCTTGTAAATAACATAAAATCTAAGTTCTAAAAACCTCTTTATGCAATAAAGACATTAAAATTTAATAACAATTACAAGTAAATAATATATCTGTACTTTTTATTTAAATTTACTTAGCTGCTATCAGTAAGCAGATTTGTTTCCCCCCGAACCTCTGCATGTGAAAGTACAGGATGGTATAAAATAAGAGACCAGCCTACATTTTTAGCTTTGCTAAAAGTGTAATAATTGTTGCTTTCCTTTAGGGACATTTAGAAAAATGGATTAGGATCACAGGATTAGAAAAAGTATATATGAGTCTGTTCTTACTGTTTTCTAAACATTTATTAGCACAAAAATGTGTGGAAGATTTTTTCCTGTAAACCTTAATTGGTCGGCTCAGCCTTTATAAAAGACACTTTAAAAAGTACTTATACGTAGATTTTAAAGAAATTTTACTCACAGAACACCACAGAAATATGTTAGTAGACATTCCTTGAGATTTTTCTTTTCACACACTCCCTATTTTTTTTTTAACAAACAAGCCAAATTTATCTAATGCAGCATTAGTGTTCTTTGTCTATACAACTTGCATTAACTGTCTATACTGCTTTTGTGTACTTTTTCCTTCTGTTTGCCAAAAGAAGGTAGAGGTGTTATTTCCCTCTGCGTATACAAAAGGAGGAGTTGTAACTTTTTTTTAAACAAAACAAAAAACAAAATGTGCAGGTACAGCTCAGTCTATAAATGTAGTCTCTGTTACTGGTTTTATGTTGATTTAGGGAAGACCATTCTGTAAATTGATAACTTTAGGAGCTAGATTTGACAAATCATCAGTGCCGCGTTAGAACTGGTACTGTGTCAGGGTCAGCTGTTATTTGTTTCCCTGTTCTAATGAAGCTTATTTAATGCAACTGTGTAGCCCAAATCTTTTCATGCGCAACCCTTGAATTTATGTGAAAACTAATGATGTCTTGAAATTTTGCATTGAATTTAAGTGAGTAGCATGACTCTTGAAAAAAGTGTAATTTGCTTTCCAGAAAATCAAAGTAGGTTTATTCAAAATTATGCACATCGATTTAATACAGCAATAAACAATAGGGAGGTATGTTGATGTCAAAATTCTGAATGGAAATTATCTTTAAAAAATAGCATTGTTTATAGTAATTTATAAGCAATCATTCCTTGATAAAAGGTCAGAAATGTAGACTTAGCATTTCATCCTACTTCTGACTTTATGCTGATTAGCCTGCCTCTTACAACTGTGTGTTTTTTAAGCTTAGCCTCCCCATGTAGGATATAGGCTTTTGAATTACGATCACACTTATGATAAAGCCAGGTTATGCTGTAAAAAGCCTCATTACTGGCCAACTTTTAAAGGACTCCATAGTGCTGCAGGAATCAACGTGTGTATATCTGACATTCTCTGTGAACATTGCTGATACAGGGTAATGCTCAGGAGTCCTGTGCTTTGGTCTTTGGAATAAGGTGTAAATTTGAGCATCTTTTATATAAAACTGTCTTAAATACTGTCATCTTGCTCTAGCTACAGTCCCCATACTGGCCATATTAAATGCTGAAGTTACATACTTGTTTTGTCAACATTTATCAAAATCAAATCAAACTTTTGTTGTGTTCTTTATTAATGGGAAATACAAAAAGGGGCTGCTGTGTCTTAAAAAGTAAAATGCAAAAACTTTTAATTGCACAGAAACATGCTAGTGCTTTTCATGACAGTGAGTTTAATCCAGCTCTTTCAGGCATTGGTGTAGGTAAGATAACTGGAAGCAGCCAGACTTATTGGTTTGAAACCTTATACCCTGAGTGGAGATTAAATGGGAGGCGTATACACCTATAATGTATCTGTTTTTAGAAGCTTGTTTACATTACTGCTCTCAGATTCTTAATCAACTCATTGAAACAGCTAAAATAATTTGACAAATTAAGAATAGCCCATTTTGGTTAGTGGTTGTTTGGTGATGGAGGACTGATACTTTGCTTCTTGTAACCTCAACCTGAATCGTGGGTTATGCGCGTTTGTTTGTACCTGCTGCTTCAAAGTAAGCCATGAGTTCTGCCCACTCGTTCACTTCAATGACTATACCAGATCAAAGATAATCACTTGTGCTATTTACTGACTACATGCAGAAACCAAAACATTTGTTCATTTTAAGGTTTGAGAAAAGAGAGCAGTTCTTTTCCCTTCCTCAGCACCATTTCTATCCTTCTGTCTTCCTCTAAATGTAAACACTGAGCAAAAATCAGGTATGCAAGAACGTTACAGTGACCAGTACAGAAATCAGGGTAAGACTTCCTTGGATGAGACTTCCTGAAGAAAACTTTATTCGACCTTCAACTGCTGGGTAAACTCTCTTCATTCTATCGAGGTAACGGGAAACAACTTCTACATCAGGTTCACCTAAGCAGATAAGCAAAAAAAAAAAAAAAAAATTAATGTTCTCTGCAGCAGCCAAGCTCTGCACAAAATTTTAACTTACAATTGCAGTTTTAGCTCAAGCCTTAAAGCCAACAGTTTTCTGCTGTTTATGATCCTCATGATGAGAAGGCCTGCCATCAGGACAACGTGTGGGTGTGGAGAGTTGTGTTCTGTGCACAAATAAAATCTAAAACCACTGTGGTGGTTTGTAACCAAATTTTTTTTGTAATCTCATGTTTTACCAAAACAAAAAACACCTTTGCTTTGTCTGGCTTTCTTGTTTGTTTGCTTCTCTCTGTTACAACGGTAATTTCCAATCAGATGGTGGTAGATTGAGGTCTCTACCAGTTTTGGGTAGAGTGCCATGGATCTGGTGGAGTTCTCTCTTTTTTGAATTTAACTATTTTTATTTTTTTTAGGAAGAATCTCTAGCCAGTGTGCACACACAAATTTTCTGGAGTGGAAGACCCTCTTGAGTGACTGCAGCCAGCCATCTCATTTGAGCCCTTTCTGATCCATGATCGTGCAGTATTTCCATCTGAAAGCTTTTATTGTTTTGCCCCTCTCATATACTGAAAGATGCCACAAGAACCTTTCAGTCTGTTACCTTTCACTATTCCTAATTGTTTCTATGTGAATTTATTTCTGTGTAAACAGTTACTCTCTAAAAACCACACCACTGCCCGTAGGCTGAATTTGATTGTAAACATCACTCCCACTTGTGAGAATCAAATCTAAATTAAAACATCCTGAAGAACCAAGAAATAGTCTGTAAGGAAGGTCCAAAAGGAAGTGGTTTTTTGGTAGTACAAACATGCTTAACTAAATTATAACTATAATCAGTCTGGAATCAGAACATACCCAGGGTAAGTTCCAGATGATACAGACGTGCTCCTAGAAGAGACTTTTGTTTTTCTTTCTTTGTAATAGGGCATTACATCTTTTTTTTTTGTCTTCAGAAATAATTAATTTTAATCTCAAAAACTTTCTGAAGCTGTCCATTGTCCTACAAGATGTCTATGTTAACTGTGGGAATGCTGCATTTCTAATAGATTGCATACCACTATAAAGGATGTTAGAAAACACCCTGCGTGCTGCTGCCGTTGCTGTGTCGGGCTGCAGAACTCACGAGCAGTCTGATGCTTTTGAAGGCACAGGTTAAGGCCTGCAGAACAAGCTGTTGTCTTTTCCTCCCTCCACCTGTCATGCTCGCCTGAGCTGTATGTCCCTGAGTAGGACAAAGACAGTTCTGCCTTTGCAAATGCTTCCACAGAGCAGAATTTTGAGGTCTAACAGAAATAACACCTTTCCTTTACATCCATTGTTTAGTAATCGGTACAAGTGCAAGGCAGTGTGCATAATATTTAGTCTAGCGTGGTTTTTGCTTTTTCACTGGTTTACCATGATCTCAGAACCGCTCTCTTAAGCATTGACAAGGCTCAGTTGCTTTTTGAAACTTTCAAACTTCTTGAAACTTTATGATTTAACTGTGATTAAAAAAAAAAAAAGTTAACTAAAAGCAAAACTAGCACTCTAGAGCCATCAGCTTAGAAACAAATTTATCCAATAAAAGCAAAAAATCTGACACGTATATAGGAAGATCTTTTAGCTTTCAGGAATTGTCTGCTACCTTCTTAGAGCCTGTGCTTACCTTTCTCGTATGCCAGATGTTTCTCTTTGAGCATGCGATAGCCATCTCCACCAAAGAGCATATAGGACGGAAGAGTCACGTTGTATATTTCATCCATCTGCAGTGGGACGTAGGCTGGGACTCTGCAGGCTGTACAAAGCACTTCTATGCTAATAACTCTGTTTCCTGGGTCTCTGGAGAGATCATAGACTACGTGGATGCCTACGAAAAGAATACGTGTTTGAGTACCACTTCTTGCAGTGCCTCTCAAACACAAGGGGCTAGAAGCAGCATCCTCCATAATTTTTAAGATTCTTTACGTCAGCTTCTGTGACTGAGAGGTTATATTGTTCTGAGGGACACTGGTTAACGCTGTGTTTTCTTAGCACACAAATCAACTTTTATCCAAGAAAACCCACGAGTTAACAGAATTGCTGAAGTGCTGCCCCACCTCAGTTACCTGTCTGATCATCTGTTCGCTTCTTGTCACATTTTTCACAGAAACAAATTGGATTAGGATACTGCAAGATGAAAATACCTTCCCTGATTGCTGTCAGCATATGCCTTCTCTTTCCACGGTCCTCTTGGTAGAGATGACTTTTAAAGTCAGCCAGCCTAGTATGGATAATAAGCACTGTCCTGAAGGAAAGAAAGCTAAGCTAGGACTGAATGTTGTGGCTTCTACTCGCTGTAGAAGAATCAACATTTTTCATTGTGAACCTTCCTCGTTAAAAGCCCAGGGAGGGCTAGGCCCTGGGAACAGCACTGCCAAGAATTTGCTGCTCAGGAAGGCGCTGAAGCTAGCCCCAAGCACAGCGTCTCTTCCAGCTTTGGCTCTCCTCCTCTGCATCTTCTGTCCTGAACCCTTTCCAGAGCTACTAGGTGTCTTTTCTTCTTTCTTTCTATGAGAAGGCAGCAGAGGGGCTGCTGCCGCTGCTTTATCTTAGTGGTAACTTGCTGGTGAGAGCACTCGCTGCATGTGAGATGTGGGCTTGATGGGGGCACGTGGGGTTCTGGACCTTGCAGGGGATAAAGTGCCCCAACACCAGGCTATGTGGGGAGAGGCATGAATGGGGAAATCACTCAGCCCCTGCCTGTGGAGCCTAGCTTTTCTGCTAGATAAACAAGGGAACCCGCGCGGCATCACAGGGAGAGCAGGAATAAACATGACTGTAGCCTAGCGCACATCTGGATAAATATCTGGGGAGCTGTGATTCAAGAAACGTGTATGTTTTTAATATTAACTGGTCATCCCTAAACTATTTAGAAATTCACTGGAGCAATTCCATAGCCCTCTCAGACTAACTGAACACATCTCCAGCCGTTAGGCAATGGCACAAACTGATTTTGATAAACTGGAAGTTGGCAACGACTTGGCAGGGAAGCCTGGTCTGGGATTTCAGGCAGGCTTTCAGCGAAGAACTGAAAACAGGAGCTTGCTGCAGCGATAACTTACAGCTCTACTTGACCGTCTCTTCCTGTAGATAATTAAACTGCTACCGATCATGGGTTACTGAAACAACTGGGAATCCTGTCTCTGCCGAAGGAAACAGTGATGGCCTGTGTGCTGCAGGCGCTCCCGTGGCTCAGCGAAAACATATTCAGGATAAATAGTGTCAGCTGGCACGCGTGAGGCACAGAGCTGGGATGCGTTGCCAGCTTGCTTTCCATTCTTAAGGAGGCAACGCAAATGCCTTCCAGGTGTCATGCAAGCAAGGGCCACGGAGGGGCTGGCTGTTTTGGAAAACCAAGACGAGGAAGGAAGACAGCATACCTCCAACCTGCAGCAGCTCTCCTGTTCCTTTTCCGTACCTGTGCACACTGTGCTCAAAAGCTTCTTTCAGCGTGGAGCCTTTCAGCTTTACCAAATCGAAACGACCTCCAAATGGCAAAACAGAGAGCAAATCTTCCATAGTAATGCTACCTGGGGGAATGAGACTTTATTTACATTCATTAAAAAAAAAAAAAACAAAAACCATAAAGTTCCCAGTACTATTTTAGGACTGTTCAGCAGTATGTTTTTGACAAGGAAAATGGCAAATGCAGTATGAGAAACGGAGCACCAGTGTGCAGGTGAGGATCACGCGTATTGTCCCAGTCAATGAACCTTTGTCATTGTCATCCAGCTGAACAAGACAAATAAACCTGAGCGTGATGTAACTGCACATATTGTGTGCAATATTGTGTTCAAATACCTCTACTAAAAGAGATTACAAACCACCAACCTAAGATGAAGAAAACCAGAAATTCATACTACAAGTCAGGCAGTTTTTCCAATCGCTTAAGATTTACTCATGTAGTCCTAGAGAAGGATTTTGCTAAAAGGAAAAAATGTGTTTGTTTTTAGTTTTCATTTATCTGATATCAGGCAAATAAGAACTGTAAAACCTTAGCATTCAGAAGAAAAACAAATTCACTTATTCTGTGGCAGACTATAGAAAGCTTCCAGCCATTGTAGCATATGCCACTCTACAAAAGGAGGTAAAGAATAGCCACTGTCTTTCTTTGTTCCACAGCAGCAAGGAGAGAGAACAAAATGTTAAAAAGCATTATGTACAAACAATATTAAAAAATTCTAAGAATGTCAGCCTGAGTGCCATTGCACTCCTATGATGGGTAACTATTTCAGAGAGTTTGAAATAGCTGCCAAACACGATGCAAATCCCATCAAAACAAGCCCATACCTAACGCTGCGTTCAGGCTTGCATGATAACTTGATTGCTCCTTCCTGATAAAGTTGTCATTCAGCAGGCAACTTTACATACCATTAGCTCTCTGTTCATCAATGGACGACCGTATCCCACCTCCATTCAGGATGCACATCGAAACGTGGTTCCACGACTTCCTATCTGGATGTCTGACGTTCTCATAAAGCTGCCAAAGGAAAATGTTTAAATTGATTTTTTAATCTTCACTTACTCTAGGCTGCGGAAATTTGCACACAATACTGAGACTGAAAACAAAGATTTTCTCTCTTCTCTAATATTACCTTCACATCCAGTGTAAAATACTGATACAAAAAAAAAAAAAAGGCAAAACACATTAAAATATGTTTTTTTTTTTAACTTCTAAGAAGAAAACGTTTTGTCTTTTCCTGTAGAGAACTCTGAAACTTTCCCATAGTGTCTGTGTATATGACATTATCAGGGCACGCCAGCTGAAAAAAGGATTTGTTTTTACTATTTGGAACGCTCTTGGCAGACTAGAAAGATGTAGGCAAGTGGAGGAATATCAAACAGGCATACTAGGTCAGACCCCAATCCCTGCTTTGTGCAGGATCGTGTCTCCAACAGTGTCCAAACTCTGACAAAAGCAAAATGCAAGGACAAAATAATATTTATTTGCTTGAGACATGCTAAGTAGTAAAGAAAATGGAGGTGAGGGATTTACTCAGTCGCATGAGGATGACGAGCCTACAGCCCGCTGAAATACCTGAGTAGAACAGGAAAGGGTTCAGCGTAAGGAAATAAGGATAATGGAAGGGATGGGCTCGTTTCCATACAGGAATGGCTGTGGTTATGACTTGTCAGTCTCACAAAGAGATGAACTCACAAAGAGAGAACTACGGGAAGGGCACGACAGAAGCCAATAAAAATCAAGAAGAGCATGTGGAAGTTGGATAGGAGTCAGTCTGTTTTCTCGTCTCAAGAATAAAAAAATCTAGAAAAGATGCAGAAAGGGGTGACAAGGATGGTCAAAGACACAGGAAAGCATCTGATCATAGCACGCTGATGTAGGGTAGGACTCCGTTCTGGTAAAGAGAGGATGTAAGGAAAACATTTGACATCTATAAAATCATGAGTGGTGTGAAGAAGGTTCCAGTGCAAGGACGACTCCGTGGCCTCCAGCAGCATCCAGCCAGGGCGGAGCAGGATGCATCTGAAGAATAAGCATGGACCCTCCAGGTCCCCCTATTCCAGTTCAGCCCCTTCTCCCCTGCACCCCTAGGCTGAGGGTTTGCAGCCTCTAACTTGCAGGTGCGTAAATCCTTTGTGTGTCCAGCTTAGTGCTCACTGGTGTTCCCTGAGACCAGATCCATTCTTGAGTTCGTAATTCTTGTTTAATGAATGGATTTTTTTTTTTCTGTTTGCTGATTTTTCAGTCTGAGCTATACCCTCTAATTTAGCAATTGCCCTGGAACAGACATCAGGATTACAAATTGTAATTCCTCGGTATCCCACAAAAATATGCTTACTATGTGCTCCTACACTCACTACTCTCCAGCCCTGAGCATGGAGGCAGTTTGGAAACAAAAGCTTGCACACTGCAGTTAACAAGTCAGCAGTTTCTCATCTGAGTTCCTTTAAATTCCTTTGTAAATGCCATCTGCTCCTGTCAACCTGTTATCCTGAGATTTTGGGCTCCTGTTGGAGAAGCTCCACTGAACCTGGACACCTCTGTTTTGACTCAGCACAATTGTTCAGTCAATTTTTCACTTTTCTCAGTCTCCAGATTTCCCAGCACAGCTCTAAACATTCAAACCCGTGGTACAGAAAGGTCTGTTTTTTCCTTTAATACCCCTGGATGCACAGCACCAGACAGGAAAGCAAGCTTATAACTGGTATTGCAAAGAAAATATAGGGTGGTCCGTGTGGATTTATGATGAATGCAGACGGTTGTCTACAGATACTTACCTAACTAAAGTAGAATTCGACAGTCCAAGACAAAATGTGTATCAAGAAAGCCTACAGACTTATGAAGGACAACAAAGTGACTTCCTTTAAATTTAAAAAGTGAGGAAATATTTGATCACATTTTTTTTTTCCAAATAAACATACAAGAGTGGCTAGCAGGAAGAAAAAGCAAGGCAGTGACATGCAGAACCGAATGCAGAATTCCCAGATCTTAATCTAATCTGGAAATTAGCCCACAAACTAAGAATTATCATGAGGATTACAAGAAAAGCAGTAACATGGACTGGATAAACAGCTTTGGGGAAATATCTAAATGAAAGCTCATGATCATTAATTGGAGCTTGATTTAGTGGCAGTGCTGGAGGACATTTATGGCAATTCTCATTTTCTGGAAAGAGTTGTGCTGGTAAACCTTTCTGCCCGGAGCATGCAGGGGGGGATGGTGCTACAGCGGGATGGTAAAACAACCCAAACCATTTGTTTTTAAATGATAAGTGACTTCTCATGCAGAGATCTTCTGGTGTGATGTGACTGATGAAGCACCACGATGCTTGTTGGGGTGCAGTGGAGCTGGTAACTCCCTCCAGGCTGGGGTGCCGGGAGCACTGGTGTCTCCCCGTGGGGGTCCATCAGAGCAGGGCCACCAGCCAGGTCCTGTCCCACCACCCTGGCCAGGAGCGGGGCAGCTGGGGGCACTGGGGCAGCCCCAGACACCCGGCACCTCCCTGGGGATGGGCAGGGGCTGTGGGGAGCTGGCAACTGGCCCTGGGGCTGATGTGGGGTCCTGGGGCAGGTGGGCAGGGACAGTGAGGGCTGGCGGTGCCCTCAGGCCCTGACAATACCCTAAGATATTCCAGCCCCTGGGTCCTGGCTCTGTTTCACGAAAAGTCCGTAAAAGGGCACTGCCAGCACTGGCTGAGACAAAAGCGTTGGGCACGCTCACTTGTCAGAGCGAGAAGCGGGGCAGCAGCCTCACGGGCGACAGAGCTTAAAACTGCAGCCTCAGCACCTGCAGGAGCCAGCTGTGAACAAGCAGTTCTCTGTACCAGGATCTATGCAGAGAATAAACTGCTCCTCACTCTACAAAGCAAGACCTGCTGTAGCCTTGCTCCTGCCAGGCCTTTCTAAGGAATCACAAGACGTTATAGTGATGGAAAGCAGCAGAGAAGCTTACACAGAGCTAGTTCAGAGCCTGGGAGCCCTTCATCTGATAGCTCTTGAGTAATTACGTAGATGTGATTGCCACCTGTGGTGGCAACTCCTTACCACGGCATCACAGAGCAAGTTTCCCATGTTGCATTCTTGGAAGCGACATGCTTCGCTCGTACCGTTCAGGTAAACACTAGTTTTTCCAATCTCCTGAGAGTAATTCCCCAGGTTCTTCCTCCATTTTTCCACTTCTTCTTTAATGTGCTCATCTATAAAAAGTAGGATAAAAGTGTAAAATAAGCAGTGCGGTTATTTTTAATGTGCAAAGCATAGGAAAAAGCATGCTCTTTATGCTTCTAAAATGTCACACTTTCCCTAAGGGCTTTTCCAACAAGCTGGCATCTACTCTCGCTTTAAACAAAGCTTAGAGAGGGAGCCAGCGGAACCACACAATCCAGTGAAAATAAACTATTCCCTTGCCACAGCAAGGCTATCTTTCTATTACTCTTAAAGATATTTTTGCCCAGCCCCATTGTAATCTCTGACAGTTGGGGGTTTCTAGCCTCTGCCTTGATAGATGACAGCTACTGTACAAGAATTTTTAAAATATAAGTGAGCCTGGTTTTTATTTGGCATCATCCCTCTTTTTTTTCACCTCTAAATATAGCTTCCTACCCTTTAACACAGTACAAAAAGGAATACTAGCTCAAATATCAATGCCAAGGGGAAAAAGAAGCACATTATAAGAATTAATTCTATATGCATATCTGTGCAAATCTAGTTGAAAATAAACAGATACAAAGATACTTGCATATGCAGACAGATAACGTCACGACTGCTTTATGTCAGCTACTAATTTTAAGCAATCTGCCATGTAACTTTGTCAGCAACAGCAACATTTATAATGGTATAATGTTATGTTCAAATAATACATTTATAAAATCAGAGCACGTATATATCTGAATTTTTGCTCTTACTGTCATCAGAGCGCAAAGTCTC
Source organism: Anser cygnoides (assembly GCF_040182565.1). Classification (NCBI taxonomy): domain Eukaryota; kingdom Metazoa; phylum Chordata; class Aves; order Anseriformes; family Anatidae; genus Anser; species Anser cygnoides. Next base: position 84,526,676 of record NC_089875.1, read on the forward strand.
TTAACATCGTCTCATTAAATTAATATATCACTGAGAATAACGTATGATATCTCTGAAAACGTAATTTTAAAAATATTTACTTTGTTAATACTCTGGTAGAATCCAGAAAACCTGGTGAAAGATCAGAGCTTCATACAGTAAACACTAGTGAAGAAACAGAGAACAGAGCATCAGGCAGAGGCGATTGCAGAGCAGACAAGAAGTATGTGACGCAGCCTGGGCAGAATTAAGGACAGAAAGCAGCGAAGGGACTCTCCTTCCAGCTCAAGTGTTCCGGAGCTTAAACATCGAGCACCCTCAGCGCTGACAACAAGAAGCTGTGGGTTTTGTACATTATATTTGCACATTGTCAGAGTATTCCTTTTTTTTTTTTTTCAAAATACTTCAACGTTTCTCTCCTGCCCTGAACTCTGTTCTGAAGAACCCAGTCATCACAATATTTAAAATCATAATTACAGGGCTGCCTACCATGGGACCTGCTGAATGGTAAGGTATAGTATCACCTGACTTCCCACAAAGGGGCTATCAGTGACTTTAAACAGGCAGAGACATACACTGCATTTGTGCACATTCCAAGACCTTTATATTTCACTGTTTAGAAGAGGAAATATGTAAGACAATGGGTACAAGAGTTACACAACCTGAAACTTGCACCAAAGTGAGCTGCAAGTGCAGGAAGCAAGCTGAAATCTTCCGCAACGTTGTGCTGCATGTTTAACACAACAGCACTTGAACAGGAGTAGAGGGTTGCAGGCAGATTCAAGTTTCTAACTCACGTACCTTCAGGAACACTGTTGTCCAGCAGAATAGGGTTTCCAACGGCTTCAACCACATTTCCTTTCTCATCAAATGTAACATTTAAGTAACCGAGATATTTTCCGTAAGCGTAAGCTTGTACAACTGGCACCTTCCTCCCATCGTCTGAGTCAACCATGAATGGATATGGGCCATCTGGCCGTTCAGTAGAGGGTGGGGTGCCTGCAGGAAACAACCATGTAAAGAGGGTCTTCATCTTGTGTGACCTTCAAGGAATTTTTAGAATGACAATTCAAATGCCTCTCATCCTTAAAAAAAAAAATGACCAGGATATTAAACAGAACCAGCTACGAATGTATGAGAAGACAAGCACAAATTTAGTTGTTTTGTTATGTTAATTCATAAGAGAGGACGTTGTTTTCAGCTCCAATAACCACCACAGTGTTTTTTAAGTTGTGACAGCACACTCCTCCATGACACAATAGCAACAAAGGCACTTTTCATTCTGATTATCCCAATCTAAACCTCTAAGTAACGCACACATACAAGCCTCTGGCTGAAAAGCCCTCACACTACTTTATTGTGTATCAGATAGAAAACAAGAATGTTAGTAAAACATAGGGAAAAAAAGTGTGAACTTTTTTTTTTTTCTGATAATATGCAGTATAAGCAGTAAGAATATTTACAAACAGGTCTGTAAATTTTTATGTATACCCAACTGACTTTTTTTTTTTTTTAACTGTACCAGACTTAGCCTCCAAAATTTCAGGCAGGCTGTAAACCTTCTGCAAAAGCAAACTTAATTAACAAGAGAGTTAAGTAGTCATGGATTTAAAACCTGCGAAGTTTGAAGAGTGATTAGATGCAGGACTTGGAACAGATACATTCAAGCAAGATATTTCCAGAGAAGAGAGGTATTGGCTCAGTCGGCATAGGCTTCTGCAGGATTTAGAAGCTATGCAGAGGAGGAAAGTGGCAAAGGAATCCGTGCAGCTCTTGCCTCAGGGGTACAAGCCTCCTCTGTGCCCTTGATAACGTTATCTGAGAGGCATCACACCTCAGATATTCCCGTCAGCATTTCCACCCCTGTCAGCAAAGACCAAGGTCGGGCGGCTCTGAGAGGTCCTGCACGCCCCATGACAGAGCCCCACCAAATCCTGCAGCTCTTTTCCCATTTTCCTGTCCACGGGACTGTTGCAGTCTGATGGGCAAGAGCTGGGGTGCCCGTGGGCTGGGGCGTGTGAGAGCATGCGCACAGGACGTGAACTGGGAGGACAGCAGGATCCTGGCTTGCACTGCTCACCGCACAGCTGGTTTCCTCTCATTTAAGGTTGTTTATGTAACATGAAATCCAGGGATGATAAGCATGACAAATGTTCCTCCTAGAACACTAATGCAATTCATATTTATCTCTAATCCCTTCTCTTCCCCAGTGAGAATGGCTGTAACAAATGACAAACTGAACCAAACTCACCAGAGGACTATTTTTTTTCTACTTTTACCCCGGCCAACAGAGTTGGTTTCTTGGTAGTGCCCAGGCCTCTTCACTATGTGACGTTTATTTTGGGAAGAATTTAAGAAATCCTGCAACTATGCATGCAAACGTGACTTTGGGGTTTTGGAACTGAAAAAGGAATTGGTTTTGATCTCTTGCCCTTGTTTAGTCCTTGAATGAATGGAAACATTAGCAGGAGGAAGTTATGCTTTCTGGTCTTCATTTTAGTTTCTATCTATAGTTAGTTTCTATTAGTTTCAGTTGTGAACAGTGACATTTTGACTACTACGGCAAAGATTTGTTAGTCAATGCCCGTAGAGAGCTCGTGTCTCAAAGTGATGGCGGTGGTGGTCAAAGCACCTCACTGGGTGCGCCCCAAAGAGGTGCCACTGGTCACAGCTTGCAGCTGTGAGGTGCCCAAGGGGCTGAGATCTCCGGGTTCACATCCCATCTCCGTCTGTAAGAGTTCACAGGCACACCTCTTGTCATCCCAGGCAGTGCACCACTATCAGACTACGACAGCTGCAATTTTGAGGCACAAACTCTACAGGCATTGGCTAAACAGAGCTCCTCTTTGCAAAGGAGTCCGTGTTCTAGCATGTAAATCCATGATGAATGCACACTTTGAGTACTGTATACATCCTTTGTTTTTCCATCTCCCAAAGAGCTGAATAAAACTGCCAAAAAATGCCACCAGCGGGCAGCAGGCTGCAAACAGGGGAAAAAAAAAAAAAGAGCAAGGTCCCTGCAGGATGCACAGCTCAGTGCTGGAACACCCTGCCACCAGGTGCTGTGAATGCCAAAACGCTGCAAGGATTCAAGGGGAGCTGGGGCAAGTTCAGGTAAGAGAAGTTTCAGCAGGGACTAGGAAACACGAAAATGCTGCTTCTAGCTTGGGAAGCCCCTGAGCTGCAAGCTGCTGGGAGCATATTAGAGTACAGCATCCCCACAGGCTTGCCTGTGTGTATGCTTTTCCTTCACCATCACCACTTGGTCACTCCTGAAGACAAGACGTCGAGATGGATGGTCCTTTTCTCTGCTACGCTTCAGCCACTTGTCTCCTGCACCCCTTCACTGGATGTTTTGCAACGTCTAACTTGTAGGTGAGTAAATCCTTTGTGGCTCCAGCTTAGTGATCAAAGTTATTCCTGGAGGCCAAATTCAAGATGTATTTTGAACCCTGTAATGTGTAACTGTAACCTGCAATGATTTCTTTCTAGCAAATGGGATAATAAAAGGTGAGAGACCGAGGGAGACAAGATCTGCAGTAAACATGGGATAAATCTGCATGAGAAAGTGAAAGGAGGTGAGTGGGCAGAGGAGGGGATGAAATAGTGCAAATTCTTTTAAGTGGTGAAGTACCTGGGGTACATGGCACTACCCTATGACTGAGGCACAAGTGAAATTTTGCTGAAAATTATAGAAAATTCCAGTTATACTCTCAATCAGTTGATGAAGTTTCTGCTAAATTTAATGCTCTATCTTCTATGCTTTTAAAAAACAGTTTTTGTTGTTGTTTTTCCACTTGTGGCACAGAGAAGGAAGCAGCACTGGAGAAGGAATGAGCTGCTGATGGCAGGCTCTGCCTACAGTAGCAGAAGAAATTAAACCTTATTGACAATGTTCATCTCTGGAACAATGTTTATCTCTAGGGGAGAGAAGCATAAAGTCACGTGAAAAGAGAGACTGAACAAGATAGAGGAAACCTGGGAAAAGGGAGAAGCACAGGCGTTTTTTAGTGGCAAGCCTAAGATAAATTTATGAATGCAGAATCAGGCTCCACATAAGATCAATGTTGGTATCACTTCGGAAGTTTTATATGATTGATTTTCTTGGTTTTGTCACAAATAAAGTTAAATGTAAACATATTGTTTACTCTTTTATCTAGCTAAACTTGAAACACATACAGTATGCGTGGCCATGATTTACCAGTATTACCACCTGTGTGCTGCTTTGTCTAGGTCACCTTGCACATCTGCAGCAGTAAGGAACATTTCAGTGAGTTAGCGCACTTCTGGCTCAGTGACTGTTTAAATATTAGTTTCTTCTGTGGGAGCTATGGAGAGGTACCAGCAATGAAACTGGCCCAGCACTGCCAGCAGTAAACTACATCTGTGAAAGTATTCTGAGCTTAAGGAGAAACAATCAGTTTCAGCTTTGTTTTAGAAATAACATTTCAGTAAGTAGTAAAATACCTGTATAGAGAAATGTGTTTGTATGTCCTCCGACTACAACATCCACTCCTTTCACTTTTTGGGCGATATTTTGGTCCACAGTAAAACCAGAGTGTCCTAGTGCAATGATTTTGTTCACTCCCATTGCAGTAAGTTTGTTCACTTGTATTTGTAATGCTTCAATTTCATCTTCAAAGATTACATCATTACCTTAAAAAAAAAAAAAAGGAAGAAGCATGAATGTATTGACAAAGTACCTTAATTACTAGTTTTTCCAACAAATACTATGTGATAGTGCTATTATTTTATATAACTAATGAAACTTTGAATAGTAGTGGCTTTCAAAAGTCCTTAGCTGGCTCAAGCTCCTAACCTGATCTGATGTTCTCCAGTCTCTCAAGAGTCCCTGGGTGCTTAGACAAATTCATTATTTTTTTTTCCACTGAAATGTGTATACTTGCATATACTAATTGTTATAACTCCATTAAAAAGAAATCCAATTATGCCAATTGTGGCATCAAAAATTGAATGGCTTTTACTATTAATATGATGATGATGATGATTGTTATTAAGCTAGGAGAAAGGAGACTATATATGTCAGTAAGTGCTTGGGTATAAACACTAGTATAACACTATAAAATTTTTTTCTTCCCATATTATGTTTCTTTGAGATCTTCCACCTTCTCCTGGGTTCTCTCTCTCTCTTTGTACTGTAGACTCATCTCATTTTTCCCCCTCTTCTGAGGCTTTAAAAATCAACTTCTTCAAAGTCCTGCACTACACTCTGAACTGCCTTTTTATTAAATTATCTCACCTAATGAACCGCTGTCAGTAATACCAAATGGCAGCACAGAACACAACTGAGCTGCTGTCCCAAAATGAGAACATAAAGAATGGAAAGTCTGGAAAGGAGAAAGCTCCTCTGGACTACAATGTTGGGAAACTCAGTCTTTCCGAAATGTTTCTGTGCCTGCTGAAGTTACTCTAACATGACAAACGGTTACAAGAACGCTAGACAAACATGCACTTTCAACCTGGCCACAGTGTTTATGGTTGCGCAAAAGGACTTCCTATGTAAGAGGCTAATTTCTTTGACAAAGATTTAAGAACAAAGTTTAAGAACATAGTCAACAAACTGTAATCGCAAACTCTCCAGTGAAGACAGCTGAAAAACTGTTTCTACCAATTCTCCGTCTACCTAATGCCCCTCCTGCCTGCAGAGTTTTTTGATCAAACAGTTTTGAAATATGCCTTTAAAGTCAAAAGATTTACATTATTTCATAACAAAGGGAGGAGTGAAACTAATTCATGATTCAATGCAAAATGTCTCAGGAAATGAAGAGGAAACTGCCACAATTGAAGAGATAAAAGAGGGTTATATAAATTGGTTAACCACCACACCCACTGAATAGTTCTACAACTGCCAGAGGGAATCTCTGTACTGCACATTTCGGAGTAAATTGTGTAGAGCATCCCCACATTTTCTTCCTGTGGACCTCTTCTTAGGATCAAAGAGTCATAAACTAATTGAGGTTGGAACGGACCTCCGGGGGCCATCGACTCCAAAACCCACTTGGAGCAGGAACTCAAAGCCAGATGAGGCTGCTCAGGGCCCTGTCCAAGCCAGCTGAAAATCTGCAGCCTCGCTGGGCAACCTGTTTCAGGGCTTAACCGCTCTGACCGTGACAAATCTTTTCCTTACGTCCCGCCATAATTTCCTGTGGTGCTACTTGAGCCCATTGTCTTTTGTCCTTTCTCTGGGCCCTTCTCAAAAGAGTGTCTTCCTGTCTTCTCTAAGACAGTCAAAGACTGCAGTTAGATCCCCCCCTCAGCCTTCCTTCTCCAGGCTGCCAGCTTCAGCCCCTTTGTATTTCCTTGTGGTTGACAGAAGCTGGGCCTAGTTGATGGCTCCTGGCAGAAAACAAAGTGCAAGAAGCACACCTTGAGCGTAGGCCCGTCAAGGTGCTCATCTCACCACCTGTGGCCACACACATCACGGTGTGGGGATCGGTTCTGTAAAGACAGCTGAGATCTCCAAACAAAGGGCCAAACACGGACTGGCTGTGACAGCAGGCAATTCTTTGAACTTCTCCTCACCCTCAAAAAGGGATTCCTACTTTGAGGATGCAGGGACTGCCCTCATACCTTCCCCTTGACCTAGTCATGGCATGCCACACAACTTGGTGTCTCTGCCATTGCAGCACTTCATCAAACTTAGCTGAAATTGGCCAGCAGGTTCAAAAAATGTACAGTGAGGGACCACAAGAGCAATTTAATTCCTCATTTCTCTAGAAATCAGGCAAAAAACCAACATACGGCCTAGTACTCCATTGCCCATTTTTCTAAAACATCTGAATTGAAATATAGGCCTTAAATAAGAGTTACCTGTTGCTTGTGTCAGTATTTCACTTCTCTCTCAACTTATTAAATTGAGGTGACATCCTCTTTTCTTTCTAGCTGGAGGTAGAATTTCAGATAAAACATCCAAACAGAGCAGGAAAAAAGAACTGGCTGCACATTAAAAATGTTACGCAAGCCAGCCAGAACAAAGTGGGATAAATGGAATTTCAAATTCCATTTTAAGAAAACTGGCCAAGCTGATATTTTTAGTAAATATTTTGCTGCCCGTAGGGTTTTAGAGTAAGCTGTTTTGGGTTTCTACCTTACACAAAAAGACAGTGGACAAATCGAGATGTATTATTTCACAGCACCAAACACGTACAGGGCACCTCTCAGGACAGATAAATATTTGCTATTTTGGGGGTTTACAGCATAATGTCAGAACAAAAGCAAGTGAGCCAGTAGCAGCAAATATGAGAAAGACGGTCTTGGGAGGGATTACCAGAGCAAAGCAAGCACATAGACAACTCTGTCAGTGTACCAAGGTATGAACAGCTCTCGCAGGACACGTGGCTGGGCATTCAGCTGAGATAGCTGTATACAGCAACACAGAGGGGAACTTTAGAGAAACTGCCAATTGGCTGTAATCTATAAATTGTGCTAAGTGTTCCTCATCCCTATGGTTTCCAAACAGTAACATTAACAGTACCTTCAGCGGAGATTAATTGTTCCTTCATAATGGGAACACTGAGATTTAAGGACTTTTTAATTTTAGTATGTTGATAGATATTTTACACTATGAAAAGTACAAGCTGTAATTTCATAATTGTGTTGTAGTAATTGGGACTTAACAATGGAAGAAATCACACTCTCAACAAAATTTCCATGGAAAGTAGTCATGTAGAAATTCACGTTTCAGCAATTTCAAGCTTCCTATCTGAAGCCCTGAAAATGCCCTAAGAGCGTACAGTATGCCAAAGCAATTATTGCAGAGGCTGAGCAAACTGAATCATCTGGAAGAAGTGTGTAGAGATAAGCAAGGTGCTGAGCTTAAAATTCATTGAATATCTTATTCATTGGGCTAAGGAATTAGGTTGACAATTATTTTGCCACTGACCCACCTCTGCCATGATTTTATCCATCTGAACGACTGCTGGATCCTGGTGATATACTGTCACTGAGCTACACTAACATGTCCTGAACTCACATTTTCAAAGCTTCCAAATGTTCCTTCACACACAATGAGTAGGCAAAACAGAACACTGTAAAAACCCTGATTGCTATAAATGGTAGCTGTTAGATTTTGTCCTGCTGTTCAGTTACGCTGTGGAATAGAAGTATTCCACTTAGCTTAGGGCTGCTTTAGCTGCGTATATGGAGATAACCAGCCTTTCCTTCTAATACTGTTTTTTCTAGTTGTGGCCACTGTTAAAACGTCTCAGCATATTGAGACATTCAATATAATATTTAGATCTTACAGGAAAAGTATTTAAATGCTTCAGAAGATCACTCCAACACTATCTGGCTTTTGCTCTAGTATAGTTATTTGCAAGAAAGTTAACCTGATGATCTCGCGGCACCAGCACAATTGTTTGGAAGAAGAGCCAAGATCTACTTTATTAACTCTTAGTGAAGAACAATACTGGACAGATTGGCTATACATTCATTTCTCAAACTCAGTATGATGTCAGATGACACACTGTCATGCACAGGTGAAATTCTGTAGCCTACACAAAACACCAATCAATTTTCTTTTTCACTGGGGGACAAATAAGACAGGACTCCCCAAAACACAGCATTGTAAAATAGGAGTCAGATACAGAAGTCTGTTCTGACCTCCGACACCCACTTCCGAATAATTTAAACAAACAGGAATTAAACAGAACAGAAGGAACAGTTTTACATCATAACACCTCCTGTAAGTACTGAGTATTCCTTTTCTCAGGAACATTATACATTACTTATTTATTACTATGCAATGGAAAGAGATATAATAATATGAAGTTCTTTTTCAGTCTGGAAAATGTTTTAAATAAATGTTTAGGGCACTCCAGTTTCTTTTAGAACCTACTGCAAAAAAAGCAGGAAAGAAAGTCTGATTTTCTCAGAGGGGCACTGAACTGTGAGCAGGCAGTGACTCAGATCTGCTATGGTTGATTTAAATGTTTTCATTTTATTTTATTTATAATTATTTGTTTCCATTTCATTTTATTGAAAACAAAAACCCTTAAATGTTGGAATAAATAGTCAAAAATGGACAAGTCTCTTCCTCATCAACTTTAATTTTACTCATGAATGAAGCAATTGTCGTAAAAGTCGAATGGGTGTTCCTTCTGTAGTCTAAATTCTGGAAATATCCGAGAGGCCAAAATCATCTTGGGCAACTTCTGCTTCAAAAACACAGAAGCAGCTCTCCTTGCTTTTACTAGTGCTTAAGCACGGATGCATCCACGAGCAAAATTTCAACACAGTGATGTCTTTGTTTCAACACACATCACTCTAAAGGTAAGCTGTATTCATGACTTAAAACTTATTTAAATGGATAAATAGCAGAATGAATATAAATTAAAAACAAAACCACCAATAACACTCCCAAAGCACCCCCCCACCCAGGTTTCCCACAATCTCACTGGCCTTCTAAGAATATATTCTTAGATAATTCAGTGACACTAGATAATTCAGCTCTGTATGAAAAGATCTGTGACAACGAGCCTTCACCAGTTTAATTTCAGGCAGTTAAAAGGCTCAATCATACAGGGATATCCTGAGAAAACAACAAATTTTCAACTGAAAACATTCATCGTCTTTTGATTCAGACAAATAGGTAAGTAATACAATAGCAATAAAGGGTATAGATTTACATACTAAAGAAAACATACCTGGCTGTGAAAGAAAGGAAGTTTCCTTTGTTGTATAGCCAACGATGCCTATTTTTTCAGAGCCAATATGTATTATTTTATAAGGATAAACATATTTCATCATTTCATTTCCTAATGGGGTGTTTCCCTTAATGTTTGCACTCAGGATTGTAAAATTAGCATTTCGAAGTAGAGGATCCAATAATCCACTCACACCTTCATCAAACTCATGGTTGCCCAAAGCCTGTGGAAAAGCAAGAAGAAAATCTAAGACCCTACCTCCAATACTCAGTATAAGTACCATCATAGATGACATACGAGGTATGTTTGAGAAAACAAAGTCTGGGTTCTACTGAAGAATCACAGAATGCTTTGTGTTGGAAGGGACCTTAAAGCCCATCCAGTTCCACCCTCCCTGCCATGGGCAGGGACACCTCCCACCAGCCCAGGTTGCCCAAAGCCCCATCCAGCCTGGCCTTGAACACCTCCAGGGATGGGGCATCCACAGTTTCTCTGGGCAGCCTGTGCCAGGGCCTCGCCACCCTCTGAGTGAAGAATTTCTTCCTAAACTCTAATCCAAATCTCCCCTCTTTTACTTTAAAACCATTCCCCCTTGTCCTGTCATTCTCTGCCTGAGCAAAAAGTTGCTCTTCAAGAACACTGTAGCTTGTTAAAAACAGAACATTCCTGTTTCTCACAAACACAGAAATGTTACTTTTTTTAGGTTTTTGCTTTTCAGATGCTCTTATACCAATACAGATGTGAAAGTCAGAATGTAGAACTATCTAAACACAGGTCTGTATTCATACACCAAATTAGAACCCAGCAGTTTTTCATCCTGTAACTGCAAGACGGAGGTTTAACAATAACCATCAAGGAAAACATGCATTTTGTGCAAGAAAAACACATTGTTAAAAAAAAAAAAAAAAAAGAAAAGAAAAGAAAAAAAAGTGCTACATGCCAATGACAATATATTTTATCTCTAAATAAAACCTGTATTTTAAGAGCTTGTGCTTGGAGCACAGTTTATATTTACACTGACATTTAGCAAGAGTTTGTGTGCTCTAACACAACAGGAAAATGTAATTTTCTAGCTATCATCCATACGCAGAAGCTCTAACATGCAGAAGAAGATCTAATATCAGGCAGTGAGGGTCTCCGTAGGCAATCTGCAGTAGATGTGTGTGCCTACAGGTTTAGCCTCCTCAACACTGTGAAGTCTGAAGAGTATCACAGAAAATGAGCAGCCCAGCTTCTTCAGTAGCAAGATAATACTACCAAGAAGAGGATGTTCTGTTGGGTTAGGTTGCCAAACAGAAAATAATGGACTTACCTTAAAAGACCACAGAATCGCTCATCCCCGCCCTGTTTTCATGCTCAGCCCAAGTTGCCGCATGCCTGTGCCTGCAAGTTTGGCAACAGCCAGCAAATCCCTGCAGAGAGCAGCTACGCAGAAGCTCAACACACGCAAGAGCCTTGTAGCACATTTTGGTGTGAGGAAAGAAAAGGCTTTCTCTATGGAAATGTGGTCATGGAGTAAGTTGGCACATGTAACAATTTCCAGGTGGGAACTGGAGCAGAGCACGAAAGGGGTGCTAGAGTCAATTAGCCAGCTCTTCTAAACTAAAGCTTGCTTGTAATTTCATCCCGAAGATTAAGTTGGGAAAGCTGTATTCATCATCTAAGAAGACTGATATACCTCTCTGCTCTACTTAGACACACAATCCATGTATTTGTTCCAGTTTTTAGTCCCCAAACAGACTACATCGCGTGGCAGCCCAGGCAGGACCCTGAAGCCCCTACAAGCACGAAAGACCAGCAATTTTGATCACTGGTGTCTTTCTTTCAGGGGAGACAAAAACAAAACAAAACAAACAAACAAAAAAACAACAACCAACCAACCAACAAAAAACCAGAAGGAATAAAAAATGGAATTGAACCCTACAGAAACTTGTTTCAGTGCCAGTTGATGTTCCCAAAGGATGGCCACAGACTGATCGAGCGTCTCGGTACAGTAACAAGCCATTTTCTTTTGGCTGCTGCATATACCTTCCGTTTCTCCTAAATACACAATTATACCCCAAAACAACTGGTTGCGAATTAAGTAAGAATTTGAATTGTATGTAACTGCCACTAGCTCATCATGGAAAAAAAAGGAACGCGCTTATGAAACCTTGTTTCTCTTGGCTTTGTAGCTTGGGTTTGGATTATTTCATGTGCATTAGGATAAAAGCTTTGATCAAAACTTTTCCCATGGTAGGGGTGGTTATAAAGTCTCTTGTTCATGAGAAATCACTGCTGTCTAATAATATTTTTGATGAGGCTTTTCCTCTGGGGAGGAGGACGTGGATCATTTGGGGTTTCTTTACCCAACCACCCTTATGCACAGAGCTTCTGTGACTTTGTATCTTCGCGATAAACCTTCACCAAATCCAATTACGCTGGCCAATGTGAGTGTAAATCACAACAGGGAATAAACAGAAACATGCAGGCGCACAGCATGTGGTCATTTGATCCTCCTTTTCACAAGAAATCAGGCTAAAAATATTTCAGAAAATCACAATACAATTGACGATGAGAATTAATCTTATGACGATGAGAATTAACAGTAAAACTGGAACGCTTCTCTCATCCCACCAGTTACTGTCTTTGTTGTATTTACTGTGATGATTTTGGTGTGATTAACCCCAAAAGGCAAAGCTAGTGACAAGAAGATTTGGAAGGGGATGCCTAGCTAAACAGGAGAAAATAGGTTTGATGGAAAAACAGGCATAAATGGGAAAAGGAGAAACCTAAAAAAGGAAATTTGCCCACTTGTTGAGCAGACCTCTGATAACATTGCCAGGCTGCTCCAGACCCTCCCATGGCTCTCCTGGCCTCATCCTGTAACAACCTCTGTGACTCATGTTCCCTCCTTCATCCTGTTTGCAATCCTACTCCAGTGTTTTAGCTTCTAACCATTTCGGTAATCCCCACACACTTCTACAGCTGTAGCTTCCCAAATTCTGCTTAAAGAAACACTAGCTCATCTCTCCACAGCACAGCTCTTACCTCGCTCCCTGTGCAAGTGGTCGACTACTCCTCCTAAGGCATTAGCATCCAGCACAAGCCTCTGGATGTCCAGTAAGATCTGGATTTATTTTTTTTTATTTTTTTTTTAATTTTGTTATGACAAAAAAGCAAATGGAACCTCCTAACCAAACTGCTGATGCTTCTTCCTACATAACGTACTCCTAAAACTAGGCGCTAGCTGGACGCTGATGATTTTGCCTAAAGGAATTTCTTCTTGTGATATGACCAGGAACCAAACAAGCTCCTGGGTCATCCATGAGCCAGTCAAGCCAGCAAATTTTAAGGCTGAGAAAGAGCAGCCAGCAGCAAGCTTTGGGATGAAAGGTGAGCAAAACCATCCTGAGCTCTCTCGCTGCGCTGCAGAACCCCAAAGCACTTCCCAGCTCTCAGGAAAGACAAGTCCTGCAGGCACACATTCCTCCCCATCACCACTGGGAGGAAAACCCCTGGTGATGTTAGTTTTAGGATTAGGAAAAGGTTCATCAGGCCAAGCAAACAGAGCAGCATCCTCCCCAGAGCCGCCCATCTGGCATGAGGTGTGTTTAGCCCAGGAGAGCGTGCTGGGACAACACTTTCCCTTCTGTAGCTGCCCTGGGCCAGAGGAAAGAAGCGGCTGAAGCCATTTTTGCTGGAAAAGGAAAGTACAGTCCTTTCCTGAGAAAGCAAAAAGATAAAGACAGAGTACGTGATACGCCCAGAACAAGATTTTTCCCTCAAGCTCTCAGCCTGGATGAAATAAATACACAGCCACTCTCAAATGTAAGTTCCATCTCTCTCCTCCTTTCTGGGGTCGTACACAAGCAAAACAAGCCACAGTAATTCTTTACACAGGAACAGGCTCAGAAGCAGAGAGAAAGGACTTAAGCACCCCCCAGCCTCAGTCCCAGATTCCTCAGTCTTTCTCTCAGCACTCAGTAGAGCAGAAGAGGCAGTGTGAGGGCGCAGCACCCTCTGAAGCACACTGTGACGGTCACCGGGCTGTTCACACCCTACCGCAGCCACAGCCGCCTCATGCCCAGACCCTCACGTCTCCAAGCCTGGTGGCACCGGCCACAAGCACTGGCTTAGAGCCCCAAACCTTTTGGAGCAGCACCACCACTGTGCACCACCTGTCCCTTCCCACAGGACTGAAGCCGGCTGGGCTGCCAGCCGCGAGCCCCCTCGGCACGGCTTTGAACCCTTGGCAGGGCTTTGACCCCTCAGCAAGGCTTTGACCCCTCTGCTGCAGTCCAGGCTCCTCACCCGGTGCTGCTGGCCCCGCCGCTGTCCCTCCACCAGCACCCCGCTCCTCTCATCCCCGCAACACCGCGGGAGCGAGGAAGGCGATCCCCAACACCCCCAGGAGCGGGATGATCCCCCCCCCTCCCCTCCGCTCTGCTCGCCGCCCCTCTTTACCATGGCGTCGTAGCGCAGCAGGTTCATGAAGTGGACGGCCTCCCGGCCCTTGTAGCGGGAGAACCACACGGTGCCCTGGTACTGGTCCCCGGCGTCCAGCAGCAGCACCGCGCCTCCTCCCCTCGCCGCCCGCTCGGCCGCCACCCGCGCCGCCCGCCTCGCCACGCCGCCCTCCTCGCAGCCCCGCGGGCCCCCCGCGCAGCCCCGCGCCTCCACCCGCGCGTGGACGTCGTTGGTGTGCAGCACCGTGAGCCGCAGCCCCGCCGAGGACGGGCGGAGGGACAGGGACAGCCACAGGGACAGCCACAGCGCGGCCACCCGCCGCCCCATCCCCTCCCCGGTGTCCCCTCGGTCCCCCCCCGCGGTCCCCTCCCGGTGCCCCCCCCCCCGGTGCCCCCCCCCCCGGTTCTCCCTCCGAGCTCGCAGCCGGCTGCCCGAAGTGGTGGCACGGGAGGCAAAAAGTCAGCCGGCGGCGAGGGGACAAACTCCGGGAAGGCTCCTCGGTGAATGGTTAGCGTGCTGGAAGGGCTTTCTCAACCTTCGCGTGGAAGCGGTGGCTCTCAGCGTCCCACCCAGCCTTTCCCCTCCTCTTTCTCCGGCGGTGCTGAAAATAAAGAGCGCTGTTTCAGCCCTCGGGATGACTTAGGCAGCTTTAAAAGCTGGTTTAATTATAGTTTTAGTGTTTTCAGGGTAGGCTCGTGAATCGCTTTTGAGAGTGTTTCCGTGGTTAAACGCTAAGCTTACGGTTGCGGTTTGGCATATGCTTGCTGAGGGGAAAAAATAGGAACGCCGATGCCTTAAATAAACAACTCGCGAGGGGTCCTGTGCCATTGCGGTACATCAAAGCGGCCCCCACCTGCCCCTTTAAGCTGTGTACCCACAATGTGTTCTGCTACTAATAAACAACCAAATTATCCGGATAATGAAATTTTGGAAAGTGAGCTTTTGATGTGCTTTAACTTCCCAATAATTCCCTGCAACCTTTGGACAATCTCACGCTGTAAGCAGTGACCCACTGATCGATTTTTCACTTTTATTTATTTATTTTTTCTTAAAAGCAGAAGTTTCCCCATTGCAAGAGAAAGTGACGGTTTCCTACAGCATTACAGAAGCTGCACGAGTTGCTCTCTCCTTTCCGCCGGGTGATGTCATGCCACGGTTTCCTGGGCACCCAAAGTCCGTGGGATGGAATCTGAACTCATTTGGTCTGTTTGTTTCCTCAGATGGCTGGAAAGCGAATGAACCTGTATTTTCTTCCACGATGGCTCCGCTCCGCTGTCCCCATGCTCCCATGCGTGACGTGAATTAAAATAGCTCTGTGGTATCTTCTCATTTCCTTGGATGACTGTGTTGTGCCGTGCCGTGCCTATCCCGTCCCAGGAAAATCCTTAATGGCATGAGCCACGTCGGCAAAACCTGGAGCCGTACTTCCTCTCCTCCTTTTCACATCCCCCTCCCCTAGCTCTTGCAGACAGCCTGGCTGGGAGCCAGTTCAAAGCCAAGACATTTACACGTAGGTGTCCACAAGTAGGTGCCTACATCTGCTCCAGTTTGGCTGAACTTTCACTGTGGTCAATGGAAATCTGGTCAGGACAGTCACTGGTGCATAGGGAGTGTTCCAGTTGCCCTACAGTAGATGCACCAGCTGGAATTCGTTACCTAAACAAAGGCGCTGGTGCTGGTTGGTGGTCTCCAGGTGTCCCTCTAGAAAGGATCATAGATCATGGTTTGGGTTGGAAGGGACCTGTAAGGATCATCCAGTTCCAACCCCCTGCCACAGGCAGGGACACCTCCCACCAGAACAGATTGCTCAAAGCCCCATCCAGCCTGGCTTTGGACACCTGCAGGATGATCTCAGGTAGGTCTTGTGTCATATCGGCCAGCCTCATGTGTCTGTCTTGGATGTTTCGATGTCCCTGTTTGGGCAACTGAGTGCCCTGTTGTGGCTGGTCTGCTGTATTGCCCTTTAGGGTGCATTCCCTGTAGTGACTACATCTCCACTGAGATGTAGCTAGTCACTCTCCTGGATGGCCAGGCTTGCATGCATGTGTGCACCTAGCACCATTTTGTTTGTTGGCACCTTATCGTTCTTCACCAGTCATCATTCACAGCCGCATTATTTTTAAACAAATGCCTGTTCTGCCCACCACAGCTATGTGCAAACATGGAAACACAGGAAAAAAAAAATAATAATGAAAAAAAGAGGTGGGGAGCAGAACATCCTTGCACGCACAATATTGTCTTTGACTTGCCCAGCCCAGCCCAGTTCAACCACAAACTCCACCGACCTCTTCCGTGTCTGGAACAGGCATGCTTTAGTCTGGCCTGGGAGAGCACGTCAGAAACAGCCCGGGATGTCCTAGGGCACTGCTCCTTTTGTTTCAGGGGTGGACTTTGGACTGCTCGTGGAGGGCCACCCTGCCTCTTATGCCTGCCGGCTATGGCCATCCACAATGTCCCCCTTATCAAGCTTCCCTATTTGATTCTGCAAGGGTCTCAGCTCTTGTAACGTTCACGTATGGGATGGTTAGACACCCAGTAGGCACCCTCTTGCTGTAGGAAGGGCTGTCTGATGACAGTGCCTTTATCTTGAAAAACATCTTATTAGACATGAACTAAGGCAAGAAGAGGGAGCAGGTGGGGGACCAGCCTTGTGCTGAAAACTTCTACTCCAGAGCTATGCCTGGATGTGCAGAGCGGGGATATCTGAGCTAAGGGACATGTTACTGAAACAGGATGTCCACTAGATACCTTGTCCATCTGCTCCTATCACAGTCTCTCCAGCCTATCACTGATGTTTTAAGGAAAAGCATAATGTTGTGAAAATGCACAGAAGTGCATTTGACTTGGAGCTAGAGAAGACAAAAAGTGTACCAGAAAACATGTGTTTATGAGGAAGAGAGAAGGGCTAAAGGGAGGAAAAAAAAGTGTTGTGTGCATAACTGTTAGTTGACTCCTTTCTTTTTCCACTTCTGCTCCTCTGAAATAGGTGTGCTCCAGGATGAGTCAGTGGTGCATCCTGTGACACTGGAGGCTGGTCTTTGTATTCAGCCCAGGCATACGTCCCTGGAAAGTTCTTCCAGAGGTCCTTTAATCATTTCTCACCCAGGAGAAATGGCTCTGACACAGGCTAAAGATACTCACCACAAATGTCGCAAACCTTGGTTGAGCAAGGGTGAATTCCACACGCAGCCAGCAGTACCTCGAGAGAGCATGGGCATTGTCACTCCTTCGCTGTGGTTTCTCTCTAGGAAGTGGGTTGCTCTGTGTTGTTCCCCTAGGTCACTCGACAGACTTGTACGGGCAACGAGCTCTTGGTCTTATTGTGGAAGCCAGCACTGAACAAAGGATAATGCATATGTAACAACTTTGGGGATTAGACGTTACTAGAAGTAATTCCTGGAGCTTTTGACACTGTATTTCTTCCATGGCATCTCTGTCACAGGGCCCCAGCAGCTCACAGCAGACATTGCAACACAGTTGGTTTCAAAATATTCTGCAAGTGCCAAGAACGGGACGCCACTCAGCTGCACCGGATGGCTTCTAGAAGGAGTCCTTACACTGAGGCCAAAGCAACCCTCTCTTCAGGGACTGGCTTGGAGGTGACTAAGCGCTGTCACAGATGCTGGCAGCCAGCAGGGTACATGTCCCGCGTGGGTGGACCTTCTCATGCTTTGCCACAAACCTTCCAGGCTTGCATGGCTGAGCAATCAACCGAGCTGCAAGGAACGGTGTTTTCTGGTATTCCTCTGTTTAGAGGTGTTACAGGAACAGCCAGACTTCTCTTTGGCCTTTACGTAGAAAGGGGCTTTTTTTGTTACCTTAGCTGTGTGTTTGCAAGGCTGTAAACTGAGGTCAGCCGCTTCTTACCCAAGAGTGAGAGCCGAGAAACAATGAGCTGCCTCAGAGGAGCTCAGAAAACTGTCTGTGTCATAAAAAATGTTGTTGGTTTCTCACAAAGCTCATCACCTCCATGCATGGCTTCATTTTGTCCCAGATCACATAATCTGAGAGGCGTCCTCTCATCGATTCTCCAGGGCTGAACAAAACACACTTCCTTCTTGGGTACAATCCCACAGCTGTGGTGTTATCTCTGCCTCCCATGTCTTACAAGTCTGAATTTTCATTGCTATGCTCAGTCCAAACAGACTCGGTCTCTTTTGATGCTACTATCTTTCTCTCTTTTCATGTTATCAGTAATTGTTGTTGGAGTCATGGCACAAACCCAAGTAATCTACTGCTTTATCTCTGGTGTAGAGTGATTTTACGTTAGTAAAATCAGAAGGAGAAGTGTTTTGCTTTCATAGAGAAGAATTCACTAACTGCTCTGCGCATGTCACTGAGGTGATGAAGAAAAGGAGACAGTGGCTACCCACCACCTGTTAGTTTTGTAGGGGGAGTGTACACAGGGTTCTCAAGCAGTGTGGCCAGTCAGAAATGTGCAAAAACCCTCTCTAGAAAAAAGGCTCCTTCCTTCTCACAGTACAGCAGAGGTGGAGTGGGATGGGGCTAGTGGCGAATACCGCCCCTTCCAGCTGGGAAAGAGCAGTTGTTATGTTACCTCTTCCCTTGGCATGGAATAGCAACCTCATGTGGTTGTTTCAAGCCCCTGCTGATGCCGAAAGTGGATTTCAGTTCCTCGGTCTCTGTTCCCATTCCCATGGTGTCTGCACGCCATGGTGCACTGTGGTTAAAGTGCATTTCACCAGTACTGTTTACACCTTCTGGACACAATG
The DNA here is from genome assembly GCF_040182565.1 of Anser cygnoides. Classification (NCBI taxonomy): domain Eukaryota; kingdom Metazoa; phylum Chordata; class Aves; order Anseriformes; family Anatidae; genus Anser; species Anser cygnoides. The sequence goes on from NC_089875.1 coordinate 84,545,502, forward strand.
TCTGGGTTCAGCTATGTATTTTTGGCATATGATGCTTCATTTCTACTTTACTGGGAACTGTTATGACATTGGTATTATGAGTATTTATTGCCTGCTCTTTAGAAGCATGCAGATTCCAGCCCCAGAAGTGTCTCAGATGTTAGGTGTTACTGAGACCAGACATAAAGAAGCCTTAGGCCAGAGTTTACAGTCCAGATTAAGAGTACATGGAGCAGGCTGTTAAGCTAAGAACTAGATACATGGGTAGGGAAAAGTATCAGATGGAAAAAAAGGTCTGGGAAAGATAATGTATAAATCTAAAATATAAGTTTTGAGATCATAGTTGGATTTTACTTATGCATTTATTGTTTGGTCAGAAAACACAGTTTGGAAATCTAATCCACTGACTAGTTTGGTCTCCTCTTGCCTGACCTGTTAAACTGTGTAGTTGTACATATTGTGCCTTCCATTAATAAAGCAGGTTGGTTGTTACTAGCAGTGTGAAATATCACCATATTTTTTAAGCTATGATGCATGATATCTAGTTCTTAAAAATATTTCCCATAAGGAAGCAACTACCAAGACTGGGTCTCACAGTAGTCAGTGTGAAGAGAGAGGCATCCTGCCTTTCATGGTCACCTACTTTAGAATAAAATTTCTACTGATGGGATCAAGTCTAGATGACTTTTGTTAGGTCAAATGAATCCCATGTGCACACAAGATACAAACATACAGTCACAATTTTATACGCGCATAAAACACATCAGGGTGATGTATGAAATTAAGATGAAGATAGATGTAAGATATTTTTAAAAGAAAGAATAACTCAGAGCCAGCATTGGCCATACAGTTTTAATTTGTTTTCATGTACATACGCATTACGGTAGGGTTTTCATTATAAGATCATACAATATGCTTCTTGGTTGGACTTCTGATTCATGTACTGTGCAGGATGGACTATGGAAGCCTTCACTACCGTACCTGAACATTACCAGAATGTTACTTAATTTCTAGAATGCCTCTTTGAGGCAAAGTAACGATGTCATCGCTGTTTTACAAATCAGAGGTTTATGATGCACAGAAGTTAAGATGAGAAGTGTCACCTCCCTCAGTCTCCTGAGACATGGCCTTTCAGAGCACTCGGGTGGGTATAGTCCTTTTCTCAAGCATGGTATAACTTCAGTTGTAGCTTTTGGTAGTCCTACACATTGCAGACCAGAGAGCCTCAAGTCACGTGTACAGATGATATGATCACCACTCATAAAACAAAAGTGAGCAGCGACTGTCTAGCAAAAGTTTCACCAAGTGAATTCCCAAATATCACGGTGAACCTACAAAGGTGCAAAGGTGTTGAAGTAAAGCACTGTTCTTTCTTCAGGGTTTGTCCAGTGGCTTTAACCATGACAACATTCTTTTTCTACAAACCTGTTCCTCATGCCTTGTGTCATTTGTACCTCTGCAACAGATGAAGTCTGAAGGAGGAAACGAATGAGGCCAGAAGGAGGAAAAACACCTTCCATCATTGTATAAACTTGATCATCTCCAAAGCATTTTTTTTTTCCATAAAAAGCATGAAAATGTCAGTGGACAAATAGTAGGTGGCCATATACTTTAAGATGCTGTCATTAATACATGGGGCTGGATAAAAACAATTTTAATGCTGGTATTGCCTGATTTATCTATATTTGACCTGGAGACCTTAACAAAGTTTTTTTTTTTTTTTTTTTAAACAATTTTCCTGCAATTCTGTAGGGTTTTTAAAAAGAAAATTTAAACAAAAATAAAACCCTCTTCCTGCTGTCTTCAGCCAAAATGACAGACAGCAATGGCATGTTTTCAGTCTTCATGGTACAATATTGTAGTTGGTCAGACAAGGGGTTTCACAGAGACTTGCGGGAAGCAGTACAGTGTCACATACACATCCCAAGGCCTGTAGAGAGAGATGGTCTTTACTGATAACAATACGCTCTTTCTGCTTGTTCCCTCCCTGTTTGAGTCCTCCTGTCTCATCTCTTCCATTTTATTTTATTTTATTTTATTTTATTTTATTTTATTTTATTTTATTTTATTTTATTTTATTTTATTTTATTTTATTTTATTTTATTTTATTTTATTTTATTTTATTTTTTAACTATTTTTATTTTTTTTTTCTAACTCTGGCTCCAGGTACTAGTCCCATTCTCTTTGCTTGTACTACTGCTTATTTCACTTTCTGGCCCATCAGTCCTACAAGTTCATTTGATTTCAATGCCCTGCACTGTCACCAGCTTACCAGTCAACTTACTACTTTTGGCTTGGGTTTTCCTGGCTCCCACTTCCACTTCACTTGCACTGTAAATCCCAGATTCTTTCTCCTTTCTGTCCCCAAAACATGTATGTTGAAAAATACAATTCATCACTTTGGAGTATCCAAGTATTATTCAAAATGCATAAACAGAAAGGTATCATTCTTTTTCTGGGCGAATTTGTTGTTTGCACCTGACACATTTAATCAGTGGGAAAATAGTTCGCTGCCGTTGCGCCCATGCACTGCTCGTCTAGTGTGATGCTGCACTCTGCTGGCTGTGGCTTGTACTGTCACTTGCATTTTTCAGTCTGCTCCTCTTTTTCTACAATTAGTTTGTATTAATCAATTTTCAGTATAAATGCAGGTTTAGCACAAATCATTCCTACTTCGCAGCACTGGTTTTCATGAAAGCTGATGGACAACCTTCTTTCTGATTTGGCTTCCATTATGCTCAAGTCTTACAAAAAAACAATTAGAAGAAGAAAAGATGAAGAAGTGGAAAAACGGCCGATCATCCAGGTGTTTCCTACATGTTTGCCAGACCTCAGTTTTGCAGGTGCCATCTCTTGTGAGAAAGGTCTCCATAGTCCATGCCCCTTTGACCAAACATCCCAACTATGATAGGCTCCAGGCATCTTTCTGTAGCTCCTCTTTCTTAGAAGCACCGCTAAGGAAAAGTCTGCATGGAATTTGCAAACAATCAAAGACTCAACTGGTCTAATTAAAACAGAATGTACTAAGAATGTACAGGAAAGCTGGAATGGACCAAAAGGAGCTGTGTGAGTAACTAACTCAGTTTACTCAGCAAATGTCAGGCCAGGGAGGTACATCTTGGATTCATTACAAAGGAAGCAATATCTTACTTGTCCTCTGCTCCTATCCTCGGGCAGCTGTCAGCAAGACAATCTTTTCCTTCCTCTCCTTTCTGATCCTCTTGACTATAGTGTCTCAGAGACACAGCCTCGAGTGTCTGACGTTTCTCGTCCCTACTGCTCCCGCAAACACTGTTCCTTTATAGCCTGTGACCACTTTTGATGTTCAAGTTGTGACAGATTTCATTACCTTATAAGATGGGCTGGTTGCAGTTTCGCAGTTATATTTCAACAACGAAATGTCTGCACCATCTGGGATAAGAGTCTCCTCTCTACAGTGGTTAACACCTTCTAACATGACCCTCATCCCTGCCCCCTCCAGCTAACTCTGGAGTTATATTTCCCAATTTCCTTTCTCAGAACTTGGCATTTCAAAAGCCTCTTTGATCTTGCCATCACCTCGGTATGCCTGAAGGGTAAAGATGTGTAGACCGTGGTTTGCATGTCAGTCTCCCCTCATTCAAGGTGTTGGACTGGCTAGGATGATTTGTCCAGAAAGCAGCAACACTGTTATTTTTGTACTTTTTTATTACTGATGCTTCTCCTCCATAACACTGATGAACTACTGACTCATTAAAGTCCATCCAACCCAGTGGCTAAGAATTCATTGTACCTTTTGCTCCACGGAGTCCTGTTCTTGGGTATTTAATTCTGTATTTTTCATATCTCACGTATTTGATTCATGTTTGACCTCAGTTGTCAGCAAAGCAAAAGAAAATTCCACCAGTGAAGTAAGGCGCAAAACTGAAGAATAATACTGTGCTGCTGACTCCTTTTGTACGGCAGAGACTGTGGTATCTGCATGGCCTCATCTATAAACAGGAAGTCCAGTCAAACTTTGGATTAAAAAGTTAAAACATGTTTCACAGAGGAATGGCATCATACTACCTGCCTGGTAATTTCCAGATTCCTTAGAAGTATAAGTGGCATAAATTTTGTTCCACCAATGCTATGCAGCAACAAAAGACATTATTTTATTCTTTACAAACCCACGACAATTTCAAGCTGTAAAGATTTCACTATAGAACAACTTGAAAACTCTGTAACTCTCTTTCATGAGCTCTAGCTCTGGTATTTTCCTTCTGATGTTGCCCATTTTAAAAGCATTTCTTGATCCTCAAAGGCCATGCACACAAGAAGGACCCAGCAGACCCTGCTCTTGTGCCTTATTATTTTGCACACTCATAAACCAGCTGCTGTTTCTGAGCTATTCCTATACAACCGAGTACATCTGCCAGAAGAGTCCTCTTAGAAAGTCAGAAGTATTTCCCCTTAGCTCATCCCTTCACCATCCATCTCATGGAAACAGTTTTTATTAAGCAGCTATGTGATTATTCTGCCTGTCGAAATGTTATCACCATAGCTGAACAGCAACAGTAGGTACTGCCAACTGATAGCCGTAGATACTAGAGGCACCAGGATCTCAAAAGACAGAAGAGAGCTAGAATCCCTTGGTACTTATGACACCAAATAGCGTTAGTGACATATTGTTATTCCACTATACAAAGTTGATTTTTGGAACAGAATGCCATGTTAAAAGGATCTGTTCCCATTAATATCCTGACTGAAAAGTGTCAGTCTTTAAAAGGTGCAAAGTTACAAACATAACCTGCTTTTTTTTTTTTTTTTTTTTTTTTTGTGTTGTATACCCATTTGGAATTTTAGCTCATTTACGCTGAAATGGGTGGAAAAGTGTTAAGGTCAAAATAAAGGTGTCTGTTACTTTTCTTTTTTTTTTTTTTTTTTTTTCTTTTCAATAGACCTAGTTTATTTTCTATTCAGATCATTGGCTTACAAACGTTTTTATTGTGTTGGCTTTTAGGATGGGTTGAGAGTAGGACTTCTTGTTTTACGCTAGAAACGTTTCCTGCACTGCTCCAGTGCCCCCCTCAAGGGATGGGTATTAAGCACCAAGACAACAGCAGGCCAAGGTCTGACAACCCGGCTTAGGACATGCACGAGGCAGAGTACGAAATAAACGTGGAGAAGCATTTAGGCTGTCAGGTTGGATGTGGACTCGTATGGGTTTAGAGCGAGTCTTGTGAGGAGCCAGTGCTTAAAGCCCGGAGGCTCGCCAGGTCACCTCAGCTTCTTCAAAATGGCGGCGGTGGCAGTCCCGCCGTGGCCGCTTTCCCGCCTTTTCTACCGGGCTTCGTGGCTGGAGCCTAGCCTGTAATGGCGGGCGCCCCTGGCCGTGCTGCCCGCTAGCCACCGCACTGTCGGTGCTCGCGTGGCGTGAGGCGCTGCTAGGGCTCGCCGCGAGAACCGACGCTGCCTCCGGCGTCCCCGCACAGCTCACCGCCCTCCTCCGTCCCCTGCACGGCCTGGCGAAGCGCCGCGTCGCCGTTCAAGGCAGTCGCTCCACGGCATGGGGCACAGCGCAGCCCAGAGCCGCGGCAGGGCGGATGGAGCCCGCCCCTGTGAGCGCCCTTCCCCCGGCCTCCATGAGAGGGGGCTCCGGCTCTGCTCATGGCTCGGTCGTCCGGCCTGCAGCCAGAGTGGTTGGGACGTGCTGACGGGCGGGAGCGTTAGTGTGAAGCTTCATTAGGAAGTATTTGGCTAATTAGGGGAGTCCTGGCGCTCGCCGCACCGAAGAAGAGGGCTTTGGGTATGGAGCGGACAGACCCAGGCAGGAACGCACCATAGCAGGGTCTCTGCCATCTCCTACCCCGGCACACTGTGCTCTTGGACTCCTGCTTGGAGAAATCCCACAGGTGCAAAAGGAGCGGTTTTTAGAACAGTTTTTTCCTTCAGAATGAGGTGAATCCAGCAACAGAATATTTCTGCTTCGAGACAGCCCTTGTGATAAGCAAAGGACGGTGGCAAGGCTACCTGAGCGGGGCAAAACCCCCTTGGAAGATGGCAGGCATCTCCCCTCAGAAGATGGCAGGCCAGGGGTTAGGGCTAGGGAAGGTCCCCAGAGTGTGTGCTCTCATCTGGGGTTTGGGCTGCTTAGACTGGCTGCACACGGTGGAGCCAGAGATCTCCTGGAGCAGATATTGCTGAGGAGATGCCTCATATGCCCCATCACAGACAGGAGTGATGCAATGGCCTCTCTCTCCACCCTGGTAGTACTAGCTGAGCCTCAGTTGATGGCAATCCCAGGTGGAAAAGGATTACTCAAATAGTAATTCCTAAGTATTGCTGTGTTTCAAAATTATTGGGTTCTGCAGTAGACCTGAAACCAAAGTAAAGGGTGGCATGGAAAAGGCATGTCTCAGGTCTCTTTCATCAGAAACTGTTATCTTCTACTTTCACTATCAGAGAGAAAACCTAACAATGACACTTCGTTCAGATTTAAAAAAAAAAAAAAAAAAATTAGCCCTGGGAGAGCAGAGCTTTGCTAACAGTTAAGCAGATCTAGGTGCAAAATGGCTGCTGCCTTTGCCTATCAGCAGAGTTGACAGGGAAAGTGCACGCAGCTGTCTGCTCCCCAGCATCACCCCTTCCTTGATGCTATCCTTCTCCTCAAGCCTGAGAAATTGGTTTTGCTCTGAAATTTGTGGGTATTTGCATTTGTAACTTTGTATTTGCGATTCTTCATATATTGCCTGACTATTTTTAGGGGTCTTCAGGCAGTCAGACTAGTATTAAACTCTTACATAAAATTTATGAATATTGCAAGGGTTTGGATATTACACAGTTATGTTTCTTTTTTCCAGTGTATAGTGTGTGGTTGATACGAGTTTGGTGAGATTTTGTTTCACCAGAGATGTTAGCTCCACTCCTGATACCTCTTCAATTGAAAGGAAAGTCTTGTGTCTATTTTTTGTAGTGGTCATAGTGGCTGACTTAACAAAAAGCTCCAAGTATGTGACTATATCAGCTCTTAACTATGTTTTGAGAGGACAGTTGATATTCTAAACGATAAAATTGAAAATGGTAAATAACACTGAGATGCTGAACACCTGAAGGACAGGTAAAGTCAAAGGTGGGGGAAACAAGTCATTGATTTCCTGTTTTCTTACAGTTCTGTTCTGTATGTAATGTTCTAAGAATATGTGAAGCAGGGTTTGCTGAGAGAGTTAACGTGTTTTATTGGACTAGCTTATATAGCTGGAAAAATAAGTGCAAGCACTTGGGCACATAAGTGCTTCTTCAGAGAGCTTGCCTGTTTTTTCCAGTTGTATCCTGTTTTCTGACATTTAGCTGAATATCTGAGTTTCCAGGTGTCTGAATTTGTCAGAGTCTTTAAAGACCTTTTTCAGTGCCTGCTATAGAAATTCTCTAATTTGCGTGAAACTTCTTTCAACTCATTTCTTTTAGAACTGTATGCATAAATATTTTTCTCATGCATCCCGAATGCGTGTATGTGCACCCTTTAATATCAATAACTGAAATGGAAAGAAATCTACAAAAAAAAAAAGGTTATTAAAACATTTAAGCATACAGAAGGCCGAAAATTTATAATGCAGGAGCTGAGAACATTCTGTATTGAATACACAATTTAGGATGTGCTACTTTCCATATTCAACTCTTCTGTCTCAATAATAGATAGCAACCATCAGAGGGCACTCCTGATCCTACAAAGAAATAATGTGGTTTGCTAGAACAATAGTGAACAGTCAGACTTTCCTAATCTGGAAACATGCTTTACATGATTTATATCCCATTGGCATCTGGATTATGAGTCAACAGATGATAAAGTCAGATATTTATGACACCTCCATTTACCACCCTTTACAGCACAGTGCTAAATACCGTATAACTGATGCACTTGATTTAAAAGTGACTTGCAGCATAGTAGTTCTAGTTATTTCTTCACAATTTAATATGGTGCTTAGCTAGGCTGCGAAGGAAGTTTGCTAAAAGAAATGATTAACAATAGGGTCTGTGTTTCTTTAGCAATGTCCTTAGCGTCCATATAAGAGTGTTATTTTGGGTCAAGATGCTGTGTCTGGTATAGTGTAGTATGTTCTAACTCACAGTTGCATAAGGATAGCTTATTTGGATATATGTGAGAGAAGAGGCAGTCAGATAGCTTAGGTTTGTGCTTAGCAGAGAAGTGTGGTAAGCTTTAATATTTCCTTTCATATGATCTTACACCTCTGCAAATTCTACCTTGTACGTCTTTTTGTAGTTGTCTTTTTTTTTTTTTTTTTTTTTTTTTTTCTGATGAGAAACACTTCCGAAGTACAAATTTCTTTGTTTTCATTGCGCTTCTATCTACTGGAAGGGAGCACTTTTTTCTCCTTGCAAAAGCAAAAACTTGAAAACAGTGCAATTTCTGAGTTTATAACAGAACACTCACAAAAAACAGCAAATCAACTACCATTTTTTTTTCCTGTTAGGAGCTTTGTATGTTTTTTAAAAAGTTCTGGTGGCAATCCCTGACTCTATGACAGGCACGGAAAGTAGGAGTAACCTTGTCATACTTTTTTTTTTTTTTTTTTCCAAGCATCTGAGCCACAACTTTATTAGTGTTTATTCCTTGAGAAGAGGGAACTTCATGCAATTGATTATAGGACTCCACTTGTAACACTATCAAGATCGCATGGAGAGAGATTCAGGAAAAAGGAACATATCCAAGCCAAGGGAACAGCAGGCACTGCTACATGTATGCTCCAATACCTCAGGAGTAGGATTCTTGTTTGGTGTCTGGTCTGGGCTACCTATTCTTCCCAGTGTTCCCATCTGTGTTTATCTTGCACTCCTTCCTGGGTTCATGCACCAGCATCAGTGACATTTTAACAGGTAGATCCCTTTGCCTGTTTTTAGGGGAGACAGATTTGGACTGGGTGCGCTGTTCAGTTTAGCTCCAGTACGCTACTGTTAGAATGAGTTGCAGTGACCGTGTGAAATGGTTTCTGCGGTGTTGAAATTGCTCCATGCTTCTGTGTTGGTATGAACTCTGTTGACATCTAACTTGACCCAAAATCCCAAATCCCAGCCCTAATCTGTGGTTCTCCAGAAGAGTTCTGGGGAGAATTTGCTGTCCTTTGCCACTAATGTCCCGTGTCGGCTGATGGCTGAAAAGCTAACACTTGTAGGCAGTTTCAGAGATAGTCTAAGTTGCCCGGATCACAAGAGGGAAGGTTGTTTCCTTTACATTGTCATAATAGGCATAGGCTTATTAACGTAGATTTTACTTTTCTAGAATTTGCCTGCATACTATTTGCAAGGGCAAATAAGACAAAAGACATTACCGTATCTCATGTAGATGACAGAAATACCCAGATGACAGTAAAGATTTTTTTTAGACTACGACTCTCTTTTTTCTTGGATGCAGATTGCTGTTGTGTACTTGGGGTTTTAGGAGGTACTGCTGAATGTTGACTCATTTCTCTGTTTACAATGTAGATTCAGAAATGCTTTTAACCAACCAAACGCATCCAGACCTTTTCTGTGGCTTGTTAAAATGTCTCCACTGATAGCAAAGAGTATGAAAACAAACTGTGGGTTGTGAGGATTCAAGTGAGGACATGCCAAAAGTTGATTTGTCTTCATCAGGTCAAATGTTTCTATGCTGGGAACAAGAAACATTTTTAATGGCCTGGCATACCCAGCAAGAACTGTCTGACAAGAGGGCGTGTGGTGTATGTGATGTGCTCCTAAAGGTTTACGGGAAGCTTGTAGGCACAGATAGTCCCTTGGCTGGATCCATGGTGCTGAGGTGAGCAGAGCTGAGCAGTTGTCACCTGCTGCAGGACATGTGGACACTCAGATACTTAAATCCCATCTCAGTCCCTTTGCCTAGCCTGTGGAGGAAGCTGGGCAGCGCTGGCAGCTTCTGGACAACGATCCAACGAACAAGACACTGAGCCTGGAACTACCTAAAGGAATAGGAAAGACAAATTGCTTCCAGTCAATAGGAAATACTGAGTGAACGTTCCTATGCTCAGAGGACTGAGATTTGGGTGGAAATGAGGCTATTAGAGTAAGGCTATTCCATTCTGTAATTCTCTCTGCCTCCTTAAGAAGGGAAGTACACGCTGAACTAATGATGAAAAGGCCAAAACTGGTCATGCTCTTAAGAGGGTCAATAGCCACGTGTCTTAGGATCTTTGTGGTCAGAGGCCAAGAACCAATGTGGATCGTTAAGCGTTTTGTGTGCTTAGAAAAGCACAGACCTCCTGTTTTGACATCACTTCTAACCCTCCTGGAGAAGGACTGTACAGCAGGTTTTCTGGGGTTCAGACTAGCAGATTAGTACATATTTGTTTTTTGCCTTTTTTTTTTTTTTCTTCTTACACATGGGAAATTATGACAGAACAATTGTAACTACTTGGCTAGAACATTGCTTTAAACTGTCTGGTGTTGACTGTCTGTTTCAAAAGTACTTTATCTTATCAGTGTCCCTTTTTTCATGAGCTCACACTTTCACAAAAACCATTAAATGCCCGCCTGCTGGAAAGACTTCTGCAGGGATTTCTGCTCCTCTTAAATCAAGGGCAGCAGTCATGCGGCTTACGCTGCATCTGATCATAGGACTGTTTTTCATATTTTCCTGAAATGATCTGTTCCTGGGGAAAAATGATGGAGTAATGAGATGCTGTGAAATTCAGAGATAGCATCTATCTGGAAATGGACTTCAAGGGGCTTAGGTATGGTGGCGGCAGGCTTTATAGCCCCAACTGTCTGCCACCTGCTGTGGCTGGAAGCGACTGACCCCATGGTGAAGGAGATAAGAGGGGTGTTGAGGCACCAGTTTCTGCCATCCCTGCCGTGAGGGTGGTCGCCTCTGGGACAGGGGAAGGCACACGGTGGGGTGCTGCTGTCTTAGGCTGGCCCAGCTCTGCCAGCTGATCCAGAGAGCCCAAGGAAAGGAAGGGTTTGTTCTTGACAGTTTCAAGTGGCAAAACAAGGGGCTACAACAACAAATGGTGGCTTAGGAGGTTAGAGTGGAAGTTAGGGAAAGCTTTTCTCTTTGGAGGGCAGTGCAACGCTGGAGCAGGCTGCCCAGGGAGGAGGTGCAATACCTCCCTGGAGATTTTCAGGACTTGGTTAAACAAAACCATGGCTGACTTGATCTGGTGCAGTAGTCCTGCTCTGGGCAGGCAGTTGGATTATATGACCTCTAGAAGCATTCCCAATAACAACATTTCTGTGATTATGTGAAAAAAATATAAAGATTTTGACTTCAAATAACATACGGTTTTCAAGCAGCTTAGAAGAGGTGATTTCTTTTTTTTTTTTTTCAAAATGGTAGGCAAGAGTATTCGCAGAAAGCTTTTACCACCACTTCTCAGTGTTTTAAGCAATGCTAGTCCAGCTATAGGCTTTGCTTAAAAGTTATTTTCTATTTGAACACTCTTAAAAACGAAGCTTGCGTCACTTAACTTGCACAAAATAAAGAACTCCTTTTCTTTTCTTACCACCGAGTAAGCACTGTAGTTGATTAGGTACATCTCCTTATCCAGTATGAATAGCTGTTGCACGTATGTGTGTGTGTGTGTGTGTGAGTATATATAGGATATCTCTAAGAGGGATAAATGCAAACATTTTTTCACTCAGCAGACTGCTAGCTCTCAGTTGTCACCTCATAACTATAAATAATAGTTTTGGAGCTAGGTATATTTCAGACAGGGGCACAGAAAGAGCGAGCAAATAGAGTTATTTTTTTCCATATCATTGGCACACCATTGTTCCGCTGTGGTCAGTGGTAGGATGTACAAACAGTATTTGAGATTCCGTAGGAACCTGTTTTGTATTTATGCTAGGCCAGCATCATGTGGTATTCAACCAGCGGGAGGGATGGGAATGATAACCAGGAGCTTGCTTGGGCAAGAAAGGAGAGGTGCTCTTCCATAGTTAGTAAGGAGGCAGAAACTCGAAACGAAGTCGCACTAACGTGCATGGGCTTAGAATGCAAATTCGCCTACGTCAGCTAAGTTTTGTCATGGCAAAAGCGCAAAGAGGAATGTGGGAACGCTTTCAACAGGTTGTCTTCATCTGAAAAAACAAAGCAAAAACGTGAGCAAATTTTAACCAGAAACTGAATGTTAGCCGCTTTTGTGAGTCTTTCAAATGCTAACATCCATGGAAGAAATACTATATTGCTGTGGCTTTTCCTCGGTGTTTTTGCAGGAAATGCCAAACGGCAATGCTCTCCAGTTTAAAACATGACACAAGGAAGACGCACGTGCAAAGCTGATTACTGGACTTTTACAGTATCTTTTCTGCCTGCTTTAATAAATTTTAATGAGGAAGTTAGCCTTTTGGGGTTGTTGAAGTCAGCTTTTTGTTACGGTGGAGGCGGGGAGGTAACTGCTACTGTAGCAACGCTGGGTGGCACTCAGCAGTACTCTGGCCCAGTCCGGCCGCTCAGATGCACCCCGGTTTGCTCCTGTCACATGGAGGGTGCTTTAAAAACGGCCATCGCTTACAGATTCCACCTACAGGAGTTTTCAGCTGGCCCTATAGCACGTCTTTATGACCATTTCCTTCACTGCTTATTTATCCTCAGAGAATTGTGAAATGTAGAGACCAAGTGGTTGTTCAGGTTCACTGAAATGCACAGGAAGGATTTTTACTGATCATTTCAAATCCTCTATTTAGCTGCATGGAAAAAATACTTAATATCATTAGTAATCTAACCATATAAACCCCCTTGCCACTTTAAGGTATACTTTCATGCAGTTTTAAAGAAGGAGAAAGAAAGAGAAGCCATGTTGGAATCTAATCTCTAAAATTTGTGGAGATTCCTTCATAATTCTATTCTGTCGTCTCAGGTTCAGGGAACAACTGTTGCATATTTATAAATCTGCATCAGCGCAGATTAATTCTTTGCAATCTGCCTTCATAAAACTGGCTTGGCAAAGAAGCAGTGTGGCTGTTTAATTGTACAGTGATGCCCAGCCAGCTAAGCAATTGTTAAGTGGGCTATTCAGGCAGCGAAGGTCACAAGGAAATACATATCCATCGGTTGAAACAAAAATTAAAAAATAAAAATGAATCATTTGATTCAGTTTTATCTTTAAATTCATTCCTGCGGAAGTTTTCTGACATCAGTAATGGAAATACTAAATGACCTTCCCCAAAGTCGCATTTCTGTTTATTTTATGCTTTCATTTTTATCACTAAGAGAATTATTTGGGCAAATTACAATAAAAGTTACTGGCGTTTTATAAGTTTATCTGTACTCTACTATTTATTTCAGTACCAAAGGGCCAATGGCAGTTATGTACAGTAATGCAAGTTCTTACACGCTTAAGTCTGGTCCTGCGAGTATAATAAATGAGATCTACTCTGAAGAATTTGGAAAGCCAGGAGGTTGCAGGGTTAGCCTGCAATGAAATACCAGGGGACTGAGGCCCTGATCCCCAGTCCATTCTTATTTGTAAAAGCACTTCAGCACACATGTATCTCTAGGCATGTGTTTAAGACCCATTGACATCAATGAGACTTTAGCTGATGCTTAACCTCTGAGCATATGCTTAAGTTTCCTGCTGAATAAGGAGGGCCTTGAGCATATGCTTAAAAATACCCTGCTGAATTGCTGATCTCTCTCAGGCCTCTAGCCTGCCCTAAATACAAACCTTTACTTGCTTCTCTAGGTCACTTGTTTTGGCTTGGACTTCAGATTTTTTCTTCTTTAGCATTTCCTTTTCACTCAGCTGGCCAGATCTATTTTCTGCAGCCCCCATTATCACACACACATGGTGTTCATTATCACTCCACATTGCTCCACATTACAAAGTTGAGTACCCCGTTGGCTAATTTAATGCTTTCAGTGAAAGTGCTATCTATTTATAGTTTTCTGCAAATTTAAAATCGTGTATGGGGAAGCTGTTGTCAGTTAAACAAACACGTTGTTTATATTCAGGTGCTGTCGGGATACAGCCCTTTCACCGTAATCCTTTCACACTCTTTCGCTGTACAACATTATTACCGTATTTGCTGGGATATTTAAAAGGTTCCAAAATTCACCGTAGCTCTCACAGACTTTTGGAAAAGTTGTATTAGCTGTTGGCCACAGTATTTAGCGCAGAATATTTTCTCACCAAAAATGCTGTTTTGTTGAAGCTGAATTTTTATAGCATTATTTCCAGTGGAAAATTTCAATTTCCCTGCAACAAATTACATCTAATGGCGTTTTTCATATCGAATCAATGTTTCCGAATTAAATATTTTTTGAATTATTTTATTTTTTGGTGTAAAAAGAATAAAACACTCCTTTAAAATTGTTAAAAATTTAAAACATTTAAAACCTACAATTTCAAAGGAAAATGCAAATAAAGGTTTTCTTCCATAGAACACTTCCCACATGAAAAAGAGGGTTTCCATTTAGTTCTAGTTAATAATGTAGAATTTACCTGGCATCTTTTATTACTACCATGAGAAGCATGTGAAAGAATTACCTCAGTGTAGGCTCTCTGCTCTGAACCTTCGCTGCAGTGTTTGTTGTGTTAGAAAACTGACTGCGCTGATCCAAGTAATGGATGTGGAAACCCCCCCAGATTCAATGGTCACAAGGTAAATGTTTTTCTGGTTTAGTAACACAAACGATAGTTCTTGAAAGTGCCTACAGCTGCTGGATTTCTGTTAGAACATAAAATAATCTTAGTAGATACCTAGCCACATGTGAAAGGATAAGCATCTTCCAGATACAATGTCCACCTCTTTGGAAATTATAAAGAGCTGCTTAAATGTTGGTTTTATTATCCGATGCCCACTTCCAGACGTTTGCCGTTGAAGGTTCATGACTGAAAAGGGTTTCCGCTGCACATGCTGTTTAAATACATTTCTTGGACTAATCCAAGAAACCACCAATCAGTGAACTGAAACTCAAGCTTGTACTCGTCAAGAGATTTGAGATCCTCATGTTACACCAAAACATAACAGACTGTTAAGACTATTTCATGCTTTGTTGGCATCAAATAAACCAGAAGTACGCAGGAAAAGGTTTCCTCCAACTTTGATTTGTCTGAATTTGCCAAAATTGAGATGTTCCGCATGCTTTGCTCTTTGCTTCAATCACTGCATCGTACTGGTAGGGTGGTGGATTTTGCTTTCTCTGCAGGTAAGGAACAGAAACAACATTTTTTTCACCGAGGCATTATGGTTCGGGCACGAGGGGGCATTTTTTATTTTACTGGCAATGCAGGACTGCATCTTGAGCTTGCAAGGTGTTGCTGGTGGGTGATGGATCCCTGTTCCTCCTTGCAGAGTGGAGGTTGCAACATCGCTATAGGCTCACGGGTCCCATGCGAGTGCCAGTAGTTGGCACAACCAGCGCGATGATCCCCTGGGGCCATTGGAATCCAGTGTGTATTTTAAGATTTGAGGACAGACCAGATTCTTAATTCAATGAGAAATTCCTTTTTGCTTCCTTTTTTTGCTGACTCAGCATATTGTTTGCAGCTGGACCAGAATGTGAATGCCTCTGTAGAAGAGTTATATGACTTTCTGGCAAAACTAACTAGTATGGAACTAATTGCAGCCCACCCAAACCTAGCAGGAGGCAGGGTTTTCCTTTCAATTAAAAGCATTCTGCTAGAAGGCAGCGCACAAGATGTAATATGTGTGTTCAGATGAACATTTAATAATAGCTTTCGTGGGATTTTTTGAAAAAAAAAAAAAGAAAAAAGTATTCAGGAATGAAAACAGGCGGTGGAATTTAAAGAAAAATATTAACTACAGGGTCCAACTCAAAACCAAAACCTGGGAGTATCTTTCCTGACAAATATTTCTCATCTACTAAAGGGATAGATCTGAAAGAATAATTGGAAAGGCCAGTATTAATTGGACTGATCTCATTTGTTCAGGTGGTACCAGTCTTCTTTGCAACCACTCTCTGGTTCTTACAATGTCCTGTCTGTTTGGCAGGTGTAAGGTACTGACTCCATCCTGGTTGTAAGGAGGGGAGGCAGTTAGCTCCAAAACAAAGGGAGCTGTGATTTAGGACAGCAATTTAACCTCTGGAGCAGCTTGACTCAGTTGACATTTATGTTTGTGCTCTTACTGCTCAAACTACCCACAAAACCAACTCATCCCCAGAAGGCTAAAGGGTCTGGATTAAATATGGTGGAGGGACACTCTTCAAAGCAAGCTGCCTTGTCTGCCAGGGGCTAAAAATGAGGTTTCGAGCTGCCTGCTCTACAGAAACAATTGTGAGCAGGGAAGAAGGGAATGGAAATGAGGCTGTGGAAGAGCAGGGGGAGGTGACTTCATCTCTAGTGATGGATAGGCTAGAGACAGTGCTGACTGGATTATTTACTTACATGAAGTAGTACAGGGATCTTTCAGAAAGTGGCAGAGGAAAGGGAAGGGTAAGAAGGGCTGAGGGAGTCTGAGTAGAGCTGGCCTCTGATGGGAAGGGAGCTAAGGAAGGCCCGCGGTGCTATGAGGTGCTACGGGGGAAGAGCATGGGCCACATGCACAATGCTGGCCAGGGTGAAAGCTAAGGTGTGAGGAGTCCTGGTGCCAGGGGTTTGGGGGAGGGAGGCAGAAGTGGTGAGGGCCAGAGGCAATGAGGCATTCCCTGGTTCCTCTTTTCCCTCTGTCTGTGGTGAGATGCTACTCAAATGTAGGTAACAGGAGAAGAAAGGGGCCTGTATTCAGGGAAAGGACGGCAGGAACCTGGTGATGGGTTAAAGACAGAGGCCCACAGTACTACTGCTGGTCAGGAGGGTGGTGGGGAAGGGAACCCAGGAGATCCTACTGTATTTTGGATCCTACTGTATTTTTTGTGGTCCCTCTGGAAGTAGCTGGGCTATTCTGCCATCATATAAAGTCACTCACCCGTTCCTATGTCACTCATTATTTGGGGCATTGCATGGAGAATCCTTCCCCCTCTTTTAGAAATTTACCCAGTAGTTTTCTTTTTTTCCAATGTTTTTGGGTGCTAACTGAAAACACCCTGTTATCTACTAGGGACCTCTGGCCGCCTGTCTTTGAAGATCACTATTTGAATGAAGACTGTTTTCCATCCAGGAATAATGGAGAAAGACGTGATCTTGGTATTGTGGCACAAGTTGCAAAAATAATTTCTGCTTGCTTGGTAACTTCATCCTTTGAAGTATCCAGATGCTCTCAAGGGTGTATGTGACCTCACCTTCTAGTTACCAAACTTTTCCAAATGTCGGATTACACTCAACACCAGATTAGGAATGTGCTTGACATTTCTTTATAAAGTGCAGGAAAATATCTGGGTAGAGATGAAAGCAGATACAAGTGTAACTGGGATACTGGAATAAATTATATATTGCTACTATTACACTTCTCTTCCTGTGCTTCAGCCTACCTTCGTGCTGGAGCTTTGGCTACCATTCAGTTGTCTACATACTTTCTGAGAACTCATGAAAAATTGGTTCATTTTAAGTCCAAATCACCTCGGCAAAGGAACTGCAGCAGTGCGCTCTGTAGCATTTATATTCAGAAACAATCTGACAGTCTACTTTTACACCCTTGACTACTTACATCCACATCTTAAATTATAGGACACAAAAACCTGCCATTGCTGGTCCAGTAGAGTTGGCAGTTACGTGATCATGGACTAATGGAAATGCCAGTACGGTGTTTGATCCTGCTGCTATTTGTATCCAGAATTTATGTGCAGAAAGCCGTAGACCAGCACCTGAAAATGTTCCAAAACAATTTTGTTATAAAAGCATAAATATGATGAATATTTTACAGATGAGTGAAAGACTGTTCATATAACTCAGGAAGATGCATCATCTGTCTTTTATGGATAAACATTTTAAAAATACTGAGACAAAGCTTCACAATTTGGAATAGGAAAGAAACAGAAATTTGCTGGGAGGTACGCGGGGATATTCCATAGGAATGTTCAGCTCTGGTCATGACATGAATAATAGAGGCATCAGCAAGATAACAATCTCTGAGCATTCAATATTTCTTATTCATTCTTATTCAATAGCATTCCTATGGAGCATTCAGTATTCTTTTGGCATGGTTTATGTTAATACATTGTTGGTTTTCTTAGGCAGAATGGGTCTTAGTATTTATCATGATTTTAACTTGTGTAAATTAGTTCAAATCAATGTGTAGAAAAATAAACTAGGTGTGTCTAGTCTGTTTGCTTTTCTCAGTATGTTTCAAACCTACTTACTGCTTTTACTTTTTCCCTGAACAGTCATCCATTTCCAGCTGACTTTTCTTGGGGATAAAATGACCATTTCATTCACCTCTTGCTTCTTGACCTCTCTTCCTTATGTCATCTTTAGTTCTGGCACTAAGAAAAAGGGCCATTGCCTGTACCTTCTCTTCACCAAGTGCTGCTCCACTCTTCTCTCTTAGCAAGTTCCTGTTCTCTGGCCACTATCTCAGTACTTTCAGAAAGCCATCACTCCTGATTTTCACACTGCTCTTTATACAGAGCAAGGCCTATGTTCTCTCTGCCATTCTCAGGCGCCTTTTTCCTTTTCTTATGTTATGGAAGGATTGTCTGATTGTGAGCAGGTATGCTGTTGAGAATAATGTCTTACTGAGAATTAATGTCCCTGTGTGGGTGAGTTTGTAGCTGCCCATTTGCTCGGTTCTGTCACAGTTCTTGAATTGCTGCATCCCTCTGCCAGGCCTCAAAGTCCACTGGTCTGCCTTGGCTTGAAACTGCTTCGTATCTCTCAGGGAAGACCTCATGGTCCGTGGACTTCTTTGACTCTTCAGAGAACTTTGTTGCTTACTTCTCGATCATTACACTCCCCACTGGTATATTCAGAGCCTATCTTGCCCTCCAGCAGACTAGGGGTGATGTTATGGCAAATCAACTGTATTCTGTTTGTGGCCTTGTCTTATCGCTTCATCTGCTGCTGCTCACCCAGGGACTCCCAGCATGGTGGTTTACACGGCAGAATGGTGGAGAGAACCTGAAGCTGAGTAACACCGTGATATGAAAGGCTGAGCAGTACTTTTTATTTGAATGTTAACTCTTCATGTTAACTCATTTTGAAACCAGCATGTTTCTTTGGATTGCCTTGTGCTATACTACATACCATGAGGCTTTAGATAGAATCTTGATTTCTGAACCAGGGCTTGTTTGGGCAAGGGGTTCCCTAGAGCTTCTTAGCAAGTGAAAGCAATTTATGAAATGAACAGGTGGCCACAGTGTTTTTTCTTTAATTTGATTTTAGGGGAAGTGATGGGGGTTGCGTGTGTGCATCTGAGATTCAGGCAGTGCCTGTGCTCTCACCCTGAATGACCTCTGTCACGTGTCAGTCAGTCCTGCACATGCCATAGGGACTGAAGCATGTGCACAGGATAGGAGCAGGAGAAAGGGTTTGCAGCCAGTCCACTCTTAGGAAAGTTGGTGGCTCAGGGGCATGTTCTGTGGTCACTGAACCCACAAGCAACTCGTACAGTGAAAGCTGAACCCTGTCCCTGGCAGAAACCTGAGAGTGGCTGTGGGCCTGTTGTTATTGTTGACCTCTGTCTGTCAGAGATCATGTTTTGTTTTGTTTTGTTTTTACTATTGGGCGATGTGCCCTATTAATCTATACCTAATTTAGAAGAGACTCTGAGGCTTTTTTGGAAGGCGAAGAGACCACATGTTTTCTGTGCAAGTATTTGAGAATGACTGCTGGCTTGTGGCTACTTTTCAAACCTGAGGGAATGTTGCAGAGAGCACCGGTATCTGCCAATCAGTTAATGCTGATTAAAAAAATTGGAGACGAAGGACACTTGTGATACTGTAATTGCACTTTCTGAATAATGGATCTGGCTGTAATTAAGGCCATGGCATTCCTCATACACAACCCTGCCAGTCAGAGGTTTTGTAAAAATTCTTGATAAATTGCTCCGGTTCAGAACTAGGAAATACAGAGCAAGGATAACAGTGAGAAAGAATGTGAATTTGTATGGGATTCACAGGCTGAGGTCTGGCATTTGAAGAGATAAGGAAGGGGAGATCATAAGCGTATTGGAAGGAGCATGAAGCTATTTATAGCAGTAGTGGAGAGATCAGGATGGGTATGCTCAGCTTTGGGGAACTATTGGGACTATCCACACGAGTTAAACTAGTGAGGCTACTCTTGTTCTGAATCTGCCTCTAAAGGAGCTGTTCTCTACTGACAGTGGAGAGAGTCAAGAGGAATTAACATCTCTGGGCTAAAATTACCCTTCTTTAGTTGTGAAGTAAGACTGCTATGGGAAATGACTGAAAGAGCTCATCTACTCCAGTCAATTATATACAAACGTTCATTGCAGGCATTGATTCTTTTCTTAAAATTCTCTGTTAATAGATTGGGACTGTTGAGTTTCCACTGCACCGCCTCACCAACCTTGCCAGAGAAAGAAGTCTGTAACATCTGAAAAACTAAACCTCCTGTAAATACAGAACATTTTTGGCCAATTCAAAATGAGCTACGTTCGTGATAACTGGTTAATTTCTTTACTTTGTGCTACCTTATCTTTAAAGAACTGCCATGATTTTGCAGATCAGTCTGTTCTTTTCTAGACATCAATAACTTGAGGTCTTTCAATATTTCCTCATTTTCCTTCTATTTCTAGACTTCTTCTCCAGACTCCCTGAAGGATGCTCACATCTTTACTGAAGGTCTATGCCACCATCTGATGATGAGACATGGAGTGGAAGAATTACTGCAGATGTGGAGATACTTTTTGATAGTGTCCTTGTCATTGCTTCTTTAAAGAGCTGCCAGTTCTCCAGGACTCTTTATTTTCCTTATCTGTTAAAATGGCATTTCTTGATGGCCATTTCCCTGAAGTTCTTTATGCACTTTGCCTCTTCTTCTAAAGAATCCACAGTCAAAATTACACTCCTTTCTTCCTTATCTTGTTCCTCCCTACTCCTTGGAGTGGAGTCCAGACAACTTCTCTTCTTTTCATCCCAGGGCAGACACGTTCCAAGAACTTCCTGGGGAGGAGTCTGCTCATGTATTGTAGACATCGAGATACTCAGTGCCCAGTCCAGATGTCCAGGCTATCTCTCTGGTCAGGGGGCCACATCCAGGAATGATCCACTCCATTCTATGATATCAGTCTTGGATTAATAGCTCTTGCCAAGTACTTATGTCTCTTCAGTGAGTATGGAAGTATTGAGTATTTGACTAACTTAGATGAGACAGGTCTTGTAATGTTCCTTTTCCAACTAAAGCTTGGGAAATAAAAGTCTCCTGTTAGCACCAAATTGTACAGGTGAGGTCATTTTGATTATGATCACCTCAAGGCTTGCCATGTGGATTTCCCTGTGTGATATTATGCTGTGTTCTGATCAAGGACAGCCCCACTAGCCCTCTATCCTTTTTAACATTGTCTGAAGACCTTAAAGCAACAGATCTCTCTCTGTTTGGATCTTGGAGAAAGTATATATGTGCTTCCCTGTCCCTTCTGCTTGAACAAACTACAGCCTCCTATAAATATGTCAATTCTCTTATGCCAATGAAGTCATAAGTCTGATCTTATGATAAAACTTCCAACATAGTGTTCTTTTTCCCATTACTTCCTTCCTGGAAAAGACACAATTAATTGACCACCATCCTACTTTAGCGTTCTAAAACTTTATTACAGTTTTATCTTTGATGATTTTAAGCCTCTCCTGCTGGTTGTTCTTGCTTAATGCTTCCTTGAGGACTTCAACTTCTGGTCTCCACCAGTACTGATTTAAAACTCTCGTTACATTAGCAAGCCAGTGTGCAAAGATATTCATCTTTGTTAATAGAAAGTTTAGGATGTGAGGAAAGATACTGGAATGGTGGACTACTGGGGAGAAAGCCTGTGGAAACAGTCAAAACACAAAACTAAACTCATTTGATTTGAAATTTATCACCATAAATTTGAAGGATAGAATTAAAAATCTGTTTTCTAGTTTGCAGTTCTGGCAAAACTTCTCAATAAGGTAAAGTATTTTTTAATTTTTAAAATGTTAGTCAGCTCACAGGAATGATAATAGAAACAGGATCAACTTCATGTTAGCAAAACTGTTTTTTTTTTTTCTTGCGTGGCTTGTTCCCATTTTCTTTCACAGTGCATTGATGCTTTGAGAACTTGACTTAGTGTAGCAGTGAGGAGCTTGAAAGTGTATGTGAAGTATAAAAGAAGTATAAAAGAGGAAAGTAGAAGATTTTCACTGGAAATTCTGTACTGCAGAGTAGTTTGAAGCAGGCTTTTTCTTCATTCTAAAATTAGTTTGAGTATGAGAGATCTTTTAAGAACAAGCTTGCATGCTTGGCAGTGATCTACGTGATTTCCATCCTGCTCCAGTGTGAAATGTCACATTCTAGACGGGCAATGAAGTTCCCTAATGTGCTCATTTTTTCCACTGGCCACAGAAAAATAGCAAACCTGGTTGTGATTGTACTTTGTTTAATAAAATGGCTGTTAAACAGTGTTTCAATATATTTCAGTCAATATTCAGTTACTAGAGAACGGGCCCCACCTAATGCATCCCATCAAACTTAAACAGCTTAGCAGGTTTAGCGTTCGGCATCAATTTCAGATTTTCCAGAATACCAGAATTACAAGTAAGATATTTGACTATAGGGGACTCTTCTTGCAAAGAAGCAAGAGCCATTTGGAGCAGTAGCCTAAATATCACGTCAAGCTCTTTGTTCCTGTTTATGTTGCTTTCCGAGTTCTTTTAGAGATGATCCATCGTACTACCCAAACCAGGTCTAAACTCAGATTGTGAGTGCCTTTCACTCAAAACTCCTGGTGGATATGCTGCTGGTCTCTGTTTACAGAATAATGATTTGCCATAACTTCTCTACCCTGTAATGGTGGTGGCCAGGGTGTTCTAGACCCTCTCTATGCCTGAAAAATTGCTGGACCTGCTGAGAAATTCTGCCAGTGCTTTGGTACAATGCAAAGAATGGGGTGTGTATATATGTGGCAAGGACGGAGAGGTTACTGATGGCAATTGTAAAGTGATGAACCTATTTGCTTAAGAAATGAGCTTTTAAGAACCCAAATTCATGTGTACAAAGTAACAGTGCTTCAGAAAGTAAAGTAAAATTCACACATTGGTTTCCATGCTCCAGATGTTATTGTTGTGTCTCTGTAATTTGTGGATGTCAGATTTGTGGATATTCAAACATGAAGTCTAGTCTTTGTCTGTGTGAGGATACTTCTACAGAGTGGTCTTATACAGATCTTGGCTGATTATTTTGTGAAGCAAGAAAACATATTATTTCATACAGATAGTCCATAGGTGTATTCTCTAGTCACAGGATAGCAAAGAGTGGTCATTTTTGTGAACTGGGGGAGGTTGGACTTCTTGAAGAACAAGCCCTGATTTGAAACTAGGACTCAAAATAAAGCTCCTTAAAAGAGTTAACTCTAGGAGCATGAGGACCGGATCCTCTGCAAATTTGAAAGGTAAGTTAATGTGGCTTCACTGATGTCAGAGAAACTGCATCCATTTATACCAGTTGAGGATGACAAATTTCCAGGGTCTGTATTAATAAGAAGCCTGAAAGTGGGTGGAGGCATGGAATTACTTCAGTATTATTACTTCAGCAAGGCCTTCTGCACATGTTCCTACCATGGGACCACCACGGAGCGTTTGTCTGAGGAGAAGTTTTGTCACATCAAACTAAATGAGTTTCTGTTTCTGCTCTCAGCACTCATTCCCATCAAGGGCCCTCACATGGCTATTCCAGCACACAAGAATGCATTCAGGAAGGAGCTGTGATCAAAGCTTCCTGGCTCCACTGAAAATTGGAGGCTAACAACAGGACCAAAGCACTTCTGCAGAGCAACACACCACTGGTGTGTGCTCGCTAAGGTGAGCAAAGAACAGCAGGCGGGCGTGGATTTCAGTTCTGCTCCAAGTCGCATGTCTTGGCTTACATTTCTTCAGTGGGAAGTTACGTTTATATGTATTTACTTTAATGATTTACTCTAGTTTGTCTTTCTCTAATAGACTTTATAGAAAAATCCTATTCTGTATATCAAAGAAAAAGCCAAGCCAACTGAACTATATTGCCTGATGTTGGGTTTCCAAGAGTCAGTGACTGCCGTTAGCTATAGCCCTGGCTTTAGTTCATTTTTCAGGTTTTGCTGGGGCTAGAGGTAGATCCTGGGTTGTCTTCTACTTGCAGGTTTGCAGCAGATGTCTCAGCTGAAATAAGCTCGCCTCTCCCCAGAAGCAGAGCTTCTCAAACACGGATTGGCAGCTGAGCAACCAGCTTCATGAGGGAAAAGGGTAGGTGCTCCCAGAAGAGTGGTCTCACTCCCTGTCTCCATGCTCCAGCCACTTATTTTGGCTTGGCTGTGGGACTGAGACCCCTGTGGGAGCTGACTCAACTCGCTAAAGTGGCAGAAGACGAGCCCAGCAAAGAAGCGTGTGATTTTCTGCTTTGTTGTGAGCAGTGGCACACAAACAAGGGTCCCAGGAACATCACAATGCATGGCTGGGAGTAAGAGAGGAGGGAGGAGGAATGAGACACCCTCTCTAACTCCTTTTGGGAGTGAACCTGTGACTGTAAATTAGTTGTCTGGGGAGTATTCGGGCGGAGGAGGGAAGTGCCTGACGAATTGAGGCGCCTAAATGGTTAGGCTGCTCTGGAAAGCAAGCGAAGCGGATCACTGCTGGTGTACGTCGGGTTTAGATGCTGAAGTTCCAACTTTGGCAGCGTTTGAGCAAGCCGGATCCCACCCTGAAGGATTTGCTTATAAAACAAACAAACAAAAGAGTTGTTCTGTGTTTTTCACTGGAATGCCACTAACTGTGTTAATGACAATGGGGACCACCAATAGTGTGAACTCCCTGTTCTAATGCAATACTTCCAGGCTTCTTTAAACTGCATTTTATAAGAAGCATCAAAGGAGAAAAAATTCTGCATTAGCTCTACGGGAGCTGCGTGCATACATCAGAGGGCAAATTTGGCCCCCAGTGTTCTCCCTGCAGTGAATTTGAGTCTCTGATAGCATCAGTGCAAGAAGAATAGAGCAGTAGCTTAGGAGGCATGTGGCATTTCCTGGCTGGGTGCAATGGATTCCCCAGCTGAAACCAATAAAAATCAGTTCAGGAAGAATTTTTCAGAAAATCAGTGGTGAAATTGACAGTCTTGAAATGCTCACACAATTCTTGCAGCTGTGGAGTCCTTAAAGTCAATGAGTTCCAGGAAAAATGACAATAGTTCTGGAAACTTTCCCATGACTGCCTCTGGGCAGCATTCAGAATAGCTCGTTTACTCAACGATGCTAATTCATTAATCATTAGAGATACTTTTGTTCAGTTTCCTTTGAAGTTAGCCACAACTTTTCTTTTCTCCTAAGATGAAATGTGGTCAATTATATCCATACATAGATTTAACACGGGGCAGGTTCTTCTCTCTGACAAATTATTTACTTGCTTTGTCAACCCAGACTTCTAGCTCTCTGATGTTTCTCGGTTGTATATACTGATCAGAAAATGTTGCAACTCTTCCAGTTTTACCGCATTAGATTGGCTTTCCTTTTGGCTCAGCCCTTAATGCCCTCAACGGCTGTGGCAAACTTTGATGTGATTGCTCCTTAATTTTCTTATTGCAGGACAAATCAGTTTTGTGCTCACTGCCAGCTACAGCATCGTTATCCTTTAAAAGACATGACTTGTCCAGCCCCTTCTCCAGTAACTGATTTTTGGCAACCTCTTTGCCTGTCTTGCCCTTCCTTCCATGTCTGAGCTGGTGGGTGATCAGACTTGAAGCCAGTTGGTGTCTCAACCTTCCTCTAGGCAGGCTTATCCTCAACCAGTTCTTTTCTGGTGGCCTGGGCCCTCCAGCACTGCAGCAAGACTGGAAAGAGCCCACGCTATCTCCCCTGCTCCTCTAGTTTATCTGGCCTCTGACAGGCTTTCTCCTCTCCTGCGGGTGAGGTTTCATGAGGCGGGTGAGTCAGCCCACGGGCTTGCTGCTGGTGAAAGGGGCAAGCCCATTCCTGGGCACATGCTCCATTTGTCTCCCTTCTGTCATCTCTGGGATGTGTCTGATCCATTAGTTCACTTAAGTGGTGAAAACTATTCACTTTTTCTTGATTTGTTTTGTTTTGTTGGGTTAGGTTTCTGCCAGTTTAGTGAGCTAAATTCACTTTCTAAAGGGGTCAAATGAATGCCAGAGCTGGTGAAAGGGAAGGGTAGGTCTCCGTAGCCAGCAGCAAGAGGGGGAGAGGAAATGCTCTTGGTTAAACAGAGCTGTTTTGAAAGAGGATGGCAGCTGCTGCTGCATTTTTAGAGTTTTTGAGAACACTTGGTGGATTGAGTTGTCTCTGGAGAGATTGACAAGCAGTGCTTGGTTTGTGGATCTGCACAGGGTTCAGGCCTAAGGTGTATGTTGAGCTGCTCAGGCTCTTCATCCTGGGCTGCTACCCAGGGCTTGTCCAGAAATGAAGTCTAGAGGACACAGGGGACTGTGGATTTTGGGGATGGGGTCTCAGTGGGGAAGTAAGCATGCGTGGCGATGGGCACGAAGTACTACATGTTGCAATTTTGGATATTAGTGCCTAAATTTTACCTGAGCTCTCTTTTGGCTGTGTGCATCTCTTCTTTCTTTTTTGCCAAGAAAATTGTGGTGGTGAGGACGACTGTTACTGTAGGACATCCTACTACTGGTAGGTGGAGGCTATATTTGGGCTTGCAGTTTCAGCATGTAGTGTTGAAAATTATCTACAAGGGATACTCAACAACTTCTGCAGTAGGCAAGGGAGCTCTCTACTGTTGCTCTGAAATATGGCAGAGCAGATGAGCCAACTTTCACGTTGCTGTAATGTTAGAGATGTCAGAGCAGGACTTGCTGCCCACTGCTTTGGAGGAGGTAGGAAAATGGCAGTGGGAGCTCCAAGAAAATATGCCATCGGATGGTGTCCGAAGCTCTGAAGATGTCTGCATTGTGTTTTCAGGTGGTTCTAGATGCCTGCATCCCAACTAGTCACTCTAAGTCAAGATTGCATGAGTCATTCCTTATTTTAAGTGCTTATCCTACAAGACAGATTTTGCCCAAGAAATACTTGCTTTTCTCCAGTGTCTAGAAAACCTAGCTTGGACGTAAAATTTCCATATAGATGCCCACATCTGATCAGCTGAATCGGGGTTTGGGTAACCACAATGAACTGTCATCATCAGCAAGGGCAGTACTGTCATCAGTTTCTGTATGATCAACAGTGTTCTCTACATGTATAGGACTGCTATTTGTGTGTCGGATGACTGTACTCAGCTGATTTCTGGGCAAATTTGTGGCTGTAGGAAAGCTGTTTCAGTCCTCACCTGAGTAGAAGGGATGAGAGTCTGGAGTGAGCTACAGGCAACCATAGCCATGCCAGAATTACAGTCTGAAGAGGACACTTAACTGAGGAGGAAACACAGAGATCTGTAGCAGATAAAAAGAAAAGCAGCAATAGGTCATATTTTCAGTAATCTGCTCTGGAAGAAGTCACACACATTCATTTACTTTAAACCCTTTAGATGAGCAGTTGAAATGCCAAAGCTTTCTCTCCTGAAACAACATCTTTCTCTAGGGAACCTGCTCTTCTCTAGGGAACCTGCTCTGGAAGGGGGGTTGGACACAGTGATCTCTTGAGGTCCCTTCCAACCTCTACAATTCTGCGATTTCTGTGATTCTGTGATCTTCAGGACTGAAAAGCTACTGAATTCTGACAGATTTTTGCAAGGGAAAGTTTGCGACCCAATAGATTTTCAGAGTTTGTAGACTCAGGAATTAGCTATATAGTTAAGTCTAGTAAGTCCTAATATCTGTTTTCTTTCTTAATTTTGCCAATTAAATTGAGGTCCAGACTTGCGCCTGTGGAAGGTTTGACATTTTTTGATAGGTGTATCAGTTATAGTTCGCTATTTACATCTCTTTTAATTTATGGGAAGTTGCAAGGTTAATTCCTGTATAAGTCCTGGTGAATTGCTTATACTTTAAGTGAACAGGAATTCCTTTGTCTTTCTGGAGTCCTGCCCTGTTCTTTTCCGGTAGGTGGATTTTTTTTCACTTTTTTTTTTTTTTCATAGTCTTTTAACACAGCAAGAACTGTTGAACAAACTGAATTGGTGGTCACTTTGTCTTCTGGATGCATGACTGCTAATTGTGATAATACACAGATCTGTCAGAATGACACATGTATAAAAATTATAGTGCCAAGTATGCTTCTCAACATTCATATAATACAGAGCGCTAAGAACCTTCCACATGTCCCAATGTTAAATAGACCCTGTGAAGACATTGGCCAAATACAAGTCCTGAGTAGGCAAATGCAGTTCTGCTAAATGTCTCTCACATTATTTGAGGTGGTGGAGTGGATGTTGTGAAATTTTTGTGGAAGAATGAGCAGCTCTGCTGGACATTAACATGTAAAAATATGTGACACACATTTGGTGGAGGGTGGAGAGGGAAAGGAAGTAAGCAAGAAGTACCAGGCAGAGAGTGAAAGAGAAAGCAGGCCTCTTTTGTATGTAGTTTGAAGTCATGGGATACTTGGGCCTCTTGGGGACCATATTTACGCACCTGATGCAATCAGCCACTCCTACTGCTGTCTTCAAGTCTGAGAGTTACACCCATCTACATCAGGGGATGGAAATGTTCCTCAACGAATGCTTGACTCTTAGGGGTTTTGACCTTTAAGCTACTTCGTTATTTGTTTTCTGACCTATCCCATATCTGTGATTTAATTCTAACTGCTGTTCAACTTGGCTTGTAGTCCACAGAACCACAGAGACAAAGCAGAGGTAACTGTGAAACTAATTATTTAAGGAAGCACCTCTTTTAGTTACAAAATCAAGCTGATTTTGCTCCAAATCTTAATTCTGAGCTTCCCATGTTATTTCTAACTGATAAAATAGCACAGGCAAGCTTTTGGGCATACAAGCTCTCTTTCAGATATGAAGCAGAAAGAGTAAACTTCAAGTTAAGGGCATAATTTATTGCATGCTTCTCGAGAGTCTGTGCCCCATGCCATGAACACTTGTGCTTCAGGCCAGTCTGCTGACTCCTGTGTTATGCTGACAGATCATGAAAACAATACAGGTGAGAAATGGCTGTGTTTTGCATACTTATTTTTCAGCCAGATGAGCTCTTAGGTGCATTGCTGCCTCAATGCTTGTGTTGGCACAAGGGAGAGGAGAACTGAGAGTGGAGAAAAGAGGTTGATGCTGGGCAAGGGCAGGGTCTGGGTAGGCCACCTTTTAGCATTCGGCTGTGGTCAACACAAAATGAGGATTTATCAATGTGATGCAGAACTTGAATTTAGGAATACTGATCTCAGCTTATATTAGAATGTAAACATGTCCTTTGAAACTATTTTCTGTCTCCCCTCTCTGTTTCTGTTCAACCTACTTATACTGGCAATTTCAGATGTCTGTGTTATGATACATCCCCTGTGTCCTAGTTGTCCTTTCCCCTCTGTTTCCAGTCTGTCATGCATGTTTTTATGAGGTACAACCATATTGAGAACTTGGAAATACATGTATCTCACCATTCTTGCCTTACTATTGCTCTAAGTCATTTCTCGTTGCTTTTGCACATTATCTGCCATTCCATCCATACCTCTTAAAATTCTTTTCCATTCTCTGCAAAAATTTCTTCTTGAGTTACTCTTCTGCAGATTCTTTCTGTGATATCAACCTATGTCTCCCGTTGATTCTAAGAGGACCTGAGGTTATTCAGAACTTTTGAAAACACCAGGAAATTTTAAAGTAGATACTTGAAAATGGATTTAAGTCAAGGTGAGAAAAACTTGTTGAAGCTCATTTAATGAACAACTCGGCACAGTGGTCACTATCTCCACCTCGGTGTCCTGTCACAAACTCAAAGGGCTATTGCATAAAGAATGAGAGCTGTGGTGTGATAGAATTTATCCCTGTGCAGTAATTCTCAGTTTAATTGTGTCCCTGTCTCTAAAACGATGCAAAGTATATTCCCAGGAATTATGTTCCTGAGAAATAGCGGCAGCACAAAATGGCATGTAGCTCTATGCTGCGCTGCAGAGAGTGACCCTTTGAAATAAAATGAATGTTCTCTGACATTCTTTCTCTCTTCATTGTAGCTTAACTGGCATCAATACAAAGGTTTACATCTGTATTAAAGATGTTGGTGATTGCTGAATGCATGATACATGGATGGCCATTATCATCTGCAGAGAGTTAGTGTACTATGCATATAATCAATCAGTTTCTGTTCTTGTCAGGAGCTGGCCAGCTTGTTACAGCCCGTATCACATTAACCCTTGCAGTGAAGTGATAGAAAGCAGAAATATTGTGGAACATACCATGAGCCCCAAGTAGTGAGCCAGCCTACCTGCTTCTTGCTTGCCAATCCCATAGGTATGTAGATTCATTAGACACCAGCCCAGCTAGCCACTCTTGTCTAGTCTGAGCCTATTTCTGACCAATGAGAGAGTTCATTTCCTGCTTAGAATTGGGCTGATACCCAACTTCTACACAGATTGGTACTGGCTGAAGCCTCCAAGATGGGTTTGAAAACTAGATCTGGCCAGGAAAGCAACTGCCATCATCTGACATGCTGAGATTTGCCTTTTGCAAGGTGGACAAGAGGGAAAAGCCTGTGAGTTTGGAGGTGCTGAGCAGGAGGCAGGAGGTTCCTGACTCTGGTGCTGTACTGCACACTGTGCCCAGACCGAGGGCAGAATTTGGATTGCAGACCATGGTCCCAGGCCTCTGTTGTTTTATCCAATGGCAAATCATTGAATTAAAGTACAAAACACAATTGACAGCATGGCCTGAAAGGCCAGGTTTGTAATGTGCACATTCCAGGAAAATGAGCTAGTAAAATAATAGAGGAAATAATGCACTTGCTGGAAGAGATAAATAACTCTAATAAAGCCAGTTCAGCTGCAAGATATATAGATTTAAGGACATTTATTGGCTGTATTTAAAGGAAATCAGATAATCTATCTGGCCTCATAATCTAGGAAAAGCCTTGATCCCTGGCTTTGCTGCTCTACTGATGCTTTATGGCCATGATGTTGGCTTAACTGGCCATAACAAGCATGGGGTGAGAGAGAGAGCTTCAACAACAGCTGGAGAGAGATTAGCTATCTGGAAATCAGTCATTTAGCCATGACCTTTTCAAGGAACAGGAAAAAAACACAAAGAACCTCATGTTTCAACCGTTGTGGCAGAGTTAGGTTAGCATGACTGTGGCTTTCTATGCTCAAGTAATTGCTAATTTCCATGATGACTCTCAGGCTTTACAGGATGCTGAAGTTGCACTGAGGGACAGCCCAGCCCACATCTGAGAAGTCCAAAGATGTCCTCAGACGTGTGCTCCCACCTCTTGAAATGATTGTGCTGAGATCTGAAACCCTACAAACAGCCGGGGAACATCTTAAAATAGCCTGAGTGTTTGTAGTGAGATGATGACATCTTTGAAACTGAGTCAGGCTTTGAAATAGACAGTAGCAAAACTGAAGCTTCTGGAAATGCAGTCCCAGACCCTGGCACAGATAAATGCTCTTCACCCTGCATTGGTTTACAATCGTTGGCATAATTTTGGAGTCACTGGAATTTCAAGAATAAGAAATTCTTCTAATCTAAACAAGTAAAATAACACTATAAATAACATTTAATCTTCATTGTGACTAAATTAAGTGAAGCAAGAAGTTATTAAACATATTTCAATTCATTGCTATAGCTTCTCTTAAATTTTATGTGAAGCAGGAAGCTGCAGTTGAAAGCAGTAGAAGACAAAAGTCTCTGACTGAGCCAAGGATGTGGCACAGCTGGGAAAAATAGTAAATATAAATCTCAGGCAAGATACTGTTAGCAGAGGCATTAAATAAAAAAAAAAAAAAAAAAGAGATTTTCTGTGTGGTACTGATATGACCTTAGCTGAATTCTTACACTATTTTATCTGCCTGTTTTCAAAAAACCCCAAACAATTCAAACTGGAACAGGTGCAGGACATGATGACTAGACAACCAATGGAAGAGGAACCTGGTTTGAGGAGAGCAGACTCAAAAAAAATGGTATTTAGCCTTACTGATAAAGGTTGAGAAGGGATGTGAAAAGCTTTTATAAATACATTTTGTGGTTTATGAGAATGACAGTAAACATGAGTGGGTGTCTAACTCTGGAAGGCAAGCACAGCTCAAAACTGATACAGCTACATTTAGGCTGTATCTATAGCATCTATATCACTGAAGTACCAAAACTGTGGTTATTTTGTTCTTTTTCTTTCAGGGCTAATGCCTAGCCATAACCAGGGTCAAATCTTCACCAATTGGGAACGAGACCAAAAAAAAAAAAATAAAACCAAACCAACCAACCAACCAACAACAAAAAACAACAAATCAGCCAGCCAACCAACCAAAAAAAAAAAACAACAACCAAGCAGGAAACAGAAGGAGAAGAATTAAGTCAGGAGGAGATCTGATGAAAGATGGAAGGACGTGGTGTGAGCATTGGGAAGGAGGTCACTGAGGGGCGAGGTGGGGGGCACTGAGTGCCCAGGGCACTGGTGGGTGCTGCCTGGTGTGCTGGGCTCTGCTCAGAAATGTGAGCAGAGGAGGGAGTGGACATGTCGCCCTCTGCCCTCTGTGCTTCTGGGACCCTCCTTGCTATCACGTATCCTCCTCCTGGGGACATAGGAGGCCAGCTTGACCAGGTCCAGGAGGATACTGTTGAGGAGAGGTCCCATGACTTGGTGGAAACCACCTCCTAGTAGGGCCCCCAGGGGAGAAAAAGTAAGATTTAAGTTGGGACCTTTCTATACAGGTATACTTTCTTAAATAAAATGCTCAGAGGAAAAATAACTCTTCTTCCAGTCAACAATGTGACTGCTACAATCTGAAGCCTTGTTTTGCCTCACTGATTAACTATGTATATGGTTCGTTAGAAACCTGCTGAGTAGCATTACCCTGCAATTATATCTTTGATAAAACTAAGTCTCTTTTTGTATATATATGTATTTCCTAATCTTTTCTAGAGAAGTATGTCAAAAAGCTTCACGTTTTGTATCAAAGTCCAATCGCAGTAATGAGGCTGAGCAGGGCTGTTTGTAATGACAGCTGCCTGTGTGATATTTACATTCAGCAGGGTTCGTGCACAGGGTTCTTTTAACCTAAAAGTGGAAAAATGCTTCTCGGATTAATGTTTTTACAAGTCGGTATTCCATTCACTGTGCAGAGATAGATGAGAGAAAAGACAGTCTTGATGATGTTATGTGCCAGAATCTGTCTTGTAAAGACATCTTTCAAACATTTGGCGTTGCAAAGCTTTTAATGTCTCTAAGAATCAGATAAGAATAGAGAGAAACTGAGGACATTGCAGCAAGAGCCAAATGCAAAATTGCTGAGGTTACTTCAGTAGGAGTGGAAAAGAAATGATTTCCCATTTTCTTCGGGAAACTTCATAGTTCACAACAGATTCATACTGGAAGCATAATTCCAACAGCATTCCTCAAAGATGTTTTATAATTACCCTTTTATCTTTCCTTCCCAGCTCTACAGCTATTTCCAGTCCCTGTGAATTTACTGGAAAAATGAATGCTGCTACAGCTACAGCAGCTTACATGTCCTGAGGATCTCTTGTAGTTTTCTCACCAAAGTTTCTTTAGATTCCAATTGATATGAAATAATTTATTGCTGTGATATGACAAAATAACATATATTTAATATGCAAGTAAATACGTCATTGCTGTTGTTGGATGACCTTCTGGAAATAGTATGAGACACTGGAGAGACTCTGGTTTATCCCTGTTTTACCTGAACTGCTTTTTCAAGCCCTAATCATTAAAAAACTTGTTGTATATCCCTGGGAAGGCACAATTACATGTAGAATAACCCAGAGTGAAAGTGATAATTTTAAATGAGCTTTTAGCTACCAATTATTCAAAAAGGAAAGCTAAGAAAGCCACTCAGAACTCTCCAAACCCAACCCTTGTTTAAACTTTTGCATTTTAACTGCCCAAGGAAAAAGCTCATCAATACTGTGAAAATAAAATAATGCTCAGAGTATAAGGTGCAGTACCATGACTCAGTATCGGAAATGATTTAGATGTAGCCACCTTTGCTAACTACAGTGCAGAAACTTGTATTCAGTCCTGAAAGAAGGCAGTTCTCGGAAGGGCAAGAAAGATAGCAGCAGTAATAGCAGAGCAAAAGGACAGGGCAGTGCGTCCCCTCTCTCTCACTGTGCCCTAAATCAGCTAATTGTGCCGCAGCACTTCAGACTCCTGCATCTTAAGGGCTTCTAGCTCTGCAGTCTCTCTGGGAACATTTTTCTAACTCTTCTCTGCCTGTCTTTACTATTGGAAGGGTTTTCATTTCTGTATTTGCCTTACTGTCATTCTCTTCCTGTCCTAACACTCCCAGAGATGGAGAACAGATTTGCTTTCCCCTCTGCCTTTTACCTGTTTGAACACTTACTTTTATGAGTAACAGTGACTAAAGGTAAATTACAGCCTCTTGCTCTGCATCTTTTACACCCAGTAAATGTGCTGTTAAGGCGCTCAGGTAGCTTCAGCTATCATGTGGAGTAGACATTGAGGAAGACAGCACCAGGAAGACTTTCTTTACAAGCATATAAGCTGAGTGACATACAGTGTGGTAACAGTTGGGGCTGACTACAGGAACTGACACTGGGAAGCACGGAGCACCTCAGGAAAAATGGCTGTAATGATGTCTGCTGGGACAGCAAGTTTCATGGGGCTGTCTTAAGTCTGCAGTCTCTAATGAATGTTTCTCTGACATTAACGTAAATAGTACTAATCTGCACTGACCAGAGGTCACACCAGTTATGGAATAGCGCTCCTCCTGAGTTGGAAGTTCAGTGTTTTCTCTACCCTGTTTTGCTCATTGTCTCTTTCAACACTGCCCTTTTTACAATAGAACTTCTGGACAAGTGTTGAAGCATATTTTGTCTCCATTTTCTTTTATAGTGTTGCAATTATATAAAACATATGCTTTTTGATATTAGTTAAATACAAAGCTTATAATTTTATAATGCTGCAAAGCCCTTTCTTCCAAGAAATAATGACCAAGCAATGCATCTAAAAGAAGTACTTTGGTGTCAGAAAGTCTTGTTGGCTTTGATTCATTTTTATATGGTTTGTCTGGCCCTATTAAAAAGACTGTCCTCCTTTTGGCTGGGATTTGTCTCACCTGAATTTAAGTGTTCGACATACAAATTCAACAAAGGGTTTAGTCTGGGCTGCCTCTAGCACTTGGACAGGCACTGCCATGATTCATCTTGCTTGTTCAAAGCAGCAGGTCTAGGGTGAGATGTCCCACCATCGGAAGCACTTCCCTCCCTCCTTTCACCACACCTACGATTTAAGATGAGCTTTGAATAAGTATTTCACTTCTGAATAATCACCTTGAGATGTCTGAATGAATCTGCAGTGTTCAGATTAAGGTAATTTTAACTCCAAGATGTTCGAATGCTGTGATGTATTTAGTGTTAGCTATGGCTAGGCCTATGTTAAGTAACAAGCTTTAATAATGATGCTCTCCATAATTAATATTTTACTTACTGGTGTTGCAGGTTTCATTACTTGCTCATGAGAAACCAGTGTTTCATTTCTCTTGCTCAACAGTCTGTGTCGATAGGCCATTTAGAAGTATTTGCTTAGCTTGTATTAGTTATGGTATCTCTTGGACGCCATTCGCTTGAGATAAATAAAATGTGGGCAGTTTACACAGATTAAAAACATGTGATTTGAAACAAACATGCATTTAAGGAAAGGAAACATTTGGAACTTGTTAGCTTTGTGAGCATTTCTTGCAAATAGATGTAATTCTAATGGTCCTGAGGATCTATGCAAGGAAAAGAAGGACTTTATCTTCCTTGACCTCTGAAGCAGAATGATTGGCAAGTATTGGGACTTAATTTGTTGGAAAACAAGTGATCTCATGGTTTAAATGACTTTGTCAGTGAGTGCAGTAAGAATTATGAAGATGCAAATCACAGGGTATGAAAGAAATTTGGTTCCACATCGTTTCGTTATCATGAGTGTTTTCAGTAATGCGTTTACTCTAGCATTCTCTGTGCTGATGTACAGTAACATCTGTTAGTCAGAGAAGTCCAATTTTTAATAATTGTCTTGACAAGGCACAAAAAGATCAAGTAGCTTGCTCAAGGTCACACAGAGAGTGAGATTTAGTTTGTGTTTGCAAAGAAATATTGCCTGGATCCCAGCCTTTTTTTTTTTTTTAAGCTGGCAGAGCTCATTCTCCTTAATATTTAGAACTTGTTCCATATAACACATGATTAAAGCACTTACAGCTACAGCTTTGAGAGATGCTGTTATTTGAGTTGGAACCTAAAGCACTTCTATTCAGAGTGCCAATTAAAGATATGAGATAGAAAAGTAAACAATGCATAATTTGGTAATATATAGCTCTAATCATATGGAAAAGCTAAACTTGCAGAGGATAGTGCAGCTGCTAGCAGCATAATAACTAATGTGCAGTATTTTAATCCAGCGTTTTCACATTTCTTTCATTCAACCTGGAACAGAAAAAAAGCCTGTTCTTACGTATCTGTTATTTAACACACCGAGCTGGTGATGTTTAAAATATGATACTTCTCATTTCTTAAATTTGCTCTTTACTTATAGAAGGATGTTTCACTTTGAGGTCTTTTGCTAATTAAAATAAATGTTCTCTTAAAGGAAAGTTTTGGGATTTTTTTTTTTTTAAGTAGAATCTTAAAAATGTGATAGAATCTTCCATGGGAATAATAATAATTTCAGTCTTCTAATGTAAATTTAGGCATGTGACACTGCAGAATCTAAAACTTGTTGGGTGTTCATTCCCATTGCAAGTCCTTTGGCAAGATCACTGCTCAGGGGTCCAGCAGGTTGAAACAAATTTGTAACATCTGCGGTCACTTCAGAAAAGCCTTAGAATGGTGGTTGTAGTTCAGATTAAGGGTCCCTTTTACCATCTCCCAGCCCCAACAGTGGCCGAAAGCAGATGCTAGGACTGAGCAAGAGCAGGACAAGCCCGTGTTGGTACAGCCCCAACACCTCTGTACTCTCCCAGCTCCCCTGTCAGCTCAGGAGCTATTCTATTTTGTGATCTTCAGTGGTTGTCTCCAGTGAGTATGTGGCACACCTTCCCTTGTGATGATGCATGCAGACCTCATCTGCAACACCGCTTGGCAAGGAGCTGCACAAGTTTAGTGGCTGCCACCACCTCCACCTTCATGCTGAATGTGGCTCTTCCTTGCTTCGTGTGATGGCTCCTGGCTCTGCGTAGTGGAAGAGACTGTGCGTAGTTGATCCTGTCATCATGTTACGCAGAATTATAGAGTCACCAAAGTTTTCGGGATAAATGGTCCTAGCCTAGCCTGCAAATCTCTGCAATGATGCCCAATTATCTTCAGGGTGTATTTCAAAATGTTATTTACAGTCTTATCCCGGAGATAATTTCATGCTTTCTGGCTTGCACTGTTTTCAGTGTTTCACAACCCAGCTTTCCACCCTTCAGGTCTGTCTAGAGTTATTTCCATTTGGAAGCCCTACAACACACTGGAGTTTTCTGCCTATGCAGTAATCTCTAGGCTATGTCAGCAGGAAGATTCCATTTGAATTATATTTGATTAACTGATTTTCATTGTTTTAGTGTCCATAATTTAATCTTATGTTGAATCTCCTTAATTAAAAGGAAGTATGCTATGAATATAAAAACTTGGGTCCTCAAATATTACAGTGACAGGACTGAAAAAGTGTAGATATTTTTAGTAAGCTACTATTCCAAATACAAACAATTGTAGTTCCTTGCTGTATTTCTGTGCGCCGTATCAATTCCTGTTCCCTGCAATTGGAGCAGATACATCTGAAAAATTAAATTATAGTGGAAGTTCCAATAACAAAGAATCTATTATAGTCATAAATCTTATCATGTGTGAATCACTTATTTCCTCAATATTCAGCTTTGTGACATTTCAGGCTGTGGGGAGGAATTTGGCTCCAGTGCCAAATAAGTTGGCAGAAACAGCCCCTAAGTGACCTTGGGCGTTCATCGTCGCATTGTGTCTGGGCACCAGGCTGACTGATGTGCTTCTCCATGAGTAGAAGCAGAGAGCACTGTTACAGGATGGGGCA
Source organism: Anser cygnoides (assembly GCF_040182565.1). Classification (NCBI taxonomy): domain Eukaryota; kingdom Metazoa; phylum Chordata; class Aves; order Anseriformes; family Anatidae; genus Anser; species Anser cygnoides. The sequence goes on from NC_089875.1 coordinate 84,583,547, forward strand.
TGTAGGAGAGGTTGAGTGAGAGAGGGGTGGCTTAATCCAGCGCTGCCGCTGAAGAGATGCTTGTAGATGTGTAAATGTGACCTTGGCATTGCAGAACATGCGTTTATAAATGTTTAAAAATGTTGCCTGCTTAACTTTATCCATTTGTACACTTGGATGCTGAAGAAAAAATGGAAAAGGACTGGGAATACTGTGTAAGAGCCTCTTACATCAGAAAGGAAGAGAAGGGAAGAAGGTAGGTTGATAAGTAAGTGCTGCTGGGGAAGGTGATTGGCTCAAGCAGTGCAATGCAAGATGACTCTTGTCCAGAACTCTCCTGAGATGGTCAGCTGGCCAAAAAGAAAATTGTACTTTGTTGTTTGAAAATGCGTTGTGCTTTTGGTAACAAATAGTACTGCCAATCTGAAGTGTTCCAAAATTGTGAATCAGGCTCCAGAAATCACAAGATTAAGAGGAAAAGGAGAATTTTTAGAAACAGTATGCAGCTGAAGCTCTTCGCTTCCTGTTTTTCAAATCTTTACTGTGCATTACGGACATATTTTCAGCTTTCTTCCACATCCTTGAGGAATAACAGGTACCCTTAAAAATTGAGATTTTCTTCATATAACATGACTTGAAGAACTTGGGCTTTGTGGAAACTACTGGATATCAGAAACCTTGATAATACATTCAAAAGGTTTAACAATAATGAATAAAAGAAAACAGAAAGGCCTCAGAAAGATTATACTGCCTGTCTTAGTGAGTTGACTCACATTGTTACTGAAATTAAAGTGAGGCTAGCCAGATGAGAAGAGATTGCAAAGATTTTATTGATTAACCTTTTGCAGGGAATATACATCTCATTTTTCCTGGTAAAACAGAACAGGCTCCAAAGGCTGAAACGTGGTGATTTTGAAAACGCTCAAAGGAGAATCAATGACAGGATTTATGGCATTCCTAAAAATGCAGAAAATAACAAAAATGTGGGAATGTTGCCTCTGTCACTTACACAATACTTGCATTTTAATAGTATTATATAAAGAACTTATAGGGTAGGAGCACGAAATTCCCCAGATCCAGCTAAGATACATAGTTTTCTGTTTCCAGAATTATCAAACTCAGCAATATTTCTTACAGACAGCCTGGCAGAACAATGAAGAGCTGTATAAGGATAAAATTATCTATTTTGATGACAATTACTACCCTGAAGTTCAGAAAATTTGGAGGCACATTGGAGCTAAGCAAAACCAGCTTAGGAAAAGGGGTAAGGTCCTTCATTTCATAATCCTCACAACTAAGATGGGTATTATTCTATAAGAACAAAAGGTTCTGGAGAAATATTGCCAACACTTGACAGTTCAGGCATTGTAATCCTTGAAACAGAAGCAGCAGAAAGATTAAACATCCCATTAGACTTCTTAAAGCAAATTCACCTGTATTTTGCAAAAAGGCAGGATGCTTGAGGTACCTCAGGACTGCAGAAAGGGAGAAACAGAAAGAAATGAAATACAAAGTCTGGATGCTCCACTGTGTCTGAGGAACAAAAAAAGGACACCCAGAAGAGGATGTATAAAGCTGCTTTTTTCTAGGATACAGTGTTTCTGCATCCAGACCCTTGGAGGAACTTCCAGCAAACTTCAGGCTGTTTGGCATTATCTGGCAATAGACTCAAGGGACCACTTAAGCAGCTGGGGATCACCTCAGAGAAATACTGTCTCCTGGGGAAGCAGTAAGAAGAAGGGGAGATTCTTAACCCAAATTCTCATTTTCTAGTGAGTACAAGAGCACTTCTTTATAGCCATGCTATTTCCTTGCAGGCTGGCTATGTTGGGCTTAAAAGCAAAATTTATGGGTCATGGAGCCATACTGAAAATGTGGGCAAAAAGCTTTACAAACATGATGTTCTTCATTGTGCTACCACAGCAGGTTTAATAGCCAGATGTTAGGGAGGAGTATTATGGATAGTAGGAAGGGAAATAACTGACAGGGTGAAGGTATTAAAAAGACAAGGCTGTATTTTGGGTAGGATGTGCAAGGAGCTACTGATAGAAGGGGAAAGAGGCAAAGGAAAATAGGGGGTGGATAAATCAACCCCAGCTATTTCAGATTTGCTGTCTTCTTCCCCCTTTAGTTCTTATTTTGAAAAACAAAGGAGAAAACATCAGCAAAAAAATGTAAAATATATTGCAACATTCTGAGCTGTTTCCTTTTCCCATATTCTTTTACTACAAAGCAAAACTTGTTCAGGGAACTTTCTGGGAAGGTAATTCTTTGCCTACTTTACTGTCAAAAATAGTAGTTGCAGCTCTCAGCCTACTAATCTCTCTGAAGCCAGAGAGATTTTCTGCCCAAATGAATTTTAGCTCATGAACAAGTGATTTAAGTTACTTGTTGATCCTAGCTGAGAGTTTTCACCAGGTCTGGATGGCTCCATATCTGGAAAAAAACCCATAGCCCTTCCGTCCTTCATGTGGGAAAGCAGTTGTGGTGCTTTATGTCCTTTAAATTAGTTTATTTTGGGGAATGTTAATATGAATATATAGATTTGTAGAAGATTTTGTGACTCAATAATGAAACACAAGTATTGATCATTAAAAAGAGTGAACTTAAATCTTTGTAGGGCTATGGTGAAAGAAGCTGTGGATAGTATTCGCATACAAACAATTTAAAGGGCTGAACATCATAGAGCAGCTACAAGATTAAGTGCTGATTAACCTCTCCAGGTGTGGACTTCTAAAACTCAGATGCCAGGAAAGAGGAAAAATGCATGAGATTTAGGCAGCAGGTTGTGGGCTAAAACTTCTGAAAATCCTCAGCCATGCTGTAACTATTTACAGTGGTATGAATGCCAAATTAGCCATGCACTGAGCTTAAGACACAGCCAAGCAGCCATAGGGACTTTAGGGCTGAATAGATTCGGCTTTGTTCAAATATAGCTAATACAAGCAACACATCTGTTGATGGTTAAGGAAGCCTCAATGTGGCTGGAAGACAATATATTGTAAATTGTATGAGCAAATTATTGTTGGCTCTGTCTGTTACTATGACAGTAATGGTGTGTAAAATATGAAGCTATATCCAAGGTCAGGATGGACGGTATCTCACTAAGATACTAAGGTTTAACTTTCAGTGTCATTCTGTCCAAATATAAATTCATGCTTACTGCATTGCTTAATGTGGCACAGTTTAGGTCTCTGAAGACAGAACAGAAAATCATGCTGTGTTTAATTCTCAGTTGATTTATTTGAAGATAAGAATAGATGCAAGTAGCCCTGTATAGACAACAGTTTCATATGGAATATTTACCCCTGCTCTGTATGATCTTGACATAACAGTGCAAAATGTACAGAGGCATTCTGCTTATGTGAATTTAATAGATGACATAACTTATTGATGCTAAGATTCACTTGTATCTGAACTGTCAGAAATATGAGATCATCCTTCTTTCTTACTTAAGCTGACCTTTTCCTCTAGAAACTATTTTAATCATAATTTCCATTACAGTTCTGCTTTAGGCATTATGTACATGCACAAAAAAGAACATCTCAAAAGAAGTATTCTCATCTCCTTTCCAAACCTGAAAACACCACATATCCTGGGACACGTCAGGTGGAAAAGTAAAGAAAGAAGTGGGAACGAGGTAAGCTGGCAACTGGTTGTGAACACTGTAATAAGTAACAGTCTTAGCACCCCAGCTGAGAATTGTCAAGCATACTTGACCTAACTTGCTCCATAAATTATTGACCTTACTTTGGAAGATATGCTCAGTTGCTTTTAATTTCACTACCACAGCCTAACAGTTGTTTCAGTTTATTTTCAACTGTAATATGTTTGGTAACACATCCAAGGAAACCAAAGCAGAAGGGTGAAAGCTTGAACAACTTGATCACATAAACATGTTTTCATTTTGAAGCTATTATTTATGGAAATCCAGGGAATATTTTGGGTGCCATATTCACCCTTCATGGGACTTCCTTGAAGGTCACAGAGTTGCATGAGAAGGGGATGAATTTGGCAGTAGTTCTGTGCAGGGACTTTCATTGCAGGCTCTGGTTAACCTCCTTCCTCAGAAGGGGTACACAAATAAAGACAACAACAGCAACAAACACCAACAAAGAGTCTAATAAAACACTCCCTATAAGGAGGAACTGTTGTGTTATATACGTTCAAGGCAGCCTCCTTCAGTCTCACCTTGGGAGGAGCTCAGTACTGAGATGAGATTTGACCAGATAGTGAAAAACAGCTTGTAAAGAAGACTGGGATCCTTTGGGGCAGAAGATACTAGAAGTAGCTCAAATTGGAAATTGCTGAATCTTGTATCTGAATTCTAGAATGATGATTTAAAACAATCTACACAAACCCATTCATGGAGTAACCTGAGTAACTTTGGAGCAGCTTTGCCAGCACTGAGCGCACAAAGACTAAGCCAGGGCCTGAAAAATGAGGGGTTCACAGTATGATTGTGGGGATTACTACCTGGTTCTTTCATGTAGCTTTACAATAATTAATTTTCCAGGTAGAGTATCCTAGTGACTTTGTCAAAAAGCTGCATTTTTAGTTTAGCAAAGCGTAGGATCCACTCTCCTTGAGGGGGGCTAGCAGTCCTACAGGACTCCATGGCAGATACTGTCCACCATCCGCTTTTTTAGCCTCAGAGCAATACCTTGGATAGTTAAGCTCTTCCATACCCAATTAAATGCCGAAGGCCTGCATGAACCCAGCCTTACGCTCACTGCTTGTCAAGGCTCGCCCTTTCTTTGTGGTCTCAAAAGGGGTTTCTAATGTCTTTTCTCACTTTGGACTTCAAGCTCATGTGCAAACTTGCTACAATCTGTCGTTTATGCTTATTTTCCCCCTTCTTCTACTTTCTGCTGTCTTTGTCTGGCTGCTCCCTCTCTTTCATCCCTTGCCCCCACACTTCTCTCGATCTCCTCCTGCAGGTGAATGCCCTTTTTCCTGAGGTGCCAAGGCAGGATGTTAGAAAAGGCTTTTAGTTTCCTTCTGTTCCTCTGATCCACTGGCACCTGTAGTCCCTGTGGGCCAAAATGGTAAGCACCAGAGCTGGGCTCTAATCTGTTCTTTTAGTGCCGTTTATGCTATTTTACCCTAAACTAGAAGCCCTAATGGACAGGGTATAAAACACTTCTCTGTAGTATTTTCTGTGGGCTTCCCAGTATGGTCCCTGTTACCAATCTAATCTTCACCTGCCTGACAGTCCTGTGCACAGCATAGAGAGCACTGGTGAACCAGTGTTCCTAAGGGTGGTCCCATCTGCTCTTCAGAAAGGGAAAATGTCCCTCTCTTCACCTTTGTAGCTCTGCCCTGTGAGCAGCTTCTGCTCTTTGCTTGGATTTGGCTCAAACAACCTCAGTCTCCAGGTGGTTTGTCCAGCCCAGTGATGGAATCACCAGGCAGGCTAGGGCATGTGTGACATACTGAGCGGTATCTCAAGAGGTAGCAAATATGGGCTTGTTTATTCAAAGGAAATGAAATACAAGATAATGAATAAAATTCATTGGTTTTCGCTTACGAAAATATGCCTGGTAAGATTTATTTGAAGACTAGATCTTTGTCTGTGTTGTTGTTTAAAAAAGCGCATGGATGCCAGAGTTCCAGGTATTTTTTTAGGATAAGTTCATGAATTCTTCAGATGCGTCTTTGAAGCTTTTCCCAAACTTTTGAAAGCATAAGTAATAAAATTGGGTGGGTTCGGTGCCTCAGATGGAATCTCCTAGACGTAAAATCCATCTACTAAGGTGTTTCATATTTTCTAAAAGCCAAAACCGTGCAAACTGCAGCCCAAACTACGAGGTGCTTGTTAAGTGTAGGCAGAAAACAGTGTCAAATGTTCTTTAGGCTGCCTTTCATAATCACTTGTTGGCTCCACTCCTGCAGGACCTCCTACAAGGAGGTCTTGGCCATGTTCTAAAATAATACATTTATCCATAGGCAGCAAAGACTACAGCTGCAGCCTGCTGTTTGTGTGAGATTTAGACACAAATGGAAAGGTCTTTTAACTTCTCTGAATTCCTCATTAAACTGCTGGTGTGATTTTCTGCAGCCACCTCAGCTGAGAGTAGCAGTCCAACAAAGAAGTGCTGGATGAGACTGGCATCGTATGCTTCTCTATGAAATATGGAAAACCAGGAATAAACTGGGATCCCCCAGAAAGAAAAAGCTGAAAAAGTGTTTTCAAGCTGCTGTGCAGCAGGGACTTTTGCGGAGGGGGCTCTCCAGCAAGGGGCCGATGGTGAGAAGTTCATGGAAAAACTGTACCCTCAAAACACTGCATGTTTTGTGGAAGCTGTTGACTTAAAAATATATATATATATATAAAACAAAATTGTTTGTATTGAAGTCTTATTCCCTAGCTGGGCTTTCCCCTCTTCAGATCTCTGTTTCCCCCATTCGGATCTCTGGGAGCTCAGAGAACATAGGATAGGAATGTCAGGGCTGGATATCTATGAGTATGATTACGAACAGGTTTATTTGTCCAAGGAATAATGAAAACCAATGGCCTGAAACTGAAACCAGACAAAGTCATGTTGGAAATAAGACACAAGTCTTTAACAGGGGAAAGATTAGCCTTTGGAAAATAACTGCTGTGGGGAGCGTTAGTGTCTCCATCTCTGGACATCTTCAAACGAGAAGAGAGCCCTGGCACTAGGGCTGTGTGCTGTCTGGCACTGCCGGCCTCAGCAGAGCCCAGTGCAGACACCTCAGCCAAGCACAACCTCCTGGACCCAGCACAGGAGTGCCTGGGTGCGATTTAGAGCAGGTCAGGCTATGTCATCAGTTGTGAAACTATTTGAGAGTGTCCAGAGGAGGGCCACTAAGATGGTGAAGGGCCTAGAGGGGAAGACGTACGAGGAATGGCTGAGGTCACTTGGCCTGTTCAGTCTGGAGAAGAGGAGGCTGAGGGAAGGCCTCATCACAGCCTACAGCTTCCTCATGAGGGGGAGTGGAGGGGCAGGTGCTGATCTATTCTCTTTAGTGACCGGCGATAGGACCCGAGGGAATGGTGTCAAGCTGCAACAAGGGAAGTTCAGGCTGGATATCAGGAAGAGGTTTTTCACTGAGAGGGTTGTCGCGCACTGGAACAGGATCCTCAGGGACGTAGTCATGGCACCAAGCCTGTGAGAGTTTAAGAAGTGTCTGGCCTGTGCTCTTAGTTGTATGGTCTGATTTTTTGGGTAACCCTGTGTGGTGCCAGGAGTTGGACTCGATGGTCCTTGTGGGTCCCTTCCAACTTGGGATATTCTATGAGTCTATGATTCTATGATCAGTTGAAATGCATCCTCCTAGCCTTCCGAACGTGGGATGCTTCGTATGGAAATTAAGAGCATTGAACTTCAGTCCAACTTGAGACTGACAGGCTTACCGCTATGACATGGTTGCTTTCACTAGATGTGTAATGGCATAGTTAAAAGGTGTAGGAAATAGTTTTATTTACAGTCTGCTAAGGTGTGTGAGCCTTTGAAAGCAGTTTCTCAAGGTTAGCATGTACCCGGTTTAAAGACATTTCCTAAAACAAATATAGTTAGTTTTGTCATATTTTTTAACACTACAGCATGACAGATTTGCTACCTGTTCTTGTGAAGAGATGGTCCATTGACTAAACAAAGAAACTATGGATCTGCTGTCCATAGGTGAGCTGTGCAGTGCCCTGCAACATGTTTGGTCCTACTGAAATGGATGGGACTGGATGTCTAGTATCAATGATGAGGAAGGTTTCAGAGTCAGACTGGCAGTGAATATTTGTTGCTCACACATGACCAGAAGCATTTTACATTTGAAATATACTGCCTATTTTCAAAAGCTTAAAATCCAAAAGATCCAAGTTGCCAAAAAATCCAAAAGATCCAAAGTGCCATTGTCACAGTGATTATTCTGAGACAAACTTGGGGGGGCTCTGAAGAGGCCAGAATTGTGTGTGGGGTGAGTGACAGCTGAAGAGTCATCCCTGCTACTGGAGAAGATAATTAGGGAGATAATGGGTGAGATGAGTGGTGAGGCCCTGGCACAGGTTGCCCAGAGAAGCTGTGGATGCCCCATCCCTGGAAGTGTTCAAGGCCAGGCTGGATGGGGCTTTGGGCAACCTGATCTAGTGGGTGGCATCCCTGCCTATGGCAGGGGGATGGCAACTGCATGATCTTTAAGGTCCCTTCCAACCCAAACCATTCTGTGATTCTATGATTGTTAGGAAAAACAACCACTTATGTATTGAAAGCAACTGGAACGAGAAAGCAGTTTTTGTCCTAACATCCCTTGAAAAGAAATGTCTGGCCATAACACTGTCTTGGAGGTGAAATCTAGAAGTGTGCTTGGTCTTATTTATTGGTACATTGAGTCTTTGCAACCACTTCATTGCTCAAAAGTTGTCAGTGCTGGCACTTAAGAGCATGGAAATATCATTTCTTCTGCCGGTGCTGATAGTGCTATTTAGAGCTATAATGTTGAGAATATCTGGGATACTGCTGATGCTTTTAAAGTGGCAGTCACAGCCAGTATTGCATGAGCTGATGATGGCTTTGTATCTGAAAATTTTTATTAGATGGATTGTTGCATTTTAAAACCCTACAATTTCCATATGTACTTGCAGAAATATTTTGCTATATAAAGTGTTTTTTTAGGGATAAAGTCATCTGGTGTTCCCCTGACCATGGAAGGGCCATGAGAGTTAAATGGCCTAGTAAAGATTTTAAAATCAAAATGATAATTTTAATGTAGAATTGGGAAGTGAATTGTGGTGAGGAGTATTTCTCTTAGTGTGGACAGGTAGATACTGAGCCTGAAAACTTTGTGCTGCTAAGGAAACATTATTTGTGGAGGAAATAGAGAAAAACAGCAGTGGTTATCCACTTCAGAAAACAAATGAAAGAAAGTGTTGTATATAGCAAATTGTCCATGGGCAGCAAATAACTGAAAGGGAAGAGATCTGCAAGAGTTCACTTGGCCTTGGTATATTGGTGTCCCAGAAGAAGTGAAATCTGCCTGGGAAATTGTGGTGGAACACCTATGTGAAGGGGTGACTGTTGGTGTGGGTTCAGTAGATGCACCAGTCGGGAAGGAAGGAGAATTCAGCCACGCAGCTGAGGACATTACTGAAGGAGGCTTTGGAAGACAAAGGTTGTAATCAAACTGTACCACTAAAAGGCACTGTGTAGGAGTTGAAGTGTAGGTGTAGAATTGAAGAAATAGGAGTTAAAGTGCTCTGTGTGGCTCAATGTCTGCTGGCATAATTATATTGCACCTTCTTGTTCAGATTCAGTAGCATAAAGCATTCATCACATCCTAGTCTATAATACTGTAGAGAGCTTCTCTGCTTTGGTAAGCATTTACGACAGGTTGTCCTAGAGGCTGAGCACATTTCAGCAGTGGATGGAGCGGTCCCTGTGTACATTGGCTATGTATCAGTTTAAGTTTGCAAAATGCTTTGGAATCCTTTGGGGCAAAAGGCCATGCAATGTAGGGCCATTATCATGTTTGCTAAGAAAGCTGGGTTTGGTGCCAAAAATGACAAAATCTCCTTTAAGCTTTGAAAGTCTATAGCTAGAATCCACATTAAAATAGTGCAGGAACAAGGCAAAATGGGACTGACTGGTAATTTTATTGTTGCTTTGGCTCTGTCTCTTCCTGATGTAGGCAATGTTGATCCTATTCCTTTTCACCTTCTTCCTCTGGGTTCTCCAAAGTCCGTGGCTATAATCATGGGGTGGACTTGGCAGCGGTGTGTAGGACCTGGAATGTGTTTTTCCAGCAGCCGTGTCTGGATTTGTGGCTGACTTCTTTGGCTGACGCCACCGCTGGCCCTGCTGGCAGACAGATCTTCTTGGGGGCTGTTTTGGGTTCACAGTGCTGTCAGCTCACTTTGTGTTCTGCCCTGGATGCCATTTTCCTTGAATCACACTTTTTTTTTTTTTTTGGAAGACTGCATTTGTGGACAAAATTCCTCATATGAAAACACATGATATGGCAAAAATCTTTCCATATTTCAGGGCTCTTGTAAATGTTTCCGTGTGAACCAAGAGTAAATTCACACATTTGCTCAGAAAAGTAACTCCTGCTGCAGACGTGGTCATTTCCAAATAAAACTGTTTGGCTGGGGAATTCTGTGGGAATTTCTGTCTCTTGTATTGTGGTGAATCCCAATTCCCATGACAAAAAACGCCCTGTAGTGCCCTTCACTGAAATAACACCTCGATCTGCAAAGGTATTTAGGTGACTAACCATTATGTAGATGCCTCATTTCCACTGACTCACACGAAGTGCACTAACTACTTTTAAGGCTGTGGGCTTAAACTGTGCACACAGGCAGCGCCCGCAAGTCATGTTGCTGATGCCAGCTGGGCAGGAAGGATGCTAATTCAGTCCTAGATTTCCACCTGATCACTCCTTTGCTGACTGGTGGCTCTGCAGAAGTTTTGGTGTATTGCTGTGAGCAGTTTCACCAGAGGATGGGGTATATCCATTCACAGTCAACTGAAGGAACCTCACTGGATCCCAATGAGAGCTGTCCAAGTTGTTGCTTGGACAATTGTTTGGTTTTTCTGAGATTTTGAAACATATTTTCGTCAATCCACTTTTTATTGTGGATTTTTTTTTTTCATCCTCAGTTATTCCCTTTCCTTTCTTTTATCTTTTCTTCCTTTCTACCTTCCATTCTTTTACTTTCTAGGTTCCTTCCTTCATGGATAACACTGAGAAGAAAAAAACAAACAAACAAAAAAAGAAAAAAACAGGAAAGTAAGAAAAAAGCTAAAAAAGAGAGGAAAATGGTGTAAACCCCAAATCTTTCAATTTGGAAAACAGGGCTCATTTTTAGAAATGCTTTGAACAGAAAATGCTCTTACCTTGATAACTGGATCGAGGCAGTAATTATTCTCCATGTATGTCAAAAATGTTTTTGGGAAAAAAGGATTTCCCCTTTTATCCTAGAAGCATTTTACCTTTTGATATCTGTGCTCCTTAGATGAAGTTATGAGCCTGTGCTCCAGGCCACATTGGCACACTAGCAAAGTTCATATGGCTGGTACCATCTTTCGACTGCGGGCCCTGGCTTTCCCACTGTCCACACAGCGAAGACACTGGTTTATTCCTGGGCTTTTCTTCTCAAATGAGCCGGCTTTGATATAAGGTCCTTTCTTACACTGCTGAGCAGCTAACTGACTAGCATTAAGGTCAACAACCATACCTCCTTTACATGGCTGAGCTTGATTCCAAGTATTTCCAAAAGAGATATATATGTAGAACATGTTTTTGGTGGGGATCATTCCCTGGAGTCTGTCTTGAGTACATTTTTATCTTTTGCACCTTCTAATCCATCTCTAAAACACAGAAGTAAGACTAAGAGGGAATTAGTAAATAACAATATGGATTTGTGTAAGAGTAGTGGGAATATCAAGTTCCTCTTTTGAAATAAATGGGAATTCCAGCTTTTTAACAGGGAACAAATTTTTCTTGTTATAAAGGGAAGGCTGAGCAGCAAAGGAGAAGTACAAAATAACATTTATTGAAACTGCAGAGGAAAATGGGAATCCCTGACTGGGATGTATGCGAATATAATCCCTCTGGATTACAACCACAGTGATTTATACATTCATTAGGTAGAGACATGAGGATGATGTAGTAGAATACAGTGGTTTTCTGACAGTAATTCCAAGTTTGCATGCCTCTTAAACAATGTTTGTTTGTTTTTAATATGCAGTGCAATGCGGTTTTATTCATGTTAGAAGTACCTGACAGAAAACACCTTCAGGAAGTGTTTATGAGGAAAGTACACATAAAAATAGTGCATGGTTTGCTTTACTGTTTTAGACAAGTCAGGCTAAGTGACATAAAGTAACTTATTCAATTGAATAAGACATCACTTGTATTTTGCATTTTGATTTATAAATATCATAAAGGAAAAAATTATCAAAAAATAATAGCTGGCAAGCTTTCTTGCCAGCCAGCCCTAGATAGGTCCCTATATCTTTCTTTCTTTTTCTTTGTTTTTCTTTCTTTGTTTTTCTTTCTTTCTTTCTTTCTTTCTTTTTCTTTCTTTCTTTCTTTCTTTCTTTCTTTCTTTCTTTCTTTCTTTCTTTCTTTCTTTCTTTCTTTTTCTTTCTTTCTTTCTTTCTTTCTTTCTTTCCTTTCTTTCTTTCTTTCTTTCTTTCTTTCTTTCCTTCCTTCCTTCTTTCTTTCTTTCTTTCTTTCCTTCCTTCCTTCCTTCCTTCCTTCCTTCCTTCCTTCTTTCTCTCTCTCCTCTCTCTCTCTCTCTCTCTACCTCCCTCCCTCCCTCCTTCTCTTTCTTCCTCCCTCCCTTCCTTCCTCTCTTCCTCTCTTCCTCTCTTTCTCTCTCTTTTTATAATATATTTTTTAATTATTTCAGTGATTTGTCCAGTTTGCCCACAAGGATACTAGGAAAAATAAAGCTGCTGCTGCTTTCCTTCAGATACCTCTCTCCAGTTAAGAAATCTTGTTGTTAGTCATTTCTCCTAGTATTCTCATTTTATACTTCATTTGGAATTTTAAGTTACACCTTTTTGTTCCACACTGGTTATTTATTCCTTTCATTGGTGTTTACACTCTTCTTATATTTGAAGTGGTTAACATATGGCTGTTGGACATTGTACAGACAATCAAACATCATTCCTTTAATCTCTCCTCATAAATCAGCTCCTCCAGCTGTTCAGTCATTTTTACTGCTTTCTTTTCACATAGCCATCATTCCGTTCCTCTCTTTCTGATATTGGAGTGCCCAGAGCTGTGCAGAGATTCCTGCGTATAATCTCCTCAGAGGGAGGCAGAGTGGTTTACTCTCTGGTACAGAGTCTGTGACCACATGCACAACTAGCTATGAATTCTGCTTTGGGTTGCTGTCTCACATCTGATAATTTGGTGCTTTCTTACACTTCTGTCATGCTGGTTAATTCTGGAACAGCATCTTGGACTGCCTGAAAGCTTGATTTAATAAATTTGTAGTATTTAGAAATTTTAGGAAAGGTGCTGTCGATTAGTGATCAGAGATTTGCATAACAAATAACAACACATAAGGGCTGGATGTGATATTGCAATGTCAAGAAGAGATGTATAAGGAACAAAAGTTGTGATGTTACTCAGGAAGGAGATGTAGTATTTGCATACACTGGAGGATAATTAGTAATATTACTGGATCAGAAAAATAAGCTGGGAAGGATCTTAAGGCATCACCTAGTGCATTATCTTGTCCAGAGGAAGGATCTATTGTAGCTAGGTTGCTCCTGATGGGATTCTTTCTTGTTATTAAGAATGTCCACAAGGGAAGTTCTGCAGTTTCTACAGGAAGTCTATTACAGTATTTACAAACAGTCCTGCTAGAAGGCTTTTCCTGTTTTCCAACCTGCATAATTTTGATTTTCAGGCTTCTCAGGAGTATTAAGAGTTGTCTTTTTTGCTACTTTAAACAACAACAGTGATGAAATATGGGACTGGGACTTGGGTGCACCTGTTCCTTGCAACAAAAAGAAGACATAAGTGATGAAAGAAATATGGTGACTGTGTGGCCTGTCATTATTAATCTAGTTCTCCAGTCACAAAATATCTGAACAGCCACCATCAGTGCTCTTGAGAATGACTGTCTGGGAGGGAGATGATGACAAGAAGTACTATTAATTCAACAAGAAAGGCTTTATCCATGCCAGAGTCCCAGCTGCTGGCAAAGATGATTGCAGTAGTGCTGTGCTGATTTGCACCAGCTGAAGGTCTACAATCTCTGAGTTTGTTTGAAAAAAGACAGAATTGTGGTACAAAATATGCCTCAACTCCTTGCATGTATACCCACAGTTTCCTCTGAACTAACTAAACTTCACATGTAAAATACTATCAATTCAGAAATGTCTTCTCAGTTAAAAATAGCAGTGCAAGAGGCAAAACCTGCACAAGCCTGGAAATACTGTAAGAAATTATTTAATTTCAGGGGATATTTAGAATCACCTCCTCCCCCCCCCCCCCCCCCCCTTTTTTTTTTTTGGCTATAAATACATTGTAATTGACTAGTGGTTTTATTGATGCTTTGATCCCATATTCTAGCTAATGTCAGGAAATACAGGAAGAGATCATGGAGCAAATGCTACCCAAGTCTAGAAAGTGTTTAGTGGTCTGGGAGATCATCCAGACTGGATTTTCAAAGCAAAATATAGCACATATCTTGAACAACTCAAAAGTATTTCAGTTCCCCTCGTAGTATTAGCATTTACTGAAAATGTAGTACAGACATCCACATGGGCCATGTTTGTCCAAAAAAGGACTCATTTGATGAACAAGTAAACTCACTTTTAAAAGTAAATACTCAATTTCTCAATTTTGAGCTGTTGTTACTGAAGAAATCATGAGTTTTTGTTACTGAAGAAATTGCGTGCCATACTTTCTGCCATTTGCTGCTCATAAATGTACTAGTTGTAATATCCTCTGTTACCAGGATGAGCCTGGTAACAACAAGAAAATGTTTCCCCAGGTTAAGAACTAGGAAAACATATAAGAAATGCCTGATACCTCAGACAAGGGTACCACAGGTAAGAGTAGTTCTTTGGGTATGCATCAATCAAGTAGGAGCAAGACCATCAAATATGTCAAGAGTGTGCACTAACATCCTCCCCAGTGTTGCCTAGAAGTCAATACTGATCTTAAAGTCTAAACACTAGTGTTGGTAGAAAACAGTTCTTTTTCCTTCCTCAAATTGAACCTGAATATATAATTTAATTAGAAGAAAAGAGTATTCTTTTTACTAACTAAACTAAAATTATAAACCTTAATAGTCTGCTCAGAATGATTTTTTCCACAACCCCCTTCCAGTCAATCAGCCTCCCTGTGGGGTTCTTTGGGGAAACAAGTAGTGACCCAAGGGACCTCAGAATCAGTAAAATCAGACTCTGTGGAGAAAAGGGAGAAAAAAAAACCCACTTCAGAATCAAGAATTTGTCATTTAAAATTACCAGTATCTAATATGATAATTTCTTATGTAACATGGGATCCAGTCACCTGAATGATGGAATTGCTGTTATTTAAGATGACACTTAGAAAAACTGTATAGAGGATTATTTTGTACCACTCAAATTGCTTTAAGTCCACAGCTAAGAATGTGTATTTCTGTGTATTATGAATTGTGTATATAAGTATATGAGTATATAATGTATATGAGTATATAATTATATATTATATTTTTCAAATGTCTTTTTGTGTTGGTAAGCCCATGCCACTACTGAATTGTTTTAGCTCTAGTGAAATACATAGTTGGAGATGACAAAGAAACTAAGAGTTAAAGCATCTACTTCTAATAAACTAGGAATTTTTTCAAGGATAGCATATCTAGCAGTATGTACCTCACTAAAAACTAATGCTCTACTAGTATTTAGTGTACAGTTCTGTTCTCTGCCTCTATTTTACTGAAGTTTTCTGTTCTAAGGGTAAAATTTCTCTTCTGTAAATTAAGCATTTAAAAAGTGGGTTGTCAATGTCTAAGCCAGTCAGCTTCATATCCATATGTATTCAATGGAAAGAAATGAGCCTCCCAGGGGTCAAATGTTAGTATTTGGTCAAATACAGTGTAAGTATAGTATATATGCTAGTGTAGGTCAAATCTGTCTTTTCCTAAAACAGGATCACAGGTTGGAAATGAACTCTGGAGTTATTCTAGCAGCTCAAAGACAGCTCAAAGACAGGCCGGATGGACCAGGTTGCTTGGGGACCTGTCCAGCCTGGTCTTGAGAATCTCCTGGGAAACTTGTTCCAGTGTTTCATCGTCCTCCTAGTAGAAAGTTTTTTCTTTTTATGTGACTGTAATTGCTGATTCAACTGAATTTCAGCTTGCATCTCTTGTGTCTTGTTTCATGCCTGTGCATCTCTGAGAAGAGGCTCTGTCTTCTGTAACTCCTCCCATAATGTAGTTACAGACAGCAGTAAGGGCACCCCCATCATGCTCTTCTTTAGGCTGAACATACCCTGTTCACGCAGTCTCTTGTACATCCTTGTGCATCAGCCTCCTGCCCACCTTGCTGGCCAGACTTAAACAAATGCGTCCATGTCTTTGCTGTACTGAGGAGCCCCAGTACTGGTGGGACCAAACTGCGCCCAGTACTCCAGGCGCAGTATCAGGAGGGCTAAATAACAGCAAAGAAAAGAATAACTGGCTTCAGTAGCCCAGCTGGGTAGTGCCAGCTCCCTTGGACAGGAAGCAAAGTCCTTGATCAAGCAACAAAATCATGGTTTTCAGTCTTTTATTCTTTGCTGTTTTCTGACTTGTATACTGGTTTTAATTGTAGAGAGGTTCATGGCAGAGAAACAGGGCTGTATGATCAGCATGGTCACAAGCAGGTAGGTAGTCAGTAATGTGGATCATGAGAAGCCTTCTTGTTCTTCAGAGGTCACATACTGCAGTTTTGTAGGAGCTAACTTTTGACATGAAATGTGATTAAATCTGATAAAGATGGCAAAGATACTTATGTCTTATGAACTAACACTAAAACTGGGGAAAGAAGGGGGTACAGAAGGCACCTGTAAAGTATTTAGAAGCACTTAATGGAAGAGTCACCTGCATGAAGTTCTTCTGCTGTTGCTCTGCAATGCTTTTCTTTTAGGGGCAGCTGTACTCACAGGAGACACACACTCAGGGCAGATGTTGCCCCTACTACAGGTTCTTCCAATCCTCATTGTGTCCTGAATGTTAGACTGTGTGGTTGGTTGGCTGATTTGTCTTAGGTTTTATACATCAAGATTGCAGTGAAAGTCAAAACACGTGTCTTAATCTAAGCAGAGAAAAACAAGGCAGTAAAGCATTTTCCATCCTAAATCTCCTAAAAAGAGTAGTCTATATATCATATATTTGGGGGGGTTTCATCATCACACTAAATGGAATCAGAAGAGGTATCTGTGAGAGTGTAAAAATAAATCAGTGAAAAAGAAATAGTTTATCTCATGAACATCTCTGCCAGTGCAGTCCTTCCTATAATATATGTTGTAATAACTATTCCAGGTGATTTTTGCCTGCCAGGAGAGAGGTGTTTCCATGGAGTGTGCAACCGCCGAGGGCCTGAGCAGCTCCTAGCAAGGGCCAGGGATGGATTCCAGGTGACTTTAATGCCTTTTCAATCCAGGTCTAAAGCCTACAGTTAGCCTAAGACTACAGTTAAATAAGACCTTCCTGTGCTTAAATGCCCAGAACCGCTATAGCAGGCAGTGCCAGATTAGCAAGGCAGAAATGACTTTATAGATCTTTAGGCTGCTGTAAAACTGCTATAAACGAATCTTGGCTACCTGTGAGCTCCAAGAGTACATCTGGTAGCAAAGCAGGAAGGCAGTATCGAAACTGTACCCTCTAGCTAGAGGAGGGAAGGTGGCATTAAGCTGCTATTGCTGCTTTGAATTACCAAAGTTCCCCCTCTATGGAGAACCATCAGGAGAGAGAGCCTGATGGGTTTCTGGCTCTTTTGCACCGATGAGGTGGCAAAAAGCAGCTGGAGCAGACTTGAGAACCAAGCTGTACAGCTCATTTCATTTAGCACACTAATATATTTTTTTTTCCTGTTTCTGAGCTGTACAGAAAATGGCAAAACTTTCGATTGGCTTTAATTACACAAAATGTAACTAATCACTCATCATGCATTAATTACCAACAGATTTTTGAAGACACTTACTGACATTGAATGATTATGTAGGAGATGCATGTTGCTTATAAAATGGATAATCCTCAATAAGTTTATTTCTTGCAATCATTCTGTAATTATTTGACACTATCTATATTTAGGTTTGGTAGCATAAATCATAAAATGCTAAATTATTATTTAAAACAATATTTTAAAAGTCAAAGCTATGTAAGCTAATCCTACAGAAATATGTCTTCAATAATCAACTGGGATTTTTTTTAAAGTGCAATTAGAATCTTATTAAATCTAAATTAAAAGCTTATATGAAAAACAATTTAAAAATAGATATTGAAACCTAAGAATTCACACTCTTCAGTGTTTGCTCCTATTACAATGCACACTTAAGAATTTCATAATTTTTTCCAGGTGGACAAAAACAAAAAGGGTTTAAATTTGTAGCTAGTTTCAGATTTTAAAGTAAACAGGCTATTTGAATGGAAGGACATGGTTTGCCCTGTTGTACCCATATGAGAACATTTAATTTTAAACACATCATAAAAATAAGACATTAACATTTCTAAGCAACTTTATGCCATTTGAAGGGAGATTTTATTTTCATTTCAGACACTGAACTTGACAGACACTGGACTTGATTTTTCCAACATGCAAATTCTAGGTCAATGATAGTCACAGGGAAGCAAAACCAAGGACACGGTGGGAAGGCATTCATTTTTGCAAAAAGAATTAAAGTGAAAAAATCTGCAAAAACCACAGGGTATTAGAGTATAAAGTACAGTGAGTGTGCTCAGTCACTGGAGTGATGCTGAGCTTGATGCCACTGGTTAAGCCTAAAGCCATGGTTTGCTCTCCTTGCTTTAATGGAAGGGCAAAAATCCCAGCTCTTAGTTATTGCTAAGCCAGTTTTTGGTCACTGCTTGCAAACTGGGCTATTATGAGGTTCTCTTACTATGCCGTTATGTTTATACATTGAAATCTGTGGTTGACATTTCTTCTATCGTATCCACAGGGCAAAAGCAGATTTAGACATAGAAACAGAAAGGCTCCTGCAGAGAAAGCAGCAAGAAAGGGCAGCTTATGAATTCTTTCTGAGATTGCAAAGAATTATGTGATATATGATTTGTAGTCACAGGCTGTGCCTCTTGAGCTCAGATGTTCATTAGCTGATACTCTTCCATCCTGACATATCTAATGGGATAACATAATATCTATATGACAGGCATGATTTTACTGACTTTCATTCACTGCTAAGTAATGTTGAGGCTTTCTGAAAAATTTTACCATCTTTACTATATGTTCCGTGAGCACAGAAGTCTCTCAAATATCCATTGTTCTCTAAGAATTTTCTTTGGTAACTCAAAGGGTGCTTGCTTGATTTTCTGGAAGATAATGAGCTCAATGGAAGAAAATCAGGCTTACTTGAGCAGGGTGTCCTTACAGCATTCCAGACAAGTTGCAGTAGGTTTTCTGAAATGTAAATTCTCTCCACAGCCACAGGATTGGGTCATTCACCTGCTTACCTCTGATGAGAGCAGTGAAGTGACTGGTACACATTTTTGTTCTTCTAGAAGTTTGTCATAACAAAATGGCCTGAGCTGGTACCCTATCATCAGGTATCATATCAAGGTCTCCTCCTCTGCAGGGGGAACTCTTGCTTTCCTCACTGGACCTATTGAAGCGTAGAAAATACTGGTGTGAGTATCCATCAGCATTGAAAAGACTTGTGTAACATAATCCCAAATGTTTTTCATGGCCTGCTCTAGCTGCTGCAATGGATAGGTTTGACGTTTAAATCCTTCTTTGGTCTGTATACTGGAATCCTCATTTTCTGCTTTACGGGACTTACATTACAAGAAAGGGTTTGTAAAAAGCGGTTTTCCATCTTCTTGATGGCCTCAGAAGTCAGTTACAGTTACTAAATGCAGATTTCCCAATTGAAGTATCTACTTATGTAGAAACAGCTGATGTGGTTTAAGTACCTTTTTGATCCTCTTCTGAGGCTTTGGTATGTGTTTCAGGTAAGGGCATAAATATCTTACCATCGTGCTCATGTGGAGACCAGCAAAGAGTTCTGCTGGCTAGCATTTGTGAGATGAGATGCATGCTCTGTTCTTTTTCCCCAGTCTGTGGAAACTCAAAGCCCAAAACAGTGGATAAAGTCATCCTTGGGGCAGTGCAGGTGGGCCAATCTTGAAGAGCCTGTTCAGGGAGCTCCAAAATTAATTTGTTCTTCCACTTTTCCAGAAGCTCATAGTCTCTATTGAGTACAAAGAGACTTTAGATATCCAGTTTAGTCGGTGTTGCTTTATAGAAAAATAAATGCATATATATATTTTTCAGGCTCAGTTCTAGTATTGTATGCACTGACATTCTACTTTTAAAATGGCTTTTGTATGGTGTGTATCTTTTGGATTTCTTAAACCTTTCATATACCCTATGATTAAAACCCAGGGAAGTCAAAGGAGTTGATTCATTTCCAGATCAGGTGTTGTTGCTTTAACACTGTTTATAAGGAATGAGCAAAATGCTCCTGCTTCCCTCTTCTCATCCTCTTGCTGGCATAGATGATAGGTGAACATGAGCTGTTGATTCGCAGGGTTTTATTTTTCATAAGCTGTAATGTGAGAGGGCTGTGAGAGAATGGGTCAGTCATTTCAACCTCTCTTCAACATTTTACCCAGGGTGTGTCAGCATTACAAAGGCTATCTGATGTCAGAACAGATGAATTACTCAGGGATTTTTCAGAGGCTGAAGAGAAAATCCTTTACTGGCTAAATTATCGGTCTTGTTCATTTATGTATTTAAAAAATGATGAAATTAAAAATGCAGTATGAATGCAGTAACATTTTTTTTTTCAACTGTAGATTTGCTTTTGCTTCCTGATATGTTTTTCTAAGTGTATATTTGTACTCCATCCCTAGAATTTCCTGTGGTTTGAAATTTTTTTGCCGACATGAAAACAGTTGTGATTTGAAAAGCAGAACAGTGTTGAAACTGGTAATTCATAAAGCAGTTGAACTTATTAATATGGCTCAGAAACAGGATAGTAGTAAAAGGTGCCATTTCCTATGTGTAAATGGAAAACCTATGAAATGGAGGGCTGGGAATCTCTTGTGATTGCAATGACAGAGCATTCAAAAAGCAGGACCCACTCACAGGGACTCATTTGAGGGATTCTATGTGAAGTTTGTTTGTAAAAGGACTGCTGTAGATGTAACGAAATAGCTAAATGAGCCCTTAGAAGCTGTCTCTTTGGGAGCCTGTTGTTGTGTTTCCTCTGCCAGACTACAGAGAGGAGGTGTGAAAGCCTTGCTTCCTGTCTTCACCTTGCCCTGCATTCTATTAGCGTTGGCTTTTTATCAGAGTTGTAATAAGACTCTACTCAGTGTTAGGTATTTTCAGTAACTCTTCCTGAAGTGGGGTGCTGTGGGACTCCTGGGCAAAGCATTCAGCTTCCCTCCTGTCCCCTTCCCCCCACCAATAAATTGCACTGGTCAAACACTGCTTGATATGACTCAGTGCATTTATGGCCAACTGCATCTTAATGGACATTTCTTTTTGCCAAGCAGCAATGTCCCCTTCCTTAGTTAGAAGCATGTTTTTTCTTTAAGTTGTTTTAAATAAAAGGGTGGATTCCAGAGTCCCTCATTTCTTTCTGCAGACATCGCATCCCTGAAGCGTAAATTTATCACCTGTTGAAGGGAAATGATTTTGTGGGAGCCACTTGTTAAAATATTGGCACCATCTCCCTGGCTGGGCCACCCATGCAGTCTGGCTGCCCGGAGGTGTTTCCATCGGCGAGCGCTCCATTATCGGCTGTAACGCACAGCACTTCCTGCCCCTTCCAAACTCAACACATGATCGGGGACCAGCGTTTATGGCATTGACCCATTAACCACACTCATCCGTTCTCCCATTCAGGAACGAAGTGGCTTGTATTTCAAAGTGTTAATGTACGTGGTGGTAGATGAGGGTTCCTGTTCAGATAGGGCTGCTCTGTGCTGGTGGCAGATGCGTTTTTCAGTGTTGTTGGAAGAGCTCAGGAGAAGGCCAGGTTGAAACTAGCCCTTGAATCCATGTATGGAAAGGAAAGGTAGAAAATCTTTTTTCTCTCCACACGATGTCTGTCTATAAAGCAATACTCAGCTGTGGAATGTTGAAGAAAATTTTATTTCTGCACTCTGACCTTTAAAGGGCCAAGCACAGCGAAAGGCATACTCTTAATATTCCTTGCTTTTTAGTAAATCAGTCCTAGAAATAAGAAACCATACTGCCTTGAGGATGGAAAGAATAAGGAGGTGGCAGAGACCCCACAAAGACACTTACTTAACATGGATCTTCTGGGCTTCATTTTAGGTAGGTGCTGCAGTGAGGAGTGGGTGTTCTCCTGAGGCTGCGTCTCCTTGGCACTTCCATGGGGGTGTGTAAAGGAGAAGCACAAGCTCATCTTGTCCTCTCTCCGAGGGCTCTTGGAGGAGCTGGAAGATGGTGTTTGTAAAGTGGAGTTTTGACTCAGTGGAAAAGTTAGAGTATTCTAATGTTATTGTCATCTAGAATTAGGGGATAAAGACAAAATATTAAAAAGTGTAAAGGAAAGAAATTTTTCTTGGAAAAAAAGAATGATGCTGAGGAAAAATCTTTCAGACATTTATGGCCAAAATGAAGTAGTTCAGTATTGTGAAAGGAAACAGTAAATTGAAATGTCAACTTACAGCTGAAACCATTTGTTTCAAATAGTATATTTAAACAAAAAACATTTTCTGAGGCAGATGCAAAGCTAAAAATATTCTTGAGACATAAACATTGTATAAATTCTAAGGAAATCAGATTTCTCAATAAAAACATTATCTGAGAATCACTCAGCTACCTCCAGGTTATGTATTTCATAATCCCACAGTTACATGCACAGTAAATGGCCTCCGCACTGCTTGTTAGCTTGGGTCCGCATAAGGCAAGTGCTGGGTTTGTGCTTGCTCACCACCTGCCCCTGCCCAGAGATCAGGGCTCCTTCCCTCCCCTCGGTGCTCTTTGTATAAGCCAGTGATTAGGAGGCACATAATTCTACAGATCACAGCTGCCTTCTTCCCCAGTTGAAAAAAGAATCAGAAATAATTGAGCAAAATCTAAGTCATTAAAGTGTAATGGACTTAGCAGTGCTTAAAATCTAGGGAGGCAAAGAACTTGGATTCATAAATGTACTCAGCTTATGAGGGAAAACAAGATGCCTATAACTTGTCAAAATCTGTGGTTATTTAAGCAATAGCAATGTCATGAATTTAGTTGTAGGGATGACTATCCACTTGATACCCAATTATCATCTAGTATTACTTAGAAACCCTTTGCGCATCTGTTACTTCTACGTGTGAGCTTACAAAAACTCCATGGCAGCAAACATGAAGACTCCCATTGTATCCTTACCTCTGTTGGAGTAAATCAAGTTTAAGTCTGTTGAAATTGGGGGATTTAGACTGATATAAAATTGATTTGAGTACAGAATCAGGCTCCAAGCTTAGTGCTATGAAAACATAACTAAGAAGAGTAAATCATTGAAACTGAAAGCAAATGTGTGTTTTCAATAGTAAGGGACAAATGTTGCAAAAGCACACAGTTGCAAGTATGCAGTCCTAATTAAGCTGTTAAATTTACATGGAAGATGTGTTGATTTGTTCCTTTCAGGGGAGTTAGGTTGCATGGTCTCCAATAATAAGAATACACACAGTTAAAATAATAAATTAGTAAAGATCAGTGTCATGAGTATTTTATTTATTAAGGTAATTAAAAAAATCTATTCTTCCATGTTTGGTACTGTTTGTTTACCTCTCACATTATGTTCACAGCTTAATGAAAATCACCTAACCAGATTTATTTCCTGAATGCCATGTGTAAGTACAAGTGACACAAGGTTGGGATAATACAGGTGTTAATTCAAAGTAGTTAAAAACATATCTTCTGCCTGCAGTGTCCACTTTTTCACCTATATACACTTGATGCTGTTCTGTTACAGTGGTGTCGATTCTTCTGCATCTTTGGTGTGCTCTGCAAAATTGGTAACCCAATGTGTGATAGATATCAGAGGATATGCAGCTGAAATCTTATTATTCTTCCCTGTATTTGGAGATGTCTCATTTTGAGATTTGATTAATGTCTCCTGCCTTTCTTTTCTCATTTTTTTTTTCTGTCCCTCCTTGTTTCTTACCTGTCCCTTCCTCCTATTTTGTCCCGATGCTCTGTGGGTGTTTTACTTATGTGAAATTTAACCTTAAAATCTCTGTTTTTTTTTTTTTTCTTTTTTTTTTCCCCTGCCTGATTTCATATGGTGGAGGTAAAACTGGAAAATGTAGATCTGTAGCTTTAGGTGTATGTCTGAGTTGGATGAAGTTTCTCTTAGTTTTCTTGTTGAAAAAATGAGCTGTGTTTTCTTGAGACTGCCTCATACTTCCTATGGTAAGTGTTTGCTGTTGGGACGTGGGGAATGTTGGTGGTTTTGAACAATTGACCAGGGGTCAGATATTTGTATGGTGCCGTGATCCCCCCAGCCTGGAAATCTTTCTAGCCATGATTTCTCTCAGGGCAGCCTGGGAAAAGGGGAGATCTGGGGAAAGTCAGTCATTAGGAGGTTAATATCTTTATCAAGGTGCCACTGGGTTGACGTGGAAATATAGTTATCTATGGCCTTCAGAAAGTCCTTAAATCTCATGTCCTGCTGAGGCAAATGACTCCTGGTAATAATTCTGTTTTCCATTATGAATTGAGGAGGCAGTTTGCTTGTACACATCATTGCTTGGATATCTGAAGATGGAGGTTGGTTATTTGTTACTGTGGGTTGTGATTTCTCATGAAGACATAATTTTCTGGCTTCAGTAACGTCCTTGAAATCATTCAGATTCTTCTGGGATTCCAAAAGCAGTTGATGTGTAGGCTTACATGGTGTACTTTCACTTGATGACTTAGGAGGTCCAAGGTGAACCAACTCTCTGTCTGCAAATTTGGAAACTAGGTAGAATATAGAATGTCAGACCGGCTTCTGCTGCAATGAAGAAAAATAACATGTTAATATCAAAACAGCTTCATCCCATAATAAAAAGTCAGTGTGATTGTAAACAGAGCACTTGAAAAGGCATAAGTAAGAATGGGTCTTGACATAAGATGTGATTTTGCATTGAGGATTTAAAGTAAATGTTGATCTGGAGGTAGGCAATCAGCATTTTTTTGGATGAGGTGAATGGTCTCAAATGAACATCTCAGCATAAAGCTGGCTGGCTTAAGTGGCTATTATTCATTTATGCTTCTGAGGCTATTTATCACATTAATTTAACCATGTCACATGAGTGAATAGATGTGGGCATGCAATAACTGAAGCAGAAATAGATCTAAATTCAGATCTGGAGTTTGATTATACAGCATCATGCATTGTGTACGTTTTTAGAGACTATGGAAAATGGTGCCATGGATGTGAGTGCAGCCCCTTCTTGAGGGTAGAAAATGTATGACTCATGCCATGTTCACATTCAGCTTGGGAATTTAAAGCACTTCCTTTCTTTACTCATAAATGTCTATTCTTGGAAGCACCTTAGCAATACTAGCTACTAACTTTAATGACTTGCAATTATTTGTGATCAGTACTTGCACAGTATAAACTGGATCAGGTGTTTGCCTGCTATTTTTTCACCTAATCAACATGAAATTAATCACCAAAATTGGGGCTGGGAAACAGTTGATCAAAATAACTTGCCATTCCAAAGCAAAGTGAAATAATATTTCTGTAGCATTTTAAGGAACAATGTTCCCTTTTTTGCCCTGACAGATATCCTAGAACCTCTTCAGACTAAGACAACAAGACTATATTGCAGAGCAGTATCTTCTGGCAAGTTTTCTTGGTTTTCCAATGTAATTGCAATCTCATCTTCTTGAGTAGCATCTGGCACTGACAGGGTTAGTATAGAAGGAAAAGCCTTATTGTCATAATTTCTGAGATTTTCCAGGGTGTCCATTTCAGCCTTTTGGGAAATCAGGATTTTTGACTCCTTATTCAAGTGTTTATCAGGATTAATACTGTGTTTTTCTATGACATTTTCCCTCTGCAAAATTTTCAAATACCATTCAATTAGTATGGGACAAAAAGCACCCTGAACTTCAAAGGAAATCACGGTATAACATGTGCAATGGGAAATCTTGCTTTCACACAAGCCTTATTTCTACACACCATCTTTTTCTCAGAGCAGACCCCGTGTCAGAGGTTCTTTAAGCTGAGCTGCTTGTGGAGTGGCATATTCTTCCTCCTACCATACAGGTCATAGGAAGCAAGTCTTCATGGAAATCTGCCGGAGACTGGAATACCATCTTTGGAGAGTTCATAGCATCTCATTTGAGGCTTATGGCTCACCAAGTCTGCAAACAGATGTCTAAGGTTGACCTGGGTACCACAGAGCCTGTGCTGCAGAGCACAAATATTACAGGATGCTGTGAGCTATCCCTCAATCCAGGAGGAAGGTTATTGTGGGACTGTCGCTGTCTGCTATGAGGGGAGGCAGTCAGCATGGTGCTGGACTGGTTCCAGAAAGGTTTTGCAGTGGAACTGCACCAAGAGGACCTCCATGGACAACCTGGCTAAAACAGTACTGCAGTTTTTCCCCACTAAATGCAGAGAATTCACACATATAACGATGTAGTTTATGCATTTGCTGGCCCATGACAAAGGCACGCTCCCCAAGTACCTGGGAGAGACCCATTTGGTGGGAGACCTCCTGTCTGTTGGCAGCATCTATATTTCACACCTTCAAAGTGCTACACCCTTTTGTCTACTCTGTGGCTGCTGGTACAGATGTGGCTTTACAGGATAACCTATTACTTGCTGACCAGATAAATATAACTTACAAGATCCTGGAGCAAGAATGACGCTGCAGTGCTGCAATGTGGTGACAGGACTGTGCTGTCTTGCATGAACATGGGCTCCAGGACTTCCTCCTGCTGCAGTGCCATCAGACTTCCCCCCGCATGCAGCTGGGGGTATTCTCATCTGCAGGACACTTGTCTGTCCCACGATCCAAGTTTTCAGAGTCCCATCTCCCCACTGTGGTAACCCCGCAAGGCTGAGTTTCAAGGATCAAAACTTTCTGCAATAAATCTCTTGCTACACAAGGTCCCGTGTGAGCTATCTGCACCATGTGCTGCTTCTGCCAAGACCCTCTTCCCTTAGGGCTGGAACTCCCGAAAATGAAATTTCTGAAATGCACTGATTGTCCACATGGATGTTCTAGTACCAAGCTTATTTTGTATATTCTCTGTAGCATCTCTGTCAGACCCTCCCTGTTATATAGCTGATGCTTCAAGGATTGTCAGTAGTCAGTTTTGATCTTTTCACTGGCATCCGCACCTAATACAATCTTCTTGCTTCCAGAATCAGAAAAATGTACAGCAAAGTACTCCCTGTGTGAAAGATACCTTTTTAATATAATGTGCCATTGTAAAAAGTGGGTGTAATTTGTGAAGAAAAGGCACTTTTTAAAGCTTGCATGTATATAGTGAGTTAGCAAAAATGTTTGGAAAAATTTGAAGGGCCCCAAACCTCAAGCTTGTGGGGTTACTCCGTCCTTCCTACATATTTGTAGCATCCAATCACAATTAAGGAAATTATTTTAAAAGTATTTATAAAAAGAAACACAATATGTTTAAGTTGACAACATATTGCTAAAACCACACTAGATCAGTAGGGAATTTGAGATGTCATAAGCATTTTAGGCTATGCAATCAAATAGTCTCCCAGGATTTTACACACTGCTAGTTAAGAAAACAAATTTTCATCTTACATTTTGCAAGCTGTCACCTTATATACAGTATATCAGAAAACTTGCCATGACTGCTTTTACTGCCAGACCTCTTAAGAGCTAATTGGTTAAGCACCTGGGCAGGAAGCTTTTTGGCAGAAATGCTATTTTCTGCAAGGACTAGCTATAAAGTTCTGGATGGCAAATTGTAATCATTAAGGCTCCCTCTTCTGCAACAGAACACATAAAATGTAAATACATTGCTTGGAGAAATTACGATGCATAAAAGGACAGGCTGTGTTTTAAGTTTATCCAATGACTTATGGCCCAAATTTGAACATGGAAAGGATCTTATGCCTTTTTCAGGGTCAAGCTTTCAGCAGGCTTCTCTAATTGCACCCAGGAAAATGAGAATCCCATCTGTTTGCATCTACCCAAACTATTATTTGCATGCACAAATGCTAACTTGTGTATGCAAGGAGGAGTTGCAAATACAATGACTCGTACTGTTTTTTTCAAACACAGGTCCTGTAGTACATGAAAAATAATTTCCATGGGCTTTTTTCCAGTTACAGATTGAAAGTGCTGCTGAAAATTTGTCCCCAGGAAATTGTACGTTTTGCTGGTATTGTGTTAGAAATCACAGCCTAGCCTGCTGCCTGGAATGAGTTGAATGCAGCGGTTTGTGAATACGTGTTTGAATTCCAAACATGTTTTGCTCTGATTGTATTGGTAGGGCTTTTTATTACTTGTTATTCATGAGCGCTGTCATGAATGCAAATACTTTTTCGTTTGTGTTGATATTTGATATGTTTGTTTCTTTTGGGGCAGAATTTTCAGAAGAGGTGGATGCCAACTTTCTCTGCAATTTGCTGAGGGGAGGGAAACTTTTAGTTTGCTCGCGTTCTTCTGAAAATGTTAGCTCTCTGTGAACATCTCTTTTCATCGGCAGACAAGAACACACAACATCCTTTACAGAAATTTTTTAAATGACTGGCAGTTTGTTTTCAGACCACTTTGTTTTACCTGTGAATTTGTTAGTTATTACTTGTTTCACTCAGATTTAAATTGGCATGCATTTAGATGCAAAAGATAATGTTTATGCTTTAATTTTATGCACACAAGCTGTCTTGCTGAGCTTGGTCAGAGTTAAAGCAGATGCACACATTTGCAAGATCTGGGAAGCTGGAAAAATGTTATGTGATTTAATGACGGCTCACACATTGCTAGTAATAAATAGCGAATAGTTGGCACTATCCAGAAAAGAGAGAACATCGATCTATGCATTTTGAAATATCCTTGGCATAATTTACAGCACAAGTATCAAGTACCCATGCTGTTGTAATTAAGCTCCAGTAACATTAACAGGGTATCAACAAGAAGACGAAGAACAAGTGGGAAACTTCCCCCCTTGCCCTCTGTTGACAAACCTCACACTTCTCCCTCCGTTTGAAACCACAGCTGAGAGGTCGGAGGCAAGCACAGCAGCCTGCCAAAGAGGTGGTTGCGTTTGGCCTCGCTCAGACCAAAGCAGTGAATCCTCCCCGGGGCCGATGCCCTGCCAGCTGCCCCCTGCCAGGGCTGTGCCAGCGCAGCGGGGGCTGGCTCGGGGCACCCGGGGGCTGCTCTGGGCTCTGCCTCTGCCCCCAAATGCCATGCCACCCGTGCGAGCTCTGCCCTCGCAGCCAGGGGATGCATTCCTCTCTTTTCCCTACATACTCCATGTATGCTTTGGGCTAAGTTTTGCCTTTGTGTAAGCATATGTGCGAAGTAGCTTTTGCTGAAGATAGGTCCAGAGAATACTGGAAAAATAAGTGTTGAGCAATAAAGCTCCACTTAATTTCTTAGCCAGCCTTCCCCAGTCTTCTCCCATTTTTTTTTTTCCCCAAACCCCAGCCTTTATGGGCAATAGGAATATTATTGGAGAAACCGACAAGGGGGTGGCAGCACTGGTAGTATCATTTAAAAAAGCTCTTTGGGCAAATTGACTACACAAGTTAATTGTGTGTAAGGCTTGCATGAAAAGCAAACAACAGGTGATCATTGTTGACTATGAATATTTGCAGAGCCTGACTACTAGCAAGGGAGAAATACTAATTTTCGTAATACAGAAGAATATAAGTGGGATTAGAAGGATGGAAGTAAGAAACAAACAATGTGGAGTGAATATCTGGGGGAAAAAATAACTATGAGTTTTACAAAAACTTTTTGATAACAATTATCTCTAAATGGTACTAGTAACAGGCTTTGAGTTTCTGAGCTTAAACGTAGCATTTACAAGCTCAGTGATAATAAATAACAGGAAACAAACATTTAATGGCAGAAAGTTGGTCTCTTCTAATTTTCATGATTCTTCTGTAACAGATATTAGAAGGCATTATTTACGATAGAGTGCAATCTGCCAAATTTCTGCATCTAGGTCATGCCTGTATTCCAGGGTCTCAGCAAAACCATCCCTCTAAAACTGAGTCATTTCCCTGCTAAGCCACCACAGAGAGACTCTGTCTGCCTAAAGGCCAATTTCAGAAGTCCCCATAAGATGGAACCCGGAGTGTGTAACTGGTTCACATGGCAGACACATCCCTGTTAGGGTTTGAATGGTAACACAATGTTGGGCTGGTGACTTGGGTAGGTAATTTCAGGTCAATACTAGCTGGGATTTTGACTGTTGACTGGAAAAATGTAAACAGAGAGAGAGAAAACACAAGTCCTGCCTTTTTAAAATTTCCCCTCTTTTCACCCTTGCTCTACCAAATGCTGCCGCTTGCCCCAAAGACTCCAACTCCAAGGGCTGTAAATCGGCTTGATATCCAGAGATTCAAGAAAGCTTGTCAACAACCTTCGCAATACTGCTCTTTTTGAGTGACCTGTGATTTAGCGTACCCAATTTAAAACTGTAATATGAAAAAAGTCACATATGTGAAGAGGAACCTCCTCCCCCTCTGCATGCACACACTCCCCAACTCATATTTTTGAGTTACGGCTCTGCCTGCAAACACTGCGCAGGCTGCTGCGACCTTGGGGCTGTGTGCTGGGATGGAGATCTGGATCTGCTCAAGCTCATCTGAATAATTTCTGGAGGAGTCAACTGGACCTTCTCAAAATACAGCTTCTCCGGGGTGAAGGCTTTGAATGGGAGGCTAATCGCTGATGTGTGTTGTTTTGTAGCTGAAACTTTTCCCATTGCACTTGTGTGTTAGAAGCTGGAATTTGGCTTCCTGTCTGCCGAGTTTCTGCCTGAAGCAAAATTTTTATGACTGAGCTGTGAACCCCTGAGTGGAGACGGTTGTAAAAGAAAAGCTTACAGCCTTTTTAACTAATTGTGGCCTTACCGGCGATTACCGTAAGTTTTTCAATTTATTTTTTAAAAAATTTGTTCCCTCTGATCTCACTCCATGTTCCTGAATGTGTTGGAGCTGGTGGTGTCTGAGTGTAAGAAGGTAAAGCGGTAAAAAATGCCAAAAAGATACCAGGAAAAAAAAAAAACGAAAAAAAAAAGAAAAAAAAAGTTACAACTCACAGTTCCCCACTCACCTCCCCAGACTTTGGATCAGGCCCTCACAAACCAGTCTGAAAGGGCAGGGATGGCAAGGTCATTGAGATGCTAATGCTCCTTTTCCCAAAGGAAAAATAATCTTTTATATAAAGCAAGAATAATTCTCAATCCCATTACTACCAGCAGCCCATTTTTTAATATTCATTATTCATTAAAAATATATATATATATTTGTCTCTGGAAAAAATCTCTCAAAATAATTACCTCTGAGAATGTCAGAATGCAGGTTTCCACGGACTGCACCCAGACCTGCAATTTCTTTACTGTTTTGGGTAAGTGTTGTCTTCATTCCACAGACTGCCACCCTTTCATTTTGCTGCAAGTCTGTAGTGATGCTCCTAATAAGAGGAATCCAGGGAGGAAGGTATGTGTTGTGATTGTGATATCTTACCTCAGCTCTTTTCTGTTCTTTCTGGTGCCTGAGCAGTTTCATCATCATTAAGCAATAGGAAGCCATGGCAGAAGAGGGTGTGTTATTTATTAAAATGTTGATAACTTCTGAAAGACTGAATTCCATCATTTCTGTCATATAATTTAAAACAACAGGCTTCAGTTCATTGAGGCAAAGTCTGAAACATTAGGGAAAAGGACTTAAGGTGATGCATCCAGGCACAATGTCAGGATTTACAGCAAGTAGGCAATGCACTCCTTATGCTGTAGCTGGAGGAGGCTGGGAAGATTATACAGGCAAACTGTGACATGCTGTTGCACAAAAATATTCTGGCTACACTAACCTCACTGCTGGGCTAAGGCTTTGTTACTGCATTATTAAATACCTGATTGTTGATATAATTCATTACTCCAAAAGGACACCCACCAGGATTAAACTTAAAAAATGGAAAACAGCATTTTCTATTTTTAAGCAAGTGTGAGCATTTGGGTTCTCAGTACAGTATTCTCGAATGGATTAATGGTGAGAGATAGCATGTGCAGGTTACTAAGAAGACAGGTAGAGCTCCAAAAGCAGGAAAATCTCAAAGGACAAAACAACAAGAACAAGACGACAATACCTAAGCCAAAGAAAAGCGCAGGATGATTTTTGGTTTTATAGAAATGAGATTGTGAAATTAAACTGGTTATGTTATAATGATAAATATTTTACTCACAGGCTCTGTGGGCAGTAAAGTCCACTAGAGACATTTTAGAAATGGTGTGTTCTACAGCTGCCAAGACATTTCTTTAGACTTGTTCAACTTTTGTGTTAATGGGCACAGACACATCTGAGCAGTTGGAGGATAAAGGTAGGAACAGTGGGCAATTCTCTGAGAAATGAACAACACTGCAGATAGATTTCCAATAGCCCTGGCTGTGCCTGATGGTAGATCACAGGAATTGTGGTAGGAAAACCTGCTGTGCTTCCTGTAGACACCACTGCAGACAGTGAAGATTTCAAGCTTTTATAAAAATCTTAAACAATACAGAGGCTTGCTAAGAAAAAAATGGAGACTAGTTAACACCAGTTACAAAGATGGATGAGAATCAAAATCATCAGAATGAGAAGAACTTCAGTGTAAAATAAAAATGACATTCCCTCAGTTGGGAACGTGAGACCTTGCTTTGCAGGAAAGGATTAGAAGCAAACTCTAGAAATCAGTGGCACCAGTGATGCATGTCAAGAGCAAAATTATTGATACCATAGATATAAGCAGTTCCATGAGGTTGTTTCCTTTTGTATGAAATTCATCTACGGTTAGAAAAGTTATTGTACCTTCTGAAATAAAATTCGGTCATTTTGGAACAGCCCGGAGCTGGTAACAAATATCTCAAAACAACCAAACCAAACCAAACCAAACCAAACCAAACCCCAACCCTGCTATACCCAAACACGAAATTCCAACCCCTCAAGTTTTTTTTACCTGTTCTCATTGGTAGCAGTTTCACTATTCGCTATTTTGCTGGCAAAGCCTTCATTCAACCATTTGTCTTTCATTGTTTCTTTGACTTTTAGTAGAGTCAGGCTCAAGTAAGGACTGCATGAAGTGTACAGCTCCTGTGCAGTATTTGGATGAAATGGCATGATTTTAGTAATCTCTGATTATTTGGGCAGATCAAAATTTTCCTTCTTCTTCAGAAATGTAGCACTTTCCCTGCCTCTCCACATTGTAAGAATGTAAGCTAAAATCCCCTCTCAAGGACTACCTCCTAAATAAAACAGCTCCACTTCTCCTCTGCGACTGCTGTGGGCCCCTGTGGTGCCCCTGTGCCCTCAGGGACACCTGGGCAGCTTGGGTAGCATGAGCCAGACCATGCCAGGAAGCACGCTATGGACCAATGGATGCTGCTATGGATATAGAGCTCAAACTTGCTTCCAAATTTGCTTCATTTACTCCGGTGAATGCAGCCTCTGGCATCAATCACAATCACAGCATTGTGCCCACTCAGTGTTTGGTCAAGGCTGCGGGAGGGGGCACATGCCCTGTGCCAGCTGACTGCCCCGGATCTACCTCACTTGCACAAAGAAGCTAATCACATTGACAAAACTGTACCAAGGGAGGGAGATGCACCCCGGTGCCAGATGACATAGTGCACTTGGGCTTCCTGGAGCTGGGACAGCAAGCTCAAACATTCCCATATGTCGGCCTCTCAGTTCCAGTACTGCATAAAGTCCCTTTTTTTTTTACTTTTTTTTTTTTTTTTTTTTACTTCTTGGGAAAACTGAATTCTTCCATATTCCTTGGGGATGCTTTGAAATGAGCAAAATGGCAAGTGAGCATTAAACTGGGGGAGTAATGCTCCTTTCACTTGCAATCTCCTTCGGAAGGACTTAGATCAAAAATATGCAAAGTTTGTGTACTACTGCTCTCTCACTAAGTTCCCAGTGGGCAAGGGAACAATGGAGTTATCCACAATCTTCCACTAACTGTGTGGGCTTTGTAGAAAAGCAGAGATAATGCATTTATTAGTAGAAGCTATAACAATAGCATAAATAAGAAAAATCAGAAATATTATAATTGCATCTATGGAGAGCTTGTAGAAAAATGGAGCTGCTATCTGGTAGCCAATCTCCAAAGAAAGATAAATGAGAAATTAACGTACAAATGGTCTGGACAGCTATGGTAGATATCCTCATACCATTTACTCGGGGAGAAAAACAAATTATATCATCACTTTATCTTAATATCTTAATATTGTGACTGAGGACTAGATCCAGCTAGCTTGGTCTGGAACTGTCTGCTGCTTCCTAGTGATTAGCTGCAGGCAGCCACTGCAACTCATCTCAATGCCTCCACTGATCCTTGCTTAACGCCAGAGCAAAGCTGCTCAGAACGATGGGGAGATCTGAACTTCGGCTGGTCAGCAGCTGGGAGAAACAGGGCTCATTCTCTCTGACTCCTGGCTTCATCAGTGAAGCTGCAGAATTTGAAAGGGCTGTGAGAAGATACCAAATCCTGCCTGTGACAGTTGGCAGAGACGATGCTAGTTGAGGTGTAGAGGAGGAAATAGGGACTAAACTCAGAGGTGTATTGGAAATTTGAGCTTTGTAAAAGTAAATTTTGGAATTTGAGCTTTGAGTAAAGAATGCATGTACACCAACATTGTTTCTGGGTTTTAGAGCCATGGGCTCTAATCCAGGCTGGAGCTTCTGAGAACTGCCTCTGCCAGTTGTCCTAGAAGACTCCATATGCTGTACCACATTAAAGACTGTCAGTAAAATTCAGTGAAAAATGCATTTCAGTTTTGTCTTTTTTTTTTTTTTTCCAATGAAAAATATGAATAATCTCTTCACGAAAAGAAAAATACCCTCCTCTTTCTTTAATTACCTAGGTGTTGTGGGTTGTTTGTAGGCAAAAGATAAGTTCTTCAGGAGAAACGATCTAAGGTTTTTATAAATGAAATTTGGGAAAGACAAGAAAGAAGGCCTGGCTATTACCTGCATATGGCGCACTGAAACTAAGGGTGTTCTTATTTACTGCAAAACTGCTCTGCTTGTGTAAAAGTAATGTACATTTTACTCCACCTGTATATAAGGACCAAGCACAGTGGTCTTCTGAAAAGAGACAAGTGTCATCTTCTTATTGGCCTGTGAGACAAAGAGATCTTGCCTAAAACACAGAATTTATTTCTAAATTGAAACAAACTTGAAAAGGTACCTATTAACCACCAGTGAGAAAGTTTTTGTTATTAAATTCATTTTATTTCATGGATTAGACCTTATATACATTCGTATTCTTTATAAAAATTGGAGTGCATTTCCGGGGGAGATATCTGATGGAATAGGGCTGATTTCTCCAATTACCATCTTTTGATGTAGTTGCTTGATATTAAAAGGCTCCACTGTGAAAGGTAATGTGCCAGTTAGCATAGCAAACATGCTAACACCTCTGTCAAAGAAAAAGTCAAATATCAGCACTCTATATAATGCTAATAAATATCTTGAAAAACATCCAACAAATCTCTGAGTCAGGTTTTAGAGATTTGCCTTCAGTATCAAGAATGAGGTTACAAATTATCCCTAAACAGCAGTTTACATTGAGTAGATGTTATGCTTTTTCTTTGGTGTAAATGCCATTTTATTGAGAAAAGAATGCTCTGGGAAGTGTGCATAAAAAAGGCTGTACAGTGAGTGACTGGAAAGCCTGCAGTGTTGAAAGTGGAAACCTGCTGTTTATTTTTAAAATAAACTCGTTGGAGTGCTAGTGTAGGGTACCCAGCCCATCAGAATAAAGTATTTCAGTTTGGAGGCTGAGTGACAACACAGAGCTGCAACTGATCTGGTAGATCCTGTTCCAAATAGTAATTCAGTTCTCTGCTTTGCTCAGATTGCTAAATTAGGTGTGACTTACGCCTAGAAGGCATTCGTTTGGTAACAGCTTGCTGTTGGCTGGAGACCTAAAGCTTTAACTCTATCGAAATAGTAAGTTTGCTAGCAGTGATGAGCAAGCTTTATGAAGGTTTGCCATTCAGGATAAGTACCAGCATTGGGAAAGCCAGCTGGGATGTTTCGAGGCTGTAGCTTGGGTGTTTTCCCTGGACACTCCATGGTGCTTCCTTCTGCCAGCTGAGCCACACCACTGCAGCAGCACTGCTCCTCGCAGTCCCTTGTCACATCTCTG
Organism: Anser cygnoides; assembly: GCF_040182565.1. Taxonomy (NCBI): domain Eukaryota; kingdom Metazoa; phylum Chordata; class Aves; order Anseriformes; family Anatidae; genus Anser; species Anser cygnoides. The sequence goes on from NC_089875.1 coordinate 84,619,518, forward strand.
CTGAACTCAGCTGAGATGCTCATTTTAGGAAATCAGGCAATTCCAGTGTGATTGATCTGGTTCAGATGCTAGTGCAGATGATGACGATGTTATTTGTGAAACCAAGATCTGCATGTGGAGCGCTTGCAACCACAGCCTTTTTAAAATATCTTCAAAGAGCTGAAAAATGTGAAGAGATGATGTCACTGTTAAAATAAACTATGTGATAAAGGTGGCACTTTTTTCTAATTGTTGAGCTGGATTGCATTTGAACCAGCAATCTATGGATAAATGGATCTATGCTTTTTATTACCAGGACTAGACTAGGACTTACCTTGCCTCACTTTAAGCAGCTAAAACCTAGGCATCAATCATTATCAATGGAAAGAGATGGGCCTCCCCAAGAGAGTCATCACAGCTATGTTATACAGCTATTTTATGCTACAGTTAAGCATCTTAGGAGATGAGCTTCTTGCACTGACAATAGCAAGACTGCCTGGTATAACCCGGATGCCTGGTTATTGGATTGCCAGAACTAGGTGACATCATTCTCTTCTCACTTTACCAAACCTTCCTATAAATCTAGTCTTTCAATGCATTTTTTTTTCCAAAACGTTTTTGATGAATCCTCTGAGTAAAGAAGTACTGAGATACAAAGGAAACTTATTGCAGTGAAACAACACCTATATGCTAATTGATTGAATAGCAAGGATTAGAGTTCTATAATGCATAATATTGTGTAGGATAAATGTAGCTGAAGTTAAAGTGAGAGGCCCTGGTGAGTGGGAGCAGCATGCAGTACAAATGGATCTGTAATGTCATTACAAGATTAAATACATTTCTCTTTTCAATGCATCAAACACTATCATGCAGTTTAACTTGCTGGTGATGTTATACACAATTGGTGCATTACACTGGCAGTAGTTCATTTCATCAGCCTACTGGATGGGGAAATCTCCATGGCAGAGGAATTTGGGGAATGGATGAAGCTGCTGTCCTAAAGTCTCTTTCAAAATCTTACACGCAAAAAGTAGCTAGTTAAGAGTAATGCATGAAGTAGCTGGCATCTGATGGTATGTTAAACTCGAAAGTATTAGCTGTAACAGGCTGCTTCTCCTCTATCCCACTGATCTCTGTGTATTTGTTTGAATACAGCAGCTGCTTTCTTAACTCAGCTGGTGCACAACAGCTAAGCACTCTGCAGTCCTCCTAAGAATCTTTAAAATCTTACGCACGACAGTCATCAATAGGCAAAACAGGTGTTGCTGTTTACTGTTGTCTCATAGGAGCCTCAGCTGTATTGCAGTTGAATTTGGTTGGTTTTCTGAACGTGCTTCTGCCAGAATATAGCTGCCTTCTTCCCCATGTTACCACTCCTTGTCAGCCTTGCTGCATAATGCTAGTATTTCTCCACTACACTGGAATCTTTTGATGGCAGAGTCCAGTCGATCTGAAATCCTTTACTTATTTTGTGACAAGTCACAAGAAATATAAAGTAAATTATCTAATTAATATTTTAGTTCATCAGAATTCCTTTTTCCGTGATGAGAATGTGAACAATTCAGGTTAAATTGTGAATAGGTTTTATACCTAAGTCTCAGAATGTGTCTGTGTTAATACCAAGGGCCTTGTACAAATTTTATGTAGCCCTTGACCTATTATGCGATGTATATCAACAGAGTGTGAGCTCGATAGGTGGTTCTAAGGTTACTGCTTTGCCTTCATTCAGCCAACTGAAATGTGAAATAAGTATAATCCTATTTAAGTGCTGACAGCATCCTCTAGACCTAATTTGTCTGGGTTATGTCTAGGTAAATTCAGAGTAGCACTTCTGAAATCCAGACATACTGAAGTAGTTCAGTAGAATTTGTCCTTCATCCTTAACATTGTGTACTGTTCATATCCTGTAAATTTAGAGTAAGCTGAGGTGTAAGAATCATAGCTAGGTCAAAACCCAAATATATATTTTATCTGTCAGAAGTAGGTCTTGAAAAGAATAATGTACATTATTTTGTTATGTATGCATACTCTTATAAAGTTGATTGAGAGACGTAGTCTCTTAATGCAGATAGTTTGAATCACTCTCTGGGTGATGTAATTCCTCTCTCTCTTTTGAGCATATAGGGATGGAAAGCTTCTACTTTAGACATCCGAGTTAGATGCCTATATGTAGCTACCAGCACCACTGTAGATCAAGCTAAAACCCTTTGCTGTCTCTGGATACATGGTTTAGTAAGGACTGCTGAGAACTCCTGAAGGAAATTTATATACTTGTAGCTGGGCAATGGTGTGGACATCCCGCTTCAGAGGAGTTCTGTACATCCAGGCCTCTTTTTCCTCCCAGCAGGTGTCCAAAAAAAGGTGGTTTGGGTTTGGATCAAGTGCAGCGTTTTGTGTTGAACAGCAGCAGAACATTAAGATCCGCTGTATCAGTGCAATTGTGGGGGGGGATGGGAGGAGGCACTTCTAAGCCAAAAAGCACAATTACTCTTACATGCCTTGTGAGCTGTCTGAAATCCACTGGCTTTTATCACTGGCTTCAGTAGCACCCTGAATTTTACCCTACCACTTGTTAGTTAAGATACTGAAGGAATCAAGGTTGCAGTTGTGGGAGTGGGGTGGGAGTTGTGGGGTGGGAGGAATCTGGATGAAGGTGCATTTGATCAGCTGCAGGATTTTTTAATCTTAATGCTTTCCATGAAGATTTGGCTTAGTCTATATTACTCATATGTACCTTCTTTGCCCTGAATCATATCTGCTAGAAATGGGCCTGGTGTGCCAGAATGGCAGGAGGGTGAGGGATTCTTCTGAGGGGTTGGTACGTGCAAATTCTTTCTGTTGTTTCAGAGCAGGCTCCCAGAGAGCCCTACCTTCTGCCAGCTTCCCTTGACACAGGGTTACTCTAGAACAACATGTGTTGCTCATTCTTTTTTTTTTTTCCTAGTGTTTTGCAATGGACACACATTTCAAAATACATTTGTCACGCTCTTACATTATTTTTCCTGGCAATCCTTCTCTGATGTTTCTCTGCTTTCTCTGCATTGATGCCCCATAGCAGAGTGCCACCAACCCATTTATAGCAGAGTTTTGTCTAAACCATTCAGTGCTGAGAGTGTTTAGATAAGTGTTCTTTTAGATCTACTTACATGGACCAGATGTCCACCTTTGGGTCATATTTCCTGTGAGGAAGGAGTTCTGGGGCAGCGTAAGCTGGGCTCCCACACTGGGTATGTAGCAGCTCCTGGAAGAGACCCTCAAACTTCACCGTATTGTTCAGTCCAAAATCTGATGGTCACAAAAACAAAGGTGAAGAGGTCTGTTCCCAAGATACTCTACCAATTGTCCAAAGACAGGAGAAAGATAAAGAACCAATACATGTGGTGAGTCCATGCTACTTCCCTAGTAGGCCTAACATGGTGGTCGATGGCATGCCTGAAGCAGCGCGGTTGAGGGACTGGTCCGAGTGGAGACTCTCCTGCTGTGTGACCACCTCAGGAGACAGCCAGGGGTTTTCATCAAGAGGCGTGGGGCCTGGTGGTCACTGCTGGTGGCCCAAACAAATCCCTATGACTTGCCTAGAGGAGGAGGAGGAGGAGAAGGAGAGCTCCTATGATCATTTACAAGAAGGAGGCTAACAGAGTAACCGTCCCCTCAGGCGTCATCTCCTCTTGGCTGTATTTACTGACCAAAGCTGCCCAGCCAGCATTAGCATTTGGCCACATCTCAGCTGGGGGTGCCCGTCTGGGTTCAAATAAATGTGCCATGGAGGAGTAGAGGAGAAACAGACGAGTTACCCAGCCGTGGGGCTGTACTCCTGCTTTGGTTGGGTTTGGTTCTAACTCTTCTGGCTTGCCTCAGTTGACTACATGCTAGTACAAGAGCTCAGCCCCACAGCTGCGTGTGCATGGCTGAAAGAGTTACAGCATACATCTCAGTGTCTGTGCTTTGAGCCTGTTGTAAACGTGGGGTAAAATGTGCTGGCGTAAGCCTTTTTCTCTGTATGTGTGCATGTGTTCAAGGGGAGGGAGGAGAAAGGTGTGATTGTACAGGGCTAGCTGGCTGTCAGCCTGGGGTGAAGAGCTGGTTCCTTTTTTCTCAGAGGTGTTAAGCTTTTAAAAGTTTGGGAAACACTGGGTTAAACATGTGGCGTCTCTAAAAGTGAGCTTCCCTTGTGGGGATTTTTCCGTGTGGTTTCTATAGAATAAAATTAATGTTTCTCTGAGCTGTGTTAACTGCCTGGTGCAAATTCCCTCATTTTTATAAATGTTTGCTTCAGAACCCTAGCAAAGTTTCTTTTAGTGACCAAATGATGAGGTTTCTAGTTGGAGTAATGACTTGACAGAAGCTAATGCACCCATACCTGCATTTCACCCCAAAAGATTTATTTCTTTGTCTACAAATCACTTCTGCTAGGAACAGCTTTCTACACATAAAAGCTGTAATTGTTTCTTGCTTCTCAGCAATACACCAGGGAAAATGCTAGACAAAATTGTTTGCCTTGCTCTCCTAAAAATATGTTTTAATTAAAACTCAAATAAACAAGCTGTGAAGTTATACTTCGTAATTCTTATTTATACTAAAAGCTAAACTAGATTCGTTGAATAATCATAGGTTCAGTCATACCAGCATGCTGTTTAAATAGTAACTGCATTGTCACTGAAAGTCACCAAAAATATAAAGTTGAAAAGACAGGTAATGTGCACCTACCAACACTTTTGATGTTGTTTTTCTCATCAAGAAGAAAATTTTCAATTTTAAGGTCCCTGAAATGAAGACAGAAAGCAAACTTTAAGATGTCTGATGTCCCAGCTAACCATTTGCAGATATTTTTTAGCAGAGCTTAATTGAAATAATAACAATAGTTCTGCACAATTGTAACAAGATCCTGAAGTTTTCAGTTGGGAGAATGGAAACTTTCCGTATTTAATGGAGTATTTTATGAGTATTTTAAAATAGATTGTTCCTTTTAGAAATCATCCATTCTACTGGTGTATTATTTTGGAAAAGAAATAGTATTTATTTCTTTGTTTGAGTGAAAAAGGAAGTTGCAACGTGCTTGGACCTGGAGTGTTTTTGTCTTCGCTTGAGGCTCTGAGCGCTGTTGAGTATTTCTGCTTTCCTGTGGAGTAAATTGTGTCCGTGGGATTTGAAAGACAAGGGGGGAGCTGGGAAGCGAGACTTGCCTTGCCCATGGAGGTGAGCCTGAGCTGGGGCAGGGGCAGATGCCCTGAAGGTGGAGCCATCCCTGCAGTGAAGTCCATGTAGCCAGGACCAGCCACCCTGCTGAAGGAGGACATAACTCAGAGCTGCAGGAAAAATGCTCCTCGCTGGCTCAGTGGCTTACTTGCTTATTGTGGGAACATTTATAACCTCACAAATTAAAACCAAAAGCCAGAACATTGCTCCGCTGTGGGGAGTGCCCAAAGTGGCAGCTGAAATGTTTCACAGTGCAGGGGAATCCTCCGCCAGTGTAGGCTGGGTGCTGGGAGCCGGTCCGGCAGCCTGCGATGCTTTGCTGGCTCCCATCGTGGCCCCCCTGTGCCACTGGGGTTGGCACAGCCAGGGGCAATGGGGAGGTTTCCCTCGGCTCTGCGGGGGCACAGAGGGGAGAGAGCAAATTTGAGAAGTGGCTCTGGGTATGTGGAAGCAAAGACCTGGGAACGCAGATGAGGAGAAACCAGGAGGAGGTATGGGAGGAAGGATAGGAGCACAGAGTGAGACTTGGGAGGGCCAGCACCATGCAGCTGCCCCAGGCTGAGAGCAGGATGGGGATGGCTTGAATGATGTTTTTTTAATAGCTTTTCATTTGAATAGATTGTGTTCTGGGCTGGCAAATCAGCCAGCGCCCAAAAGCTCCAAGGTAGATTGAAGATAACTTTATGCATAGCCTACCCCTGTGACTGAACCCTGTGCAATAAACTTGGTGGTTTAAAACCAGCTGGGCTTCAGGACGCTGCAAATCTGACATTTCTATCAAATCGAATGCCCCATGTGCCGTCTGATGACTTTCACTACTCTACAACTAAATAATGTTACTTTGGATCCCCATATCTGCTGGTCTATAGACAGAGCCGAGTGTTCAGTGAATAAAAACATACACTTTCTTGCCTGATAAACCTGATAGAGAGCTATTAACATTTACAAGGTGTCTGAAGTTATCTTACATCAAAAATACATCTTGCTCTTTTTTTTTTTTTTTTTTTTCCAAAGGAGAACCTTCCCAGAAATGGTGCAACTTTAAGCAACATCATGCAACTTTTCTCATTCCCATGGGGACTTCAGAGAGAGTGCTTAGAGTTCAGCCTGTGATGTTTGTCCAGATCTTTGGTCCAGTTGTGATTCAAAAGGATATAAGTGGGTTTTATATGGGAGAGGGGAAATTTTCCAGGAAAAATATCCAGGAAAACTTAGGAATTGTACACAGAGGCAAGTTGCTGACACTTAGCAAGCACCAGCTGTAGGAGTTGGTAGCTGACTGTGTGCATGCGCTAGCCCAATCCAGTTGCGAGGTAATGTGATTTACCTTATATGCCTTTATTTGAGGCTTTTAGACTAAGATACATTACCTCACGGCTTGGGCATGTCTAGAGCAGGCACAGAGATAGTTAGCAGAGCTCAGCTGGTGAGTGCGAGCTCGTGAAGCTGCTCAGCCTGGTCTTGTGCCTGAGCCCTTTTGTATCTGGGACAGCAAAATGCTGTGTGCAGGGTGAATGGGCAAGTGGGACCGTGCTCCGTCTCGTTGCTCATTTTGGCAACTCTGGCATATAAATCTACTGTGCTCTTACGTGAATGAGAAAGGTGTTACCTTTGCTTTGAAAAGTAGGCTTAGCTTTAATTTAAGCCATAAGCGTTTGTTGGATCAGTGCTGATTTTAGTGCTGAATAGGAAAAGTAAAGCTCAGGGAAAAAATTAGCTGTCAAAACATGGCACAAGGTTTCTGATGAGCAATATTAATTTGGACTAAAAATAGTTAAGAAACTGGCTAGCTTTTCATAAAGTATCTTATTAAGACAACGGAAGATACTATTTTTAAAAGGTATATCCCAGGGTTATAAAGCAGAAATGTCCATATGAGCAAAAGTGTATTAAATTAGCCAATTCCTAAGCTCACTTAGGAATGAGATCTTGCAGTCACAAGCATCTCCTTTCTAGCAAAATAAAGAGGCTCCTAGCACTGGCAGACAGTTCACCATCTCATGAAGGTGTGAGCATGATGCCTGGTTTTACCAGCACCTCCCAGCAGAGCCCTGACACCCCCAGGGTGCTGGAGCAGCAGCCACTCCCAACAGACAGCTGGGGATCCCTCCCTTCCTTTGGTGAAAGTAATGCAAGGAGCTGAGCTCTACTGAGCGTTTAGATGAGAAAATCAGACTGACTTTGTGAGGTAACTTTCCTATTCCTGTGCTCATCTTTCTGGAAACATTGATGCCTTCTTTTCAGAAGAGGATACACCCACAATTATCCTCATCAGTGTAACCTCCGTGGCGAGTCGCTACAAATCACGGCAATTAGAGCTGAGTGGTGAAGCCCTTCCAGATCCACAGGATGCGCTGAGGATGGCAGGCCATCCCTGCAGTGGGACAAATTCCTGTTGATGCTTCATGCCCATGGTCCTGTTGCTTGGCTCCCTCCCAGTCTGCTTCTGGCATGGGATAAAGGCCAGCACTCTGACCCCGAAAGCTAGCAGTGGGTCATGAGCTGAGGAACCCATCCCCACCAGCTAGCAAGGCAGCTGGGCACCTGCGGGACCATGCAACTTCATAAACCCTATGACAAAGTGCTTGAGAAACAGGGATTTCCTTTGCTTAGGGGGTTTGATAGTAAAAGAAGTATCCCGAGGAGCACTTTGCACCACCTAGCACCTGACTGCTGTCAGGGTGTGCAGCATATTTCTTCTCTCGCAAATCTTGCCCAGCAAAACAATAACAACAGTTCAAGAGTGAAGCAGGGCAAGAAGTCAGGCTACTCCCCCTGCTCACTGGGAAGAGTTGTTTCTAAGCAAAGAGAAAGGAAGAGGCTTGTGAAATTCATGAGGAGTGTTGTCATGGGAAGAACTTAGATGTTATGTTCATGGGCACTGAAGAAATGCTGTAAAATAGATTATCTAGGGAACCAGCAAGGCAGAGATGTCATCCTGGACTAAATGGGTGAAGCCCCTGGGGTTTCTTTTCTGTTGTTTTTTTTTTTTTTTTTTTTTGTATGTTTAAATTATCTAGGTCAGATAATGACTATTTCTTTCTTGTCCATTCATTATTAATTAAAAAATCCTTATTAATCCTTATTAATCCACTTGCAAATGCTGAGCCATCACATTCACAGCTTATTTGTTTCATGGTTGCTGTAACAATGCAGTCAACTGGATTACTTGTTAGGTCCTGGGGGTTTTCTTGATGAGTGCATTTATCATCTAAAATGAAGGATCTAGTTGACTTTGAATTATTATATAAAAAAGAAAAATGGTGGGAAAAAAATGCTGCTTGCCTATTTTGCTTAAAATGGAAGTCCTTATTCAGCTGCTTTTGTCATACGCTCTGGGATTCGCAGTGGGGGGAAGAAGATCAGCTCTCCTTGCACGGACTGCTCAGGGTCCTCCAGCAGCGGCTGAAGTCGTGATCTGTCCCCATAATGCAAAAGCCAGCCTGGCAGGTCACCTGATGTGACCCACAGGATGATTTCTTCTTTTTGCAGCTGGTGAACTGTGATTCTTCAATCACAGCTCGCTTGATTGCTGGTCTGTCCTGGGTGATGTGTGGATGTTTCAATATGTTGTGGCTAACCAAGTGAAATCACTATTTATATGCATAGCCACACTGGAATATTTGAATTTGATACAAATTTGTCATCAGCTAATTCTGAGATAATCATAACAAAGTATTAATTTGTCGTGCTCATCAGCTCTTATCCCTGGACTTTGTTACTTTACTCCCCAAGGACTGCATAACAGCTTATCTTCTACCACCACTTCTTATCTTCTCCACCACTGCAGAACAAAATGCTCTATTAAGATGGGCTGAGAGAATGCGGTCTTCTTTGGAAACCCTATTTTTTTTGAGGTAAAATTGAAGAAATTCTCTCTGTGAAGAAGAGCACTCTATATTCTCGTAGGATCATAGATTCATGTATGTTTTTGCATGCTTGCTCTCTTGCATGCTTGCTTTCCTTGCTGTTCTTTGGAAGGGACCAATGTCTTACCTGTGAACAATCCCATGGCAATGCAGGTGCCCGACTGCAGACAGAATCTGTCTGGCGTACCTCCTTACTTCCCTTTCCACCAGCCTCTTTTTGTCCCAAATTCTGTCCAGGAGGTCCCCGCCGTGGCACAGCTCCATCACCATGTAGTAGGAGCTGTCAGTCCCCAGGGTCTCATACAGCTGGACAACATTGGGGTGCTTTATTATCTGGTGTATCCGGGGCTCCTGCTTCATGTTTTTTAAAATGTAGGAAACCTACTTGGCTTTTCTCTTGTCAATGACTTTTGTAGCTACCTAAATTATGGGATATGTGTAAATAAACAGCAAGCTTTGCAACCCTTTCAAAAGGATGGGTGGTAAGCTGGCATGTGGGACAAGCTGATGTTGGCATGGTGTTGATAATTGCTGTCACCGCAGGACACATTCATAGTGGAAGAAAACTCTTTTATTTCTCTTGAAAGCCAAACCAGAAAGGTTGAGCTCTGTCTTATCTACTCCTTTGATTGCAGTAAATAGTATATATGTATGTAATTCTCTCAAATGCAAAAAACCTACATACTAACTGCACCTGTACTGTTCCACACTTTTTTTTTCTTTTTCTTTTTTTTTTTTTCTTCCTTCTTGCATGTTGCCGTCTGACTTGGTGTAAGAGCCATTCACGATATAGTGGGCTGGGCTAAGGCCCCTGCAGTTTGAAAAGGTGGTAAAACAGTGAAGCTACTGAAGCCATGAGGAAAATAAAAATCAAAAGGCCAGTTTAGGTATGATGGTAATCCACCTTTCCACAGTTACAGTTTGTGGTACATTATGTTAGCCCAACTGAGCTACAGGCAGCAGGTGTTATCTGTGTCCTGTCATGTAAGTGATTGCTGTAGGAGTGGCTGGCTTTTCAGTAAGTGTTGTCCATAGCTTTAAAGGTCAGATACATGGCTCTAATTACTCAGCAAGGATTACTAGGAAGCAGATTTGAAATTGTCCTTGTGCCATATCCTTTTCTCTTTCAGTGGGAGGATATCTTTGTTGCCTATATTGTCTCATAATTGTGAAAACAGTTGCACTCAGTACATGTTCGCACATGTGACTGATTATACATGAGCAATAAACTCTATTTATGAGGTTAATTTATGAGGATAAGGTTCAGAGGATAATAATTCGCTGAGTAGATTGTGGTTTGCAGATTAAATGGTCTGCAATTCTCTGACATAAGCTACTGTGAGGTTACTTGTGATGCCTGGTGTGTGGTACCCTCTCACCAAGAGCCTACCTTCTGCCCCATGGGGATGTGCAGCCCCTCCATCACCTTGGCAAAGGAGCCCTTGTTGATCATTTTGCCTACTAGGTAAGTCTCAATTTATTTGGTGCGAGGGAAATTCTTCCCAGTCTCTTGGGACATCTTGTTAAAACAAGCAGGTATTTTTATGTCCTTGATGTTTTTCTCCCATTCTGGTGCTATCCCATCCAAGTTACCAGTGTCTGTCATTTTGTCTTCCAAGCCTGCTTTCGTTGCTGTGGGCATCCCTGGAGAGCCAGATTTCTGTTGCTACCTTCCAGATGTAGCTTCTGATTCACAGCAGATCCAGGCATTAAGTCTGCATGTCTTGTGGTGCAAGTGCCATCCCACTGAGCACAAAGCAGCTAGTCCTTTCCCTCTGAGACTCCATTTTTGTCACTGGTCTCTACCGTGGGCACACGGCTCTGCTCAAGCAGAACCAAGAGGCAGATGATTAACTGAACCCGATATGTGGTGCCAGTGAATGCCCCAGAGCTGCTAAGTCAGACACCACATAATCCTAGCATTAGCCTGCAACACAGTGCTCTCTTCCACCTGCAATAGCTCTCTAAACACATGCCCAGTGCAAGCTGCACCAACCATAGCATTCCTTGCATGCATATTGCTGGTGTGCAATTCCCCAAGTTCATTCTCAAAACACTGTGGTAGCGAGTGTGAGTGCAAAGCTGAGTTCTGTACCTGATGCTGTGCAAGCAATCATGCATTTGCTGTACAGAGCACATAAATGTATGTGCACTTGTATCACATCTAAGTCCCAGAGTCCTGTGAGCACAGGTCTCACAGAGATATCTTGCATTTCCTGGGACTTGATTCCTGATCTGTAACGTAGCAGAGTGTGTGTGTGCATTTTTCTCCTTGCAGAAATGACTGATAAAAACAAGAAAAATTTTTTTTTTGTCCTTTTTTTCTTTTTTTCTTCTTTTTCTTCTACAGCTGTTGTCCATCTATATCTGGCTTCATTACCTTGGTCCTTTCCAAAGTCATGGAGAGAAAAGAACCTTTCCAGAGTGCTTTCACATACCTGCGATTTGAGCTGGGAGTTGCCATCTCTCTCCACTGACTGCAAAGAAATCTTAGGGAACCAAACCTCTTCCCATAACTTAGCATGATGACGAATCCTTTCTCCACCCTTCATCACTTGGAGATGAACAATAAGCAACGTTCTGCTTGCCTAATTTTACTCATGAAGCTCGAGAGGGGCAAAAATTTGCCAGGATGAGTGAAAATGAGAAGGATTTTTTTTTTTTAAAGTGTTTAAAATTCAGAATGGATTTACTGTACACTTTACAGTTTAAATTATTGTGGACAAGTTCAATGCATCACCATATGCATGCAGCTGCTGGCAAGCACAGGCACTCCTTGCCTTTTAGTGCCCAAGTAAAAGATAAAGCCCCACAAAGGTTGTCTGTTCACAACACAGTTTTCATGCTTTGAGCTGTATCAGTGGCTCTGCTGGAATGGGACTTTGCTAAATTAAGTGGCTTTTTTCTGTTCTGTACAGCAATCCAGAAGCAAAGAGACATGTTTTTTCGAGGAAGCAACGAGGGAATTCTTTTTTTGTACTTGCTATTTGCTCTGCCTCCTTCCTGTCTTCCTAGACTGCTGTTCATCAACTTTCCCACTAAAAAAAAGGAAAAAAAAAAAAAAAACATAAGTGAGGGGAACCACTGCATGGGACAGAAACCCCATATTTCTGGCACATTTCAGAAGAAAGGAAAAAACCTCTTTAAAAATATAACAAACCTTAAAACATGATATCTAGCTAAGTTAACTATTGCTATTGTTGGGGAAAGGCCCAGCCTGACACCTTCAAAAATGTTGAAGTCGAAAAGCTTCCAAATATCTTCTAAAGTAATTTTTTTGGCATATTGAAGGATTAAAAAAGGGAGACAGGGCAGAAGGAGCAAAAGAGAGGCTTTCTCTGTGAGGGAGTCCACTTTTGTTGATCCCAAGCCAAATGAAGGCCTCACAAAGAAGAGAGCCATCAACCAGTGGCAGTAGTGCCTTTGTTCTGCCATACGACTATTACATGTCTTGTGGCATTGCAATGTGAAAATAAGAGACTAAATAAAGCAGATCTCTGAGAGAAGAGAGTTGCCAACAAGGGATTATCTCCAGCAAAGAGGAAGGTTTAGCATAGCAGAAGGAACGACCACCTTAATGGCTTCAGAAAACCAAACAGCCCTCTTTCTCAAATAAGCCCTTTGCCAAACCATCTCGTATTTTTACCACCTTGCATTCATTTGGGTGGCAGTTATGCTGCTGTGAGAAATAAAAAAACAAACCAACAAAATCCCAGATGTGAAAGAGGTATACAGTTTTCCTATCAGCAAGTACAAAAGAAGGCTTTCATATAAATTGGAGACTAGTTCCAGGCTTGAGAAGAGAAAATTTGCTTTATCACTCCATATTCTCAGTAGATTTCAAGGGAAACTGAAAAGAAAAGTGTTTCTCCTCATATCCGTACTGCTGATCCAGAAAATTTGAGACAATGTGTATGCAGGAGTTACTTTACTCAAAGGCCAGACTAATTAAAAAACCTAATTATGTTCAGCAAAAATAAAGCAGCATGAGCAGGAATTTGTCACTTTGCAGGCACCATCCTGGATTTCCTCCTGCAAAGCAAAATCCTGCCTGTAGCTGTATCCAAAGCTTTTCTTGTCTCAGGTTAGAGAGGAGGTAACATGGTCCTGGTTTCTGCTTTTTGCCATTGCAGGGTGAAGCCTTGGCCTAACGAAAGGCTGGTTTTTACTTCTTAGAGTATTTCTTTTTAAAGTCCTAATTTATACCCTTGTGAATATTGCTAGTTATGAAAGTTATAGCATGAGATTTTTCAAAAAGTCCAGAGTCAGACTGTTAGAACTGCTAAGTCCCACTGATTTGACTTGAGTTTCCTGAAAGTCCATCCCTGTGTAGTTGCAGAGGATATGCTATACCTAAAGATGTGCTTTCCAAGGGCATGAAGGGCATGCCGATGTGGTGGGGCTGCGAGCAGCATCGCCATGTGGGAGTGACCCTATTGTGCTCTGGGAGACAAGGCTTGTTAGCTGGGATGCAACATCCAACCCTCAGGATAAAAGTTAGCATCTTCTCCTTGATGGACATTGTCACGGTGATGTACCATCCAACAGAGAACCAATTCAAAGATCTCAAAGTGTTGTGCTTCAATGCATACAAATTCCTGGGTGCCTTGTTAAATCTCCCCACTCCCTTGACATTGTGTACCTTTCCCACTAACCACTGCTCTGTGCTGCAGGTGGTACTAATGGTGTTGGCTTAGTTCCTGAGCTTGGCCTGCTTTGGAGGACTTGAAATCTGTGAACAGTTCGTGTTTCCACATGGCTTAGGTTACCTGGGTGTAGGACATAAGCTCGGTAGCTCCTGACTGAAGCTTTTCAACTTTCACACATAGAAGTGGGGATTTCCTTTTCAGAGAAGGAAATCCAAGATGGTGGCATTTATATGTGGTGAATGGAGTGAATAAGGGGAAAAAATGGCTTGAAGAAATACTAGGAGGAATTTCAACTAAATAGCAACTTCACGGTCTGTATTGTAATAATTCTCAGGTCCTGGAACCACTTCAGCCTATATTTTATAACGTACCTAAGACGTGCCCTTATTGCACTGTAACACCTGCCATATTGTAAGTTATTTCTGACTTCTCATACTCTTTTTGGCAGCTGTGGAGTTTACTTTAGAAGTTACTACGTGTGCAAGGTCGGCAGCTTTTCTGCAGGATTTACTTACTGCCACGTGCTAAGGGGTTAAGAAGGCATGGAGGACTCAAAGGCAGTCCAGACTGTGCTTCCAGAATGGTGCAAATAAGGGATTACCAGAGCAGGCAGTGCAGTTACTGTCTTGTGAGAGTCGTAGTACTTCCTTAGTCAAATAGTGACTGCTCTTTGCCACCAAGAGGTTGGTGGAATCGGAAACATATGGGTTGTTATTTTCTCGGCATTGATCTGGTCCAGCACTGACACAAGTGAATGGGAATGTTTCTTTTGTCTTCATAAGGAATTGGATCGGGCTGTAAAAGTGCTGAAGACTTTGTTGTCCATAATATATTAAATTTTAATTCATGTAAGTATGTTTCCAAGATGTCACTTACAAACATGTTTTACTCGCACAGTCCATATCTGCACTGGATCTGTCTGATTCTGTACTGATTCCTTAGTCTAGCTGTTAAATTAAAAGAAAGAAGAATAGGTTTTGTTCTAGAATAGACTTTGTCCTTCTGCCAGGCAATAGGTGCTTACAAGATTTGCAGAAAGTTTCTCATGCATGTGGATATTCATTTTCATATTATTTTCCATTTCTAGGAAAAAATTCTTGCACCTTTTATTAATCATCTGTGAGTATTGATTCATGGTACATTTTAGATGGAATATTTATGTCAGACGTATTTCCTTCAAATGAGGGTCTTTGTTCCTCAGGCATATTGGCAACTTTGTTCTGGTACCACTTACTCTACTCCTTGAGGTAGACTTTATAGTTTCTTTCATGTTTCACTATCATGTCTGTTTCTTGAATGTATACAAGAACATCAAAACCAAAAAGCATCCATACTGGGTCAGACTGAAAGTCTATCCAGTTGTTGTCCAGTTTCTGAGTGTGGCCAAAACCACATACCTGGAGTTAAGCGTATTAGGTGAAACCTATATGGTAATTCCCGGTAATACATCCCAGCTCCAAACCCTCATCGCTCAATGGCTTCATAAGCCAAAAGTGTCTTCTGTGGACGCAGTATATGTACACTGTTTACAACAAAGTCTTTCAAAGTTTATCATTAAAACCAACACAATCTCAAGTGCTGTGCTATAAGGAGAGGAAATATTCTTCCATGGATCTGGACCAGGCACAGGAATGGCAGAAGTGTCTCAGTAACCTACTTCCAATTTGGCTTGAAACAGTGGTAGGAAAAGAAACAGCCATTTCCAAATCCAAGCCATATTTGGCATCTACCACCAAATGTGCCCACAGATGATAGCTACACCCATCTTTTGGAAACCAAAATGAAACATTCTGCTTACTTCATGAAGACATTAAGGATTTAGGGTCAGAGGCATGAGGTGGATTCTGATGGCTGATAAAAGTGAAGAGTTTCAAAGCCTTTTGTTGAAACTGGAACTCTTTTTTTTTTTAAATCAATTTATTCTTTTCTGATTAAAATTTGTTCTAAATATTTTACATTAAAAACCAACAACTAAACTTGCTAGGAAAAAAATCTGTAAATATCTAAACTTGCATTGTCACAACAACAATGATCTGTTACCACATGCCAAAGGAAGACAACAACAATCAGGAGGAATTACAAATCTGCAGGGGATAGAAAAAGTTATTTCAGAAAAGAACAAAATTGAATAGATGCCTGTATCATCATAGTTCAAAATGGCAAGGAAATTAATGAGCTGGTTAGTAGCATACAGAAAGCAGTAAAGAACAGATAGCTGGAAATAAACAATGTACTAAACCAAAACATATTGCATTGTCACATACGGAAGAATGTGGACAGACAAAAGGTATTCGGCTGCATGAACCCCCAGATGGATCCAGATGCACATGGAGAAGAAGGGCAGATGACTGGCAAAGCCTCAGTAGAGGATGCCATGCTCATTTCCCTCATTACCTGACTTTGCCCTGATTAACTTTCAAGGACAAAAATAACACTTGCAGATTTTCTCCAAAAGCTGTAAGTATCCACTGCAGATTGTGAAGAGCTGCATTATTTATTTTTTTAGGTGACTAGGAGAAGATACTCATGAAGGTGACCGCAAACCCTACAATGTCTGGATTGTTTTACCAGTTTTCATATAACTTGCTGAAGAACAAAATTGTTATGCATTCATAGAAGGAGGCATTGCTGCGAGTATTTATTCAATTTTTGAGTTCTTTGGCGTCTTTAGCTGTCATTGGTTGGGTTGGTTGGCTTAAGTTCAAAAATAGGACACTTCACCTTACCGAATTTATAATTAGATTTCTTCAGGAGGATCAGCAAAGGGCCCCCCTAAACTTAGGCACCTAGTGGCATTTGAATTCCCTGCAAGTATCCCTTCAGCTTTCAGCTTCTGCTAAAGATGGACACAGGTGTCCCCAGGAACCCATGTCAGATCTGCCAGCCCCATCAGGCTGTCTTGGGTACCACAGAGCATCGTAAATAACACTACACATCTACTTTTACTATATTTGCATCTACTAGACATCTTCCAACCCAAACCATTCTATGATTCTATGATGATTTAATTAATCGAACTAATCTCTCAGTGACAAACTATGGATGAGATAAATCACTGCCAAGGCTTCCCCAGCAGCACTAGGATCTTTACCAAGAACAGTGGGAGCTTGACCCTCCTCTTGCCCACACATGCCAGCACATAGATGAATCCATGTGGAAGCTTTGATCGCAGACAGAAACCACTCCTCAGAGTACAGAGCACATGGAATCATAGAATCATTAAGGTTGGAAAAGACCTTCAAGATCATCTGGTCCAAGTCTATGCCCTTGATAACCTGTTAGGTTAAAAATTACTTTTATCACTGCAGCATTGTAAAGTTTTACATGTAATGCTGTGATTATCAGAAGCTTGATAACTTCAGAAGACAAAGCTGAATTGCTGAGGCTATTCATTGATTAGATAAAGTCAGATTTCATTATTACCTTTCCTCATTAATGCCTTTTGGAAAGGAAGAGACTTTTTTTTTTTTTTTGGTGAGTTTCTGTTTATTGAACTCAGGGGAAATCAATAGTATCAAATTGTAATTCTTAATAGAATGAACTTAGAATGAACTTACATTTTTATCTTTTTTGTTGTTGTTTTTTATTTTATATCTCCTTTACTGCTCCGAATGTAAGAAAGTGATATTATTATTGTCTGGAGCCAATTATAATGGGCATTTTTTTCTCCCTTAAAACTCTCAGTATAGGCTTACCGCTGTCTTTGCTCAAGTCAATGAAAAACTACTTCTCACTGAAATGGGAGCAGAGTCATGCCGAAAAATAGCCTTGAAATCCCACTGAAGGTGGGCAGAGACCGTACCATTTCCTAACACACTTTAATGCAAACATATGTTGGACTTTCAATTAATAATGATCACCAGAGACCAAAATCAGGGTGGACAATTACAAAGGAAGATTTTCTGGAATATTTTGATTGTATTCATCCTGTTGACAGCAAAGAACTAAATAGGATCCTTTAGTTTGTATGATTGTGAGATTTCTCTGTATTTACCTTCTCTCTCTTTCAAATCATTGCTTTATACTATACAGTATCCATGTTCTTGGTTGTCTGTCTGCCAGCTGAAGTGATATAGTTCTGCTTTGCATTGCATCTTCTGTTTGGCAAACTATCTTTTGCAAGAAATGCAGTATGCTGTTTACATGTTGCTTTTTTTACAGTGGGGTTGTTGTAAGGCCAGCTGGCCACCATGTGCATGGTCACTGACCATGGGGAAAAATCAAGGCTGAAGAGATCTTCATCTTTGCAAGACCCACCATTTCTGAGTTGAACTCCCAGTTGCAAATCTTGCAAATTGATAGCCGGTGCTTTAGTGAGAGCCAGGTTTCTCCAGCGGTAATTTATCAGGCAAGCTGGAGTCTGGCCACTTGTACCTGGCTGAAGTGTATGAAGGAAGGGGAAAGAATGAATCCTTGATCTTACTGACACCTGTTTCATTCAGTGGGAAAGACTGTGTGCCTTTTATGTTTTCTTCTTTTTAAGGAGCTAATCAGCGTCTTGAGGAAGACAGCTCTGATTTTGACACTTGTCCATCCTCCCAGCTGACAAAAGGATAGATACCAGTGGTGCCTGGGTAATTTAGTGCAAGTGTAATAACCCAACTGATGTAACTTTGCAAGGATTGACAGGCAAAGGAAAAAGTCATCTAATTCACTGAACTTCTCTTTTTTCTCACACTGTGGAAAAAAGGCAGTGAGTCTGTCACACAGATTATAATAGTGGCCAGAGCTTACCTATTAACCACTTTGCTAGCCAGATCATCAAAGATTAGAGTTCTGCAGTAAGCCCTATACTCTGTAAGAAAGTTGTGGAGGAATTCATAGAATATTTTTTATCCACCCCTAAAAGCTAGAGTTTAATAATCTGCTCTTGAATGTTTTCCATAACTTTCCTGATGACAAGTTTACAGATGTGAGAAAATCTTTGGCACAACCATGTCCCTTCCCTTTGGATGCTCAGCGGGGCTTGCCCAAAGCTGCAGTGTCAGATATCTTAAAATCCAGTGTCATGTTTCACAAAATTGTGAAATAGATTAATTTGGAAAGGGTATCTGAAGGTCATCTAATCCTACCCCCCTGCTCAAGCAGGGACAGCCAAAGCAGGTTGCTTAGGACCACATCCAGTGAAGTTTTAAAGATCTCCAAAGAGGAAGACTCCACAACCTCTCCATGCAACTGCTCTAGTGCTATGTCACCTTTGTAGTAAAGTGTTTTTCAGAAGGAACCTCCTATACTTCAACATGCACACACATTCTTCTCTCACTGGACACCACTTGGAAGGTTCTGGGGAGGCCAGAACTGGGCCCAGCACTCCAGATGTGTCTCACCAGTATTGAGTAGGGAGGAGGCATCTCCTCCCTTGAAGTGCTGCTAAGACTCCTGCTTGCAACCCAGGAAGCCGTTGGCTTTCTTTGCTGCAAGGATGGCTTGGGGTCAGGAGTACGTCATGGCAGGATCAAGGGCAGGATCAAGAGGCTCCTTTCTGGCTTTGTCTTCGTTGCTTTTGTGAATAGTTTTTTGGTGTCCTGAAAAGGGATGAGGTAGGCAATGAGAGTAAGAAAAACATCAGAGGAAAAGGATATGAAAGGCATTAAAAATACAAACTTCCACAGCAGGCTTGTGAAGATCAGTAAATAAATTAGGAAACACTGTAGGATGCATGGTCATGACTTTACAGTAATAATAATAAGCTGAAGAGTCCAAACAAGACTCTAGATGGTATATTCAGGAAACGCATCCTTTTTCTTGCATGTTTGGGGAATTTTATACTTGTGCTTGTGTAGTTTCTTTGGACAATCATGAGATTTGATGTGGTAAATCTGAGAGAAAAAATTCTTCAGTAGGAAATATGATAAACAAAAATAATGGGAATCTTTCAGTGGGTAGTAGCATTTAAGAAGTATTTATACTTTTTAATTACTTAGCCAGCATATTTATTAATGAAGAATTTTGAGCAGTACTGTGGAAAGAAGTTTTAGACCTGTCAGAACAGCAAATGTTTGGCATAATTTATTCAGCCTACGTATTAATTTCTCAGCAGCTGCTAAGACAAGGATATCCACAGGATATCTAGACAATGTGAAAGCAGTAAATCTAGGATCAAATGACAAATGGAGCCCCAATTAGAAGACTTTGAACTGAGAAAAGAAGCTTCTTGCAGGATAGTGCTGATGGCATCCCACTGTCTTATAGCACGTATTCCTATACGAACAATTGCTGAAATTTAGGAGGGTGAAATAGGAGTCACAGAGCAAAGAGAACTTCAGTGCAGTGAAGTCCTGCACAGCAGATCATGGTTTGGGAGCACCATGTGCCTCCCAAACAAAACCCCAAATCCTGGTCAACCTGAGTAGCCACAATCTACTGGCATTTGTGAGACTGGAACAAGCTGGATTTTTTTCAGGGAAAGAAATTTTCACTGGGCAAATATTAAACTGATGTTTTATGGGAATGTACCAATTCCAATGAGAATGATTTTTCTGTTCCAGGGTAGAATTTGACCTGAATATGAAAGAGAGATTACAGGACCAAGCAAATAATAATTAAGTACTAAATCTTTCCTGTGGACCGTGGGAGACACTTACCTCCCAAGCCCTGTTCCAAAGTCCTCTGGCACTGAGAGAAATACTTTAACAGGAATTATGGGGAGACTGTCCCAGTTTTGTAAATGAGGGAAGGTTCATTAAACCAGAAAAGTCAAAACTGGATTACTGACTCATGGGCTAAAACATTGTCTTAGTTGTAAAAGCAGCTGGAAATAGAAGGATTTGCTCCTCAGTTTTTCTTGTCCTAGCCCAGCTGGTGGTTGGATGGAGGTCTCCATCCTTTATCTGTCTTGGTACATTTTTTTTGGGGCTCCTCTGTAACCTACTATAACCTTCATACGCATAGGTTTGAAGTCCATGAACAGCATTAAAAATGGTAAAAAATGAAGGGGAAAATATTAACACATTCTCTATCTATCTTATTTGGGCTCTCTCCTTGCCAACTTTCCATTAAATTGATAATTTTTGAATTTGAAAGGAAGAATTATGATTTTAAAGAGCACGTTTCCATGCAAGTTGCTTTCTTTATTTATTGAAAAAGATAGCTGCAGATTTAGTACCTAGAAACTGGGCAACAAGAATGAACCGGAGAGTAAGGCCAATGTGCAGCACCCAGGCTGTCACGGTTTAACTCACCTGGAATTTGTTGTACCGTGACAATATGCTGAGACCACAGCAGAGGTGCCCATTTTCAGAAATAGCTAGTTACAGGAAGGAAGAAGAGATATCCCTGTTTTTCCCCCCCTCTAAGAATCTATGGAGAATGCAGTTTGTACTGCCTTTGGATTCTCATTCCTCTGTGGATCAATAAATTAGGTAACACATCAATACCAGAGAGTAAATGAATCTCAGCAAAAGAGAGCTCCCTGCTGTGGGTTTTCTCTCTTGGCATGAGGAGCGTTTGATCTAGGTGTGCCGTCATAAAAGATAAGAGCTACTTCATCATCTTTGGGGAGTGTGATTTACTAACTAAAACTGACGGCGTACCTGTTCTACAGCCTGTATCTGAAAAGGTAGGCTTTTATTCATTTATTCCTTCATTAAAGTGCTCGCTTTTGGGGGAAGAACAGCAAACAGAGAAGAAAATATGCAGAGGGTTTTTAGGGGCTGCCCATTGAGCAGCTGCTATGCAACAGGCAGAAGTCAGAAGAAGGTGCAGCATTACCCCCTGAAAGCCTGCTCTGTGCGTGCAGTGTTTGCCAGGGCCAGACGCTGCTAAATCAATGCCGGATGCGGGATTTGGGAAATGGTTGACACTCCTCATGCCTCATCAAACGTCCCCCTGTGCACAGCCTCCAGAAAGAGCCGCGGGGCTCTGCTGCCGTCCACGGAGCAGTCTGTGGACAGTCTGGCAAATCCCTGCTTCAGGGCCCAGGTTTTCCTGTGCGTGGATGTGGTTTTGTCTCCTACAACACTTCTGCTTGGTGTATCTGGAGCTGCTTTTTATTGCCGTTTTATTTGCTGGGGATAAATGCCCTGTGCTCCAGGGCAATCCTGGCTTTGATCGGCTAGGGCGCTGCCGCAAGAGGGAGCGCAGCCGCAGGCAGGGCCGGGCAGCTCACTGGAAAGAGCATCCCTTGACACACAGGGCAGCTCAGGCAAGGCACTCGGCATGTTTGTCAACAAGCAGAGCTATTGGAGATGAAGAAGCAGTGTTTTTACAGAGGGAAATGAGTCCTTCCCCTATTCACTGAGTCAAGGGTGAGGTAGGGGTGGGTTAAGCCCACAGCCCCTTCCAGAAGGATAATTTTCCATGTTACATCTGCCTGGAGCCTGCTGGCATACCAGCGTACGTAACACATTCAACAGTTCTGGTAAACCTTTTATAAATCAGATAATTAGAGATGTAGCTGACTGTAGCATCTTGAAGGAGGCTCAGCGCTGGGCAGTGACTTCTATTTACAGTCCGGCAGTTAAACGTATTATACTGCATAAACCTCAAAATGGCTTGATTATAAAATGTGTTTTGGAAATTCCGTGTGCCTTCCCCACAGAGTGCTAAACCTGGTGAAAAATGGGTAGCATCAATAAACACCAAACCTTGTACCAATAAATGTGTTCCCTTCATTACTCAAAGAGCCCGGAGCTATGGAGGTATAAAAGGCCCCATTCTCCCCTACAGGGGAATAACACATGTAGGGTAGAGGAAACTCAATGAATTTCAGCATGCAGTTTCCTGCTCATTTCTGCATGGGAGGGGGATGGGGAAGGACTTAGGGCTTGCTTTCTCCATAGGACAAAAACAATAATAATAACAAAAAAAATAGCTGCCTGCCTAATTTACAGACACTGGGAAACCCAGAGTCAGAAACATCTTTTCTTGTTAACTTTCCTACAGACACTGCTCTTGCAGCTGTCCTCAGATACCCCTCATCAGTGGTTTCCTCTGCTGCATATTTTAAAACGCCCTGCAGAAAAGTTGTGCAGCCCAGCCCCATCCTTTGCACTGGAGGGGTGGGAGCTGTGTGCCCATGCAGCACTCCAGGCACCCTGGCAGACCTTTGCAGTGGCACAGGGCTTGCACATGAACTGCATAAAGCCTTTGAGTTCCTGCAGCCCTGGCAGACGGGGAGATCAGCTGTGTTTTGGGATCGATTCAAATTGCATTGTCACCGTGGAATTCTGCAGGATGGTTATAAAGCTACCTATGGTACACATAGAGACAGAAAATGTGTAATTTCTGTTAAGCTTTTAAACAAACCCTCTTGTCTGACGCAGCTGAAGTGCAGGAGCATTTAAGGAATCACATCAGCACTACAGCAGCTACCTTCGTTAACCCAGGAGCTGAACTGCCCCAGACCCAGATCTGTGAGTGTGAAGTCGTCTGATGGCAGGCAAGTGCTGGCCCTGTGGGGGACACAGAACAGACTTTGACAAGCTGGTCCACTGTTTTCCATCCTGGTTGGGGTCTTTTCCACCTTCCTCTTGCACTCTGCAAAGCTGGATTCCAGTCAGACCAGGGTAAAACTGGGGTATATTGCAGCGGCTGAGTTCTCAAAACTTCATTTTTTTTGGAGCCAGATTTCTTCCTTTGGCTGGCCCAGATCTTAGTTTGAGTCTAAACTTTTCCCAGACCTTGAACTAGATCCAGAGATGGCCCTGTAGACTGTCTATGCATGTGTGTGTGTATGCTTTTAGGTACCTGCAGAGTTCTGATGACATGAGTCCTTTTAGAGGATTATTCCCATTGCGTCAAGTGACTTTTTTCCCTGATTCATAACTTGAGTAAAGATTCTCCCATGCAGCTTTATCCCTGGAAAAACCTGTTGGATTTTAGTTCCACTCTTTGCAGCTGCATGGCAGGGGAGACCTTGAGGAGCTTCCTCCAGGGCTGGAAAAGAAGCTCTGGCAGGAGGGAAGAGCACCCGGCAGGGATTCACACCCCCAGGGCTCGCCGCCTGCTGGAGTTTTTCTCATTACGGCTGCTGAATTTTCTCAGTGAGTTTGTTTTCAAATGAGCTTTCCCTTTCTCACTGTACTTTCCCAAGCAGGATGGGCTGGCACAAGTGCCCCCCAGCACGCTCTTGCTGCACAGCCGCCCTGGAGGGGCCCGCAGCACGGCAGTGGTTGCAGATGCATTGCCCCTGTGTGGCAGATGAGAGAATAAACAACATATGGCAGAGGCTGAATGCCGCTCAAATGCCGCCACAATGAGCACAGGATAGGAGCCCCTGTAAAATAAAAGAGACTTTTTGCCCTAATCTGTTTTAAAGTGCCGTAAAATTGTATTTATTTCAGGCACATGTTTTCATTACGTCGTTCTCAGAGAACAAGTCGGTGCATCTGAGCGCAGACCCCATGCAGTGACTCAGATAATCAGAGGGATGCTTACCCTAAAAATTTAGCTGAGCTGCTGAATTTCACGAATCAGCTTTTCCTTTTGCAATCCAGGGGTTGCTTTCCCCATACCACGGTGGCAGCCTGTGGCTCCTAGTGGTAACTTGTGCTGGCCCCAGCCTCACAAGGGCCCTTGTTACCCTCAGGAAAGCTGCTTCTGCATCTAAATATCTGAAAAAGTTATAAGAATTTATTATTTTGGACTCCTAACCCACCCTGGCAGTGAAAGCAGGAGGCGGGTAGCGCGGTCTATTTGTTATTTGCCCAGTGCAGTAGACAGCTGTAACAGTTACAATAACTTTGATCTTTTGTTATCCCCACTCAGAGAAGCCCTCATTACCAAAACATCACCCCTGACCTTCTTTTATATTTTCAGCGTGCGTTTTATTAACTCCTTTTTCATATGGGACATGTGGTGTCTGCCACTTGGTAGAAAGGAGACGAAGTTTGCGCTTCTGATGCAAAGAACAGCAGCGAGGAATATGGCCCCTCGCCAGCAGTTTATGCAAAAAACATATTCTGGGGAGGGGTGAATTAAATCTCTGCATACAGAGCCAGGCTCTCTTTGGGCTCACAGCTGGGACAAACCTATTGCATTTAGGGGGATTCAGCCAGGGAAAGGGGGATGCATCTTTGTCTCTCCCCACGCATACACTTTACGTGGACATGATAAATCTCAATCAGTTGCCCGAGGAATTTGTTTTTGCAGCACCTCTTTACTTCCCAGGCTAAGAAACAAGGCATCCGGCCCTCCCCTGCTGGTAACACTGGAGGTTTTACGCGTATTATACGTTCTGTGAAACAGTATGCGGCAGTGAAAATTTACTAGATGTTGCAGAAAGAAACAAGGGAAAGCTAAAGCACAGCCTAGCAAAATAAAATAACTGCTGTTTGCATGTGCTTTTATTGATTTCTGACAGCCGTGTTATTTTCAGGCACAACAGAAGGGAAAATAATTTCTCTCTTTGAATGGATGAGTGATACAAACACACACACACACACAAGCTTTTAACTAGTCTTGTATATATATATATTTTTGTCCTGGTGTGTGCATGTGCAGAAGGGTGTCTACCTAATTGGCCTCGAGAGGGGATTAAACTAAATAAAATCACAGTCCACAGGGGGCCTCTAAATATGGCTTTTTAATTTGAAAATTTTTGTGGGTTACAGTGTAATTCAAGCTTTTCAAGCTTTATTAGTGCATAGCCGCTCGTGCAGCTTGCAGAGCTCCCATCTCAGCCAGCCCAAACAGCCTGCCGCTGCTGCGGCAGAAGGCCGAGCGCTCTCCTTGGCTGCGAGGCACGCTCCGCAACACAACAACCCCCCCGCCCCGTAAATAAAACACGTGCTAATAACAGCGACGGGAGGTGGCCGAAAGCAGCAAGGCGCATCCGGACAGCGATGCTGTTTGGAAGTGGTACTGAGCGGAGGTAATGACAGTCAGCAAGCATCCCTCTGCTCGGCCTGCGACAGAGGCGCGGGGAGCAGATACGAGTGGATACCAGCGATTTTGCATGTTCGCTTGTAATAAAAGTCAAAATATGCAGCTTGGTGTAACTAATTGCTGTGGAAGGAGAAAGAACCAATAGTGCTCGTTGCTGTGAAACTGTTAATGGAGAACTTATGGAGAGAAAGTCCAAGTTCTCTCGTCCAAATTGGAATGTGAAAGAAATCTGTTGGAAGGTGATGACAGAAATGAAGTAAAACAGTTGTTTCCTGATCCATGTGCCAGATGTGTCACATACTGTGATAAATAAGATCTGCATCTTACACTCCAGAAATTGGGGAATATTACAAGCGTTTATTATAGTGAGGTACAAAAAATGTACTTGAAATGCTTTGTTTCTCCTGGCACCAAGCAGTGAGAAGTTATTGCACAATGCCTGGAGCTGCTAATTCTTTTGTTTAGGTTCAATCCAACACAGCCTATTAAAAGCTTAAATTCAATTTTATTGTTAAGGTATTTATTAACTGATTATGAAAAGACATTAAAGGGCTCATAATTAAACTACTAAATTGTTCCTTACCTTGACGAATCCCCCCATTTTCCAAGACTGACTTCCCTAGTATAAAATATCAGGGTTTTAATTTAGAGAAGAATGCTGGTCACAGGCAAACCCTAGCTCTTGCTTCAGCTCCCGAGCCAGTCCCAGGCTGCCTTGCTGCTGTTCTTAAGCCCAGAATATCATGGCAGAAAGCCTAATGCATTGGTGGCATTTCTTGGGAAGACAGCTCTGCAGGTTTGTGGCATGTTGTCACACATTTGCAGAAATAGCTGCGTGTTGATGTTGGATAACCCAGGCTTGCTGCTCAGGAAAAAAAAAAAAGTCTCATTGACTTTTGGCCCAAGTGCTTTTAAAAATGTGTGTTGTGAACAGCCTGCTAGCCCTGCTGAGATTGAAGGCACACGCTTCCAGGCGAAGCTGGCTCCCATAGTAGGATGTGGTTCCTGAAAACCTGCTGTATATATATATTCCCCCAAATCCAAAGCCCAGGGAGGCAGGGTGACCTGAGTGACTGGACCTCATGAACCAGCTCCGAGTAGAACCTTGAAGAGACTGCTGGCTCTCCAAGCCAGTGATTTTGTAGAGGCAATTGAGTGGTGCCTTCACCCAAGTGGCTATGTCTGGGTGGGGTGGATGGATGCAGGAGGCATCCAAGGGGGTTTGAGACTTTGGGGGTTTTCTCCTTGGGATCTGCTCTGGTCATGAAAGGGGTCATCAGAAAGTACACATCTGATTACCACAGGTAAAAATCAAAGTTTGAAATCCTGGGTAAGAATCATTTACGTGAACCTCTGTAGTCCCAGGAACCTGGCGGTGAACAGCAATAACCTGAATATCATCTGTGTTTTGAAAATAAACCCAATCTCATGGTCTCACCATGCCCATGATGATTCAAGGCAAGCCTTCTGCGATTTGCTTTTGGGACTTTCCCTAGACAGTACCAGTGTTCCCAGAACTGTCTTAGGGATGTGGGGCAGCTCACACTTCTCCTGCCTGGTGGTTCAGGTTGTCGACAGTCTCAGGGTATTGGCCCAGGCTGAATGCATCTGGCTGAAGGAACTGACCCTAAGCACCTCATGTGGGCTGAGGTGAACTGCACCCCTTGGTGAGGAAGGGAGCTTAGTGCCTAACCGCGTGTAGTTGAAGCTCCTCCCGGTTATCGTCCATCGTATTTTCCAGGGTTACTTCAGAGAGATTGTTCTGAGATGCATTTCACAAAAACTCCATGGCTTTGGGGAGGTGCCAGCACCCTGTCTTGGTGTGTAAGAGGTGTGGGTGAGTCCCATCTGGGAGCACCTCCCAAGTCACCTTCCCGTCTGCTGGAAAATGCCCAGTTTACCCACACAGGTCCCCTTAGAGTGGCTTTTAACCTTTTAACCTAACCTGTAAGTTAGTCTGTCCCACCCTGAAAATGTGACATCATCTGCAGTCTTCATCTGTATCGCATCAGCCTTTACTCAAATTTCAGAGGGAAATACCTCTCTGTTTTAAAGTTCTTGGAAACAACTTTAATGTTAGGCTATGTCTTCATGGCTGGAAGTGAGTTTGCGTACCCCGTGGTGGATATCTTGCTCTAAAATCCCAGTTTGGAACAGTACAGGTAGCTTTTACTTTGGGGTAGGTATTTCATTCCTCCTGGGACTTGCCTTCATTAGTCGTATAGATGTAAAAGCTCTCTTGCCCTCCCCTCCACTGACATATCTCATTGAGACATTGAATTTAGCAACCCCCTTTTATCCTTTTATCTTTTTTTTTTTTAATTTATTATTATTATTATTTTGGCAGAGAAGCTGCAGCTGTGTTTATGGGAAATAAAGATATCTGATTTTATTTTATTTTATTTTATTTTATTTTATTTTATTTATTTTATTTTATTTCTACACACTAAGCTGTATACCCTCTGGTAACCTTATTTGTTATCCCATTGGAGGCTGGGGAAGAGTGGAAAGGCTGTGGTGTCTCAGCAGTGCAGCGTGAGCTGGACCCTCTGAAATACAGAGGTATGGCTTCTCAGAGAGATTTTATTGAAGAAAGTGATACTGCTTTTGACAAAACCAGGCACAGCCTTGCAGTAAGGGCTAGTTAGGAGCCTCAGCAAACTGTTATTGTCATACAGAGCCATGTTTACCCTTAAGGGACACATTAGGGAAAACAATGGACAATGGGCCATACTGACAGTTTATGGGGGGAAATAAATGAAAGAAATAAAGCCTAGTATGCTTTTGTGAAACTGACATGAAGACAGCTGACAGAGGTCAGCATGTTACGGCTTTGCAAATGGTGAAAATATCAGTTGTCCTGGCTTGTCACAGAAAGTGCAAACACCTCCTGTGCACGCCAAGGATATATATAAAAAAAAGGTGATACTTGCTGCAGTGAATAGCCAGTGATGAATGTGGTGCATAACTCGTGATACACTTCATCCAAGCCAGGGAGGGGATCCCCCTGGGACAGGGACTAGTTTTGTGATGCCTTTTTTATACTGTGTGGGATTTACTTCTCCTAAATTGTGACTCCAGAACCTAAGACCAAAAGTCCAGTCTAGCCACGTTCCTAACCTCATAGGCAGCTACATTCATGCTCCTTAGGTTAATGGATCCTGGAGCAATGAATTTTAGGGGCCAGAAGTAGCTGTTCTGGGACCCAGAGGCAGCTGGAGAAGAGCATCAGCTCCACCTGGGGCCAGGTCAAGTGGCTGAACCCAACCTGACGTGACTGTAGGTCCCTGCAGGAGCCTAGGAGCTGCGCACTCAACAGAGAGAGAGTGCCAAAGCTGGGAGGAATGGCTCTCTGCCTGTGGCTTTTCAATTTTGGCAATTATTTTAGAGGGACTGAGACTCCCTGGGATAGGGACCAAAAACTGGAGCTAGAAATCACACGAGTCCAAAGGACCAGGTGGACTGGATCCCTCCCAGTGTTACCAGTGGAACTCGATCCCAGTCAGGTTCCCTCAGCATCTGCGCAACGGGGGCATCTGTAACAGCTTGGGGTTATTTACACCACCGCAATTCTGAAAGATCACGCCGTGGGTTTCTTGGCCCAGCACAGTTAGGCATTACCAAAAATGTACATTCCTAACTCTGGTTAGATAACGGAAGTTTGCTATTTCAATCTGAATTCGCTGTGAAATCAAGATGACTTGCTTGGGTTTTAGGCTGTTCTTGTATCGCAGCTTCAAACTTACACAGGAGTCTGTTGCAGCTCATTCAGGCTGCCCCAACTTTTGGGCCATTTTCACCTCATCCAGGTAACCTGGGACAGCAAACTTTAAAGTCCAGAAAGCTCTCGAGATCTCCTCAGAGTCCTTCCCTCAGAGCTGCACATTATATGGCTGGATGGAGGTCCCAAAGGGAACGTGGTGCTGGCAGCACCCTCACGACCCCTGCTGAGGACTGTCAGTGAAGAAGGAGAAGCAGCTTCAAGGTCTGTGCTATGGATTGTATGCCTGGTTTTAGAAAAGAAAAGCTTGTTCCATCCTTATAAACCCAGCCCTAAGTACTGTCAATGGGAGCTGGCAGCAGGAGGAGGGCAATATGTGGTGTAGGGGCAGTGTATGAAAGGTCTCCAGTGTCTGGAAGTGTCTCCAGTGCAAACCAGGCACTGCCAGCAGCTCGACTGAAGAAATGTCCGCCGGCAGGTCCCGTCTGTAGGTGTTACTGAGTGGCAGATAGCTGTGGAGGCAGAAAAACGTCAAAGTGTTAGAAAAGTCAATATTATTAAGACCTTGTTCCCCTTGCTTCCCTGTTCAGAGTAGTTTCTTGAGTATGACCAATTACATTCTTTTTTTATGACCAGTCACAAATGCAGTTTTTATGAGCTGGTTTGTTCAATGATTCAAATGTATAGACTTTATTTCAATCTCATTTGAGTTGGAGGAAAGCATACAAAGATTTTTGCTGGCTTAAATTAGTGGAATTGCCCCTTTGGCTGAATGACAAGGCCCTCGCCTCGCAGAGCAGAGCTCCAGCCCCGTCTCTGACTTTTGCCTGTAAATTAGTTTGTGAAGTGGTGTTTATTGCTACATTGGGAGGTTAAGACAGCCTAATTGTATGTTTGTACAGGAGAAAACATCACGCCAGAGCCTTGAGCAATTATTCTTTCCATGTCCTTTCACTGTTTAATCTTGACACTGTTCAGAGGGGAAAGGAGACAATTTGTCTTCACCCCGCAGCCAATTAGCAGTAAAAGTGCAGAATAGCTAATGCAATATCCGCTGGAGTGGCATCGTCCATTCATCAAGATAAGGGCCCTGAAATAGCAGGCATCTAGAACCCCTTCCTGGGAATTGTTCTGAGCGCAGCCAAGGACATCGCCGTGATTTATAGCCCGGCGCCGGCTTCCAACCTATGACAATGTTCAGCACCTCTCCTCCCAATTTTCGTCTCCAGTGGCCATCTTCTCTTTGTGGAGGAGTTGTTCTCCAGCAGATCAGTCTTTTTCACAGGCTGTTAACTCACTGAAATGTTTTGACTTTTCTTAATAGCTGAGGTGAATCATGGGGAATTGCCTTTCTTTCCCAAGTGCCAAATATGAGCCAGACAAGAGCAGTGTCTCTCTGAGTTGGCTAAAAGGTGTGGCACAGTAAAGGTAGCCCTTTGATATGACCCCCCTGTGTTAAAAGAAGAAATTTCTCTTTCTGACCATGTCTCATTTATGGAAGTGTCAAATCTCAGGTCTTGTTGCCCCATGTTTATGTGCAATACACCTACAGAGCCAGTCAGACCCGGTGTAAATGACTGATGACAGCAGAGCTTTGAGCAGTTCCACATGACCCGTATTTGGTTCTGGATGTCCAGGATACAGTTTCCTTGAAAGTGCCTGCAGGCAGGTTCTCTCTATGTTTTTCTTGTCTGAAAATACTTCTTTAATAAGTGCTGGATAAAATCCAGCCATCTTCCATCTTCATTGCATGGTCCTATGGCCAGTACAGATATTTTTTGCTGGATGCCTAACTGTATGCAGAAAGTACAAGCTCATGCTCAGTTTTTGTTTTGAATTGACAGACCAAAAGTCTACTGGGCACCTCTGCTAGAGTGATCTATTCCCGTATGTTTTAAAGATGTTAAATTCAGCCCCGGACTGTTGATGCATGCTACTTTGTTGCACCAGGACTAGGCACAACCCCTAATTTCTATAATAAACAGTACAGGAAAAAACTACCCAGAAATGGTTCTTAAATCCATAGTGTGCTTCTTTGTCATCCCAACTCAATAAAGTTTTCACTTAAAGATGCTGAGTTTTGATACAGAACAACTAGACATTTTCAAAAAGACTTTATTTGCTGGATGGAATAAAAGGGAGACGCCAAGAACATTTTAATCAAATGCTCATTACTGAGGGGATCCAAGAAAAAAAAAACACTGGCTCCCCAATCCCCTTCCAAGCCAACAGACCATTTTGAAGGCTTCAGCATCTATCTAGCTGTATATATGTATACACACACACACAAGATGTTCTTACACTTCCAACAAAGGATAAGGAGGAGGAGGACTGGTGGTTAGCAAGATGGGAACAGGGCTGCATGTGAGACTGATCTGGGAAACATGTTAGACAATTCCAAAGCTTCAATTTTGACCTTTCTTCAGGAAAAAAAAAAAAAAAGAAAAAAAAAGTGCTTTATGTAAAAACCCTCAGATCTTTAGCTTCTCAGTGAAGCTGTCTTTTGCCAAGTAACACAGTCACTTACTTACATTCCATATGTCTCTGCCAGAGGGTATGTCCCAGGCCTGATGTGCTAGTAAAACGGGAGTGTAAATCTGGATGAGGTGCTCACGCCAAGCTCAGTGATGTGAGAGACAGGAGACAGGCTTAAAAAGCCTCACTGCCCTAAAACACACCTAGGAAGGCGGTCGTAGGGTCTGTGTTGTTTTGGAAGCCCTGCTTCTTCCTAGGTTCCCCAGGGGCAGGAGTGATAACATCATGATGACGTCACGCTCGCCCTGATCTCCCTAATGTTATTCACAGCAGCATCTGCCACAGGGAAGCATTTCTGTGAGAAAGGTGTCAAAAATATAACACTTTCCAACCCTCGTCAGAGAGGGGAGTTTCAAGCAGCAGAGCGCTGACGCCGCATCCCCCGGGGCGTGAACCACTTTTCTTCTAGGTGTCTGACTGTCAAACCTGGTGCTGAGCATGTTTTTCCTCTCTTTCGTTTACTTTATTGAGGACGGCATCAGTTACAGCTATTTAAAAAATATCTGAGCAGGTTATGATGGGAAAGGACAGAAGAAGTTCTTGCTGTGCAAATGCAAAGCTCAGATGGCTTTCCTTGCAAAGACGAAGATCCTTAGTGGTTTTAATTCCTGGGCTGTTTTGGGGAGGAGAGGCATCTTTGGTGTGAAAGAGCTAGCAGAATGGGCAGTCAGGCATTTTGGAGCAATAGCTGCAGCTCTGGCACTGATTCCCACTGAAACTTAGCTAAAAATTTCAAATTGGAGTCTCTGAAAGGTCGATAATAATAAGTAATAGGTCTGGATGGAAAACAAGAATTCTGTTTTGTGAAAAATGTTGCGGTTTCAAAATTTGTTTTCATTCCAGCGCAGAAAGAATATGAGATCTTTCTTCCTTTTGTTCCTTTTCAAGGGTCAAGGGAAAAAAAAAAACTAGGCAGATTAAAGAAAGCCTTTAGTCTAATAGATTAGGGCAATGCTTTGGATGAGGAACTTGACCTGGCATCTCCCCTCTACTACATGAGACTGGGATCTTGGCTGACCAAAGCTGGGTTCCCCACACAGAAATTTTATCCCAGAGCTCACTAATTTCTTGGATTTTTTTTTTAATATAATTTGTGTTTCTTAAAAAAATAATCTAATACTATAACTTCATTATTATTACTATTACTATTTAGAAGGAGGATTGGGACCTTTCTTGATCGTTTCTAATACACAGCAGCATGTAGTCTTTTATTACTTACAGCAAACGCCAGGTGCAGGGACAGTCCTTCGTCCCTTGGACACTCTCCAACTGCTCGCTGAAACTGGGTGAGTTACAGACCTGCCACACATCTGAATGTTTGGCCATTTCTGTATAAGGTTGTTTAAAATTCTGATTGCGTGTTTTGCTCTGTGACTTCAGGCAGATGTGTTTGAAAAAAAGATCTTAGCATCTCTGACTTCACCTCTGCCACCTCTGAAATGTTGCTGGTTATACTAGGGTGTCTTTTCCCAGCTGGTGGGAATGTTGTAAAGTTTCATTCATATCTGCACACCTCATGGAATATGACAGCCTCAAGTGCAGGTATGAACACCTCACGTATGGACAAGTGGGAGCCTTACCCAAAGGTGCTATGTATCAGCAACAGCACTGCAGGCTTATCTACACTGAAGCAACCAAACAAAGGTTTGGTCAACAGGCTGGCTAATGGCTGTTCTTGTTTTTGGCCATGGAACAACAACATGAGATCATTTATAAATAATCAATTTTTGTTTACCCAAGTGTTTTATGTACAAGCTTTGGAGGGTTCTCCTAGGCATAGTGAGCCAACATGAATTACAGTGGGGATGAGGTGCAGCTGTAGCTACTACTCTACTTGAAATAGCCAATAGCCAGTGCTATTCGTGGTGCTACAGGAGATAAGATTGCATTTGCAGGGAATTCACACAAGAAACAGACTTCCCCACAGAGCACTGCAGACATTAGGCCTACAGGTGCAGCCTGTGAACTTGTAAAGTCTTTTCAAAATTCAGATGGGATTTCCAGAGCAAAATACAATTTCTATAGGCAGAATAGGTTTAACACCTATTCACACATAGCTGTGAGTCTCCTTAGCTACTGCTGAAACCAAAGAAATTAAAAATGCAATATTGGACTTTTGGTATATATAGGGCCTATAATAGTTGTAAGATGACTAGTTCTCAAGTCACCATCTTTTAGCCAAGCAGAAAATGAAATACTCAAGCAAGACTATAAAATTCTTTTGTAGCCTTTCATCCTCTGCTTGCATCAAGCCATGGCGACTCTTTTTCAGCTGAACTGACTTCGTGGAGGACTACAGGAAGGCTCAGTGACTGCTTTCGCTTCTACATTAGTGATGTCTCTGGCAAGCCCAGTAAAACTCATCAACAGTGAGAACAAACCGTGAGATGTCACCCTGTATGTTCATAATATAGCATGGACAAATGAGTTAGTACTTGCATCACAGTCTCTGAGGTGGCTAAATATCTTCACTCTGGAATGGATTGGATTGGGAAACTGGGGTTAAAACAGTCAAATTTGGGTGTCTGTTGTAAGGCAGCTAAGTACGAACATCTCTTTTTTTTCCCCCAAAAAGGCACAGTGCTTTGGCTGAACTGCTTCACTTGTTAATGCTCAGGTTCAGAACAGCTTTGCAGGTCACAGGATTTACCTTTTGATCTTTCTCAAAGAGGTCCCACGTCTGTTTCCTCTAATGTGAACATTTCCCCAGCTGCCTGGGGAGCACTGGGAGGTTTCAGCCCTTTGTTTAGACCTGAGCGCAGGAGCACGCCTTACCTTCCCTGGCTAAAAAAAGATCCTTGAACCTTTACCCTCCAAGACTCAAAACTCAGGTGTGCAGAAGAGCCCTTTATACGAAGCTGGTGGTTGTTGGAAGAGATGGTCAATGTGTGTGAAGGCACCAGGGTCTCACTTTTAAGGAGCTCTTGTTTGAGTGTGAATGAGATCTGGGCCCTCCAGTTGCTAGACAAACCTCTGTAGACTTTCCAAGGGTGCTGTGAAAACATGTGCTTCTGCTTTATCAGGACAAAATAACCTGGTAGCCTTAGAACAGGCCAACCTCAGGTACCTGCTGTACTTGCTGCCATGTCCTCTCAACCCCAACCATTTCTGCCTGTAGAAGTCTGATGGGACACGCTGTGTCAAACCATCACCACTATACTTTGCCCCTTGCATTTCCCTTCTGTTTGCTCAAATCCAAGCTGTTTATAGCAGTGGGACTACTGGGCTGCCCTTGGTGCTGCACTGAGCCTGGAGCACACACACCGATCAGTTCGGCCCTGTGGGAAGGCATTTCCCTGGCCAGGCCACCGGAGGAGGAAGAAGAGGAGGGTGAAGGCAGCTCTTGATGGCTCAAGAGCTGGGTGAGGAGCCCTTTGCTCTGCACTGCGATATCCTCCTTGGCAACATGGGGATGCCTTCTGATGCTCAAATCAGAAGAAATGAAGGACTCACCAACAGGGTAGCTACAGGACCTGAGCCTCCCAACCCGGCAAATCAAAATGGTCTTGACCCAGCAAGTCAAAACAAGAGAGTGGGCAGGACTTTGGGAGTAGTTCTGTGCTCAGGAAGCAAAAATTAGTGTTGCTTTGCTGCAGATTGGCCACTTATTTGGAGCTCCAGTCTTTCTAGTGGAGGTGGTGGCAACCTCACATTTTGCATTTGCCAGAATCGCCTCAGGTGGCTGTGCAAGGTTCAATGCTCTGTGCATCCTGAAGGAAGGGAACACATCTCCAGGGCAGAAAAAAAAGAAGTGGATTGCAATTGCAAGCAATTAGCCAATGAGATATAAAAGTTCTCTGTGTTTAAGGCCACAAGCCTCGAAATGGTTTGGATGGGTCTGTGTTGCCGGACGGAAGCTGAGCCTAGCCAGAAGAATGGGAGAGAGCTAAAGGGAATGTGAGGCCTCAAGCAAACAGCTCTTCCAAACATCTTAGGTTGTTTTGCCTGCTGTTCTAAGAAATATTGTCAGCAATGTTAGGCAAAGGACTATATATATTTATGTGATGATAGAGTTATGACTCGGGCTTAGAGAGATGCAATCAAATAGGTGGTGATTTCCACAAATGCGGGAGAATAACTAAAAGTTCCCTGCAAGGGAGGGGATGTACTGACGGAAGATACTTACCCCAGGAAACCAAGATTTGGCTGCTGCCACAGATCCATTTTCCCAAGGTTAAAAATAACACAGGGGAAGAGCTTGTGGAACCAGCTCCTGAGACATCAGGTTTTTGGAATTTGGAATCAAAAATTGATTCTTTTGGCCCATGTTTGGTGAAAAGAGTGGAAAGACTAGATTTATTTGAAAGACAAATAAAAAAAAACATGAGTGGTAATAAAAAATAGTACTGACTATGACAGTAGGACAATTTATAATTGGGGGGTCAAGTATCCTATTAGTTTGGGGCTATTTCTCTTTAAACAGAAGACCAGTCACAAAGGATTCCTGAGAGATGATATAATCTGAAACTATATTGGAAAAAAGTTTGCTTCTCTCTTAAATTACCAGGGCCTTTAGTATCCTAGTAAAATACTTTATTACTTGATCTGGCTCTAGAGAAACAGTGATTCCATAACAAACCTTTCCCAGGACTTTAATTATTTCCTTTATTATATCCTGAAAAGGGACCAGGTCACTTCTGAAGGCCACAGAAAGAAGAATATATATATATATATATATATATATATATATTTTCCTGGGCAAACAAACAAAAAACAAAGGAATGTTTCTTTATATCTCAATCCTAAATTAAAGTTATGTTGCTAAGTTCTGTTCTGTTTCTAGGATAGTTCTGAATAGTTCTGTTACCAGACACATCTCAGAATATGTTTCAGAGAATTATTTGATAGTCTTCCAGTGAAACCCTTAAAAACCAGCCCTGCCCCAACATGACTGTGAATCTTCTTTGTCACTAGGAATATAAGGAGGGATTTCAAATGAAAGCCCCTGTGGCTTGTGAATCATTTAGTTGCTTCTCCAAAGGCCCTGATGTTTGATGTTGCAGTGACAGACCCAGCTGTGCAGCACAGGGCATGTTCCTGCTTTCAGCAGCCATAAATATCTGACAGCGCTTGACCGCTTCCTCGTGTGATGGCCAATTACGGATATTGTCCCCTCTGAAAAATGCCTGTGTGGGGGAGCACTCTGTGTGGAGTATCCAGGGAAAACTAGAAAGAGATGTGCCAAAACATTTGCCACTTCTCAAGACAAACGTGCAACACAGGGCCCTCCTGCATGTAGTTCTGCTGAGATTTTTCATGTAAGAGAAAACTGTAGCTTGATTTACAATGAAGTTACTAGCTCTTCCTTCCTTCCTTCCTTCCTTCCTTCCTTCCTTCCTTCCTTCCTTCCTTCCTTCCTTCCTTCCTTCCTTCCTTCCTTCCTTCCTTCCTTCCTTCCTTCCTTCCTTCCTTCCTTCCTTCCTTCCTTCTTTTCCTCCCTTTTATTTTTCTTGATAGTGAAATGAAAAAAACATTCGATTATCTGCAATATATGTTTTCCTATATGTGAGGGTAGGGATTTACTTCCCTGAGGAATAAGAAAAGGAAGAAAGAAAAACCACAAGCCATGCCACCGTCTCATTAAATGCATAAAAAATTAACTGTTCTCATTATAACTAACATCCTGCTTCCTCTAGTATTGCCTTATATTTCAGGGCATTTGAAACCTGCCATTTATAGAAATGCCCCAAGTGAATAATATGTGGTCCCTGATTGACTGCAAGGGTATAATTCAATAAAGGGCTCCTACTGACACTGGGAACCACCAGGGTAAAACTTGAGGGTTTATGAATGGCAGGAAGGTTCCCAGGTTGAATTATAGCTTTGTTAGTCAATCTGAGAACACATTTTGTTACTTATAGCCTATAGAAAAATGGTATGGACTTTTTTTCAGGTGAAAAATGATAAATCAGAGTAATGAAATAATCACTTCTGATTTCAAATGGAAAGCCTATGAAGTAGGGAGAGAAGATTAATGTGCACACGATGCGAGGTTATGGAGGTGTGATGGGGAAGGCAGAGGATGGATTACGGGGAAATCAAAGGGAGTGTTTCACTGGAAAGTAAGCCCTTTCTGTGGAAGTTATTAGATGACCAACTACTTTAGCTAGTCCTAAAACCATAGTAACAAAACCCAAACAGAAAGACAGACTTCACCAACGGCTTCTCCCTCCCAAAACACTACAGGCCTATCTTTAGTTGTGTGTGTTTATATATTTGCCAGTGGCTGTGCCCTTCAGCATCTCCCGTACTTGTTGCTCTGGGAGATTCGATAGATTTGTTTATGCCAACAGGTCAAGCATTGTGATGGGAAACCAAGAAAACACTGGTCTGGCACACAGAAACTCTTGCAGGCTTCTGACAATATGACCTCAAATGTGTTTTTTTCCTTTGTTTCTTTCTGTGTGTTTTACAGTGGGAAAAAAAGAAGGCAAATGGTCATTACTGGTTATTACTGGTTAGCTGTGAGTACTTTTATAGCCAGTGGTGACTCTTGGTTATTGATTCTCAGGCACACACAGCCTGGTTCTTCAGCGTACCAATTTAAGCTTGTCTATGGTGGTTTTGCAATCCCTTTACCTGATCTTTCTCCCCCACCATCTTTTCAATACTTTGAGCCTCATTTCCTATATAACAGTTAATAAAAACAAACTGGCAAGAAACCCTCTTTCCAAATTTATGAAACTTTTGTCTTACTGTTATTTCACTTTTTTTTTTTTTTTTTTCCCCAGGTTTTACTTGCCTGTCAAACTCATTGAGTTCAAACCTTTTTGAATTTTAGAAACCTAAGTTCATACAGTAATTGGAAGAACAGTCCCATAATTTCCAACTCCAGGGGGAAGATATCTTGGAACACAACAGCAAAAAGAAACCCTCAGGTGAAAGAAGAAACCTGGTCAAAATAAAATCACAGATCATTGATTGAAAATGTAGATGTGATTATTTCTAATAACC
This sequence comes from Anser cygnoides, assembly GCF_040182565.1. NCBI lineage: Eukaryota > Metazoa > Chordata > Aves > Anseriformes > Anatidae > Anser > Anser cygnoides. Next base: position 84,658,247 of record NC_089875.1, read on the forward strand.
AGTGAAGTAAGACAATTAGTAGAAACTGTGTACATTTTTGGAGCCTAGCTGCGTAGTCATTTTTAGAGTGATGAAGATTTATAGAAGATCCAGTTTAAAGAAATAAAAACAAATATTATGGGTCTTATGCTGGAAGTTATCCTTTAGGCACATGCTTGACATTGCATTGGTGGGGTTTATGTGGTGATTAGACCTGGAAACCTTTACTCCTCCTACAACAGCCTGCAAAACTGCATCTTGAAGTGGGAGCATTGCCTCACAGAGAGCCCCACCAACCTTATCAGCAGGTGGTGGGTTTATTGCTGTCACCAGAGAAGCTGAAAAAGCAAGTGTGGTCCAGTGCTTCCCTGAGCAGAGCCAAGCTGTGGCTATTGGCATTATTTATTCCCAGCCTTTGAGGCTGCAAGTTCTGCTCGGTTGCACAGGATGTGGACTAGCATTGGTGCTCTTCTCCATGCTTGAAGTGGCTTGTCAGTCCTCTCTGCTGCAGATTTTCTCTGTCTTAGGAGTGAAGTGGGCATAAATCGTTGAACAGAAACTCAGCCATTTGCAGTAAAATCCCTCTCTTACCCCTCACTGACTTCTCTGTTAGTACTGTTATTACTCTGAAGCTGGGAGAGGTAGCCCTAAAAACTTTCAGGATTTATTTATCATATCTAACACTCTGGATTCTGCCTAATAGCAACAGCAAGCCAGTGTAGACTTCAGAGATGTGGTAGAGTTGACCCACACTGCTTCTTCTGTACCAGGAGCAGGTCCTGTCTCCTTTCCTCCCCACCAGTTCTGGGCACTGCTGCTCAGCACCGCTGACGGCATCCTTCTACTTCAGGGTGGCCTCTGCCGCCTAAGGATGTGGTAAAAGGGGAAAGGTTTAATGTCTCTCCACATCCCATGGACAAGGTGGCCAGGTGGTGAGTTTGTCTGGGGAGCCAGCAGCTCGGTGTCTGCTCTTGAGGTGTGGGGTGTGGGATTGTACCCATCCTGTCTTTGTTTTTTCCTGACCCAGACTGTGATGTTAGTGGATCGACAAAGGAGGCAGGAAGCTTTAAGGCTTGACCTATGTCATCTGTGCTCAGAAAGGCTGGGGACATTTCATCCCACATCACCTCTGCCTTTGCTGTGAACAGCCTCTTGCCCCCAGCCCTGGCTCTGCAATGAGGAGACACTTCCCTGCCATCACACACATTTTATCTGTCAGAAAGAGGCAAGGAAGGAAGCTCCTGGATGCTCTGTTCTGCTTCCCATTTGTGACTGTGCTGCCAGTGGGCTAACCCAGCTGCCTGGGGAGCCACACAGAAATGAAAATAGCGAGAATAATCCAGGTTAAAAAAATAAAATGTCTTTTCCAGAGAAGGTCGTTTTTGTTTTTAGCTTAGAAGATGCATGGACTCCCCATCCATACTTGCTTCTCCAGGTAAGGGCTGGTAAACAGGATGTAGAAATGAAGAGTTGCACATAGAAGGGAGCAGGAAAAAGTGACTTTACTGCCAAAGGAAGAGTATCCTGCATCAGCTTGGCTACTGACGTTAGGCAGAGCCAGTCCTAGCCAGTGTGCTCTCCAGGTCTGACTCCAGCCCAAACAAAGGAGGCAGCCCTGGCTGTCCCTGGTCTAGGCTCTGTTTTCATACCCCTGAAAAATAAATAACATAACACATACTTCCTACGGAAAGTAGCCAAGGGCTTGTCCACACTGCATTGCATAATGTCATATAATCTTCATGTCCAAGGGAAGTTATTCCTCTTTTTTCAGTATGTGAAATATATCTAGCTTGCTCACAGATGCGGGTGACAATCAGGAGGTGTATTCCTCTTTGTGAATTACCTGGAGATCTAGTCACACAAGCTGTCATATACAAAGTAAAGGTATGGAAATTCAATCATAACCTCTGAATTTAATCAGTAGTGTAACTCCCCTCCTGCTTGGAGGGACCAGGATTTCACCCAAAGCATTGCTAATACCCAATTCATCAGCTGACGCAGAGTCAACAAATGCAGAAGTTTCCAAGCACAGGAAAACGAAATGCCATAAGAATAAAACTTTACAGCGGCTGAGCTCTCTGTGAAGCAGAGCATGAGGGTGGCTGCAGTCCCCATTGCAATTAGGGTCATGTCACTGTTCCCTGTCAAAGGGGTGGAGCTTGCCACTGCCCTTTCATTTCATGGAGCCGTTCCTGGGAACGCAGAAGCTGCTGGCAGGCTTTGCTCCAGGTGTTCTCTCCTATTAAGCTGTTCTTAATCTCTGCTCTCTGTCTTGAGCTAAACAGGCAGCTGCAAACTAGAAGAAAGGAAGTGGTTACTCCAATGCCTATGGGAAAGGCATTGATGTTGCAAGAGGGCTTATCAACAACTTCTATGTGCACAAAATTCATGGAGCGCCTGCCTCCCCAGGGGACGGCATAAGCAAGTTCCCACTTCTGCTGCTTCTGAGGCTGACCCTGTGCAGAGACTTCTGCTGACAGAGCGGTGTCGGTCTGCAGCATGGCAGCTTTTAGGAAATCTCTCTATTGATAAAACCCTTAGTGGAGGCCCAGCTTGCAACGGCAAGGCAGATATTCATACTATAAAATACTGTGGGCAGCATGGACTCTTATTTCAGTGACCACTTCTGCCCCTGATGGCTGTGAGAGCTCCCAAAGGAGGTGGGAGCTGAGGTTCAAACAGCCCTGAGCAATAGGAGAGGCCACACGCAGGTGATACTGCCTTCCAGTGGTACCACAGCTTAGATAAGGACGTCTGTGTCCCCACACACAGATAGGTGAGAAGTCTTTTATGGATCAGGAGAAATTCTTGGACTAGCAGCACAAGAGGGACTGGTCTTATTTAGCTCCAGGCACTCTTAGCAGCAGGCAATTGGATGCCCAGAGGTGTTACCTGTGCGAAATATTGGTACACGGAGACTTCGGGGTCTCCAAAGGGATGGGTGGCAGCCAAATTCAGTTCAGAGGAACTGGATTTGTGTCTCAGACCTAAAGAGGCATGGAGGCAGGAGTTGTGTACCTAAGTTATTGCATGGCTCTGGCTTTTGAATGTTCTTGGAGTGGCCTTTGCATATAAAAACTCGTGAGTCAATGACAGAGCATGTCCTTGGGACCATTGGAGATGTGCTTATAAATACTCTGCCCCTAGCAAAGTCACGGTGGTTTAGCTCTGCACTCTTAAAGCAGAGGGAATTGTACAATACAGTCCTATGGCATCAGGACCAAACCACAGGAGACTTGCTACCTGTCCCTGTAGTCTTCCAAAGTTTGTCCACTTTGCCTATGCCTGTGATTTTTCCTTTCCATCTTACACCAGAATATTCTTTGTCAATGAAGAAACACAAACACAAGTTTGAAGGTTACATATCTATGATAGCAACCAGCCCATTGCAATTCTGATCTATGGTCTTTGGTGACAGCACCAGTACAGAGGGAACAGCATGGAGTTGCAACAGGGGAGGGTCAGGCTGGGTGTTAGGGAAAGTTCTGCATCCAGAGGGTGGTCGGGCACTGGGACAGGCTCCCCAGGGCAGTGGTCATGGCACTGAGCCTGCTGGTGTTCAAGAAGTGTTTGGACAGTGCTCTCAGACACGTGGTCTGATTTATGGGTGGTCCTGTGTGGAGCCAGGAGTTGGACTCGATGGTCCTTGTGGGTCCCTTCCAACTCAGGATATTCTGTATTTCTATGAATTATACCAGCTCTTGCTGGTAATGTATCCATTAACTTCAGTGTAGTAGGATTGGCTTCCGTGTAGTAGGATTGTAGAGAATTACACAGCATTACACATGGAGCCTTTCTTCTGCCAAGGTTGGGTGCATACAGAGACAAAGAATTGAATGAAGAGACTGGAAGGTACAGGAGAGACTTCTGACAGAGAACTTATCTTAGTTGCTTCTGTATCCTCTGTTCTAAAGGACATTATGTGACATACCTTTTTTGGTAAAAATGTTTTTTTTTTCTTCAAAAATCCTTTATTGAGAAGAAAAGCATACCATATTTGTCCAATTTGGGAGTATTTTCTCAAGGCAATGGATGAAATTCTGTCACTCAGGAAGTCAACAGGAGTTTCCAAAAGGGGAACTCCAGATTTCACCAGGGCCAAGGTTCCATTCTCTGAACTGTTTGATTTATCCTGCAATACATGAATATTTAAAAATGTTAGACTTTTATTCTTTGAAATTTGATTAGAACCTGCTAAAGTAAAATACTTAATCCATTAGAATAATCTAAAACCATGTGCTTTTCAAATCACCCTGAAAAGGGTCAGATCTGCATACAGTTTCCAACGTGTTTAGATTGTGAAATGTTTCTTAATTTATGTTCTTTGGCTTGCATCCAGCAGCTTGAGCCTTCAATATTGTATTGATGCCACCCCCAAGACATCTAGTGCTTTGGATCCACGGGGACAGCTGTAGTCTGAGGTTACCAGCTGACATGGCTTTGAGTACACATCGTTATGCTCAGGTACAGGAAATCAATCTACAGGTCTACCAATAAAAGCTTCACTGCTATAAGGCAGATCGTACCTTGTGTCTTCATGCAAAATCATATGTTCATTACTATAAATAATTCTTGAATCCGTTTTAGCTCTATTTTGGGAAACAGGTTCATGGAGATCTTATCTGTTAAGGGTCTTAGGCCTTGTCTGTGCATGCAGAATTGACTGGCCTTGCTAATCTAAAATAATGCTTCTGCTAGAGCACTTCCAATATAATTTAACAATACCAGGATAACTCCCATAGTCTCTCACATGATAAAACTAATAGGATAAAACTACTTATTTTGAAGGATAAAACTAACTTTGTTCGAAAATAATGAATTTTCCACCTGTAAAAAGCGTCCCCTGACAAGCTAAGGGATCAGGAAGGCATAACTCCACCTCAGCCTCTTGTGGCTGGGGTTGAGTACAACAACTGCCAAGATTTCGGAGGCTTGGGAGGTTTTAAAACTTCCATGGAAGACCAATGGGCACAGCTGTCCATTTGTGACCGTGAATTATAATGAAGAGCTGAGCCCCTCAGGGCTCATCTTGCAGATTAGTGCAGTCCTATGCCTTTTCTTCAGGCACACTCCTTCACACTCTTCTGATGCCATATCCAGTTGTGGAGCTGACACAGCATTTTTGCTTTTTTTGTGGGTCCCATCCTAGCCTGTTCTCTGTGTGCTTTTGCTGAAGATCTGAGGTCTCTGGCTGCTTGTGGTGTGTGAAAGTGTAGGCGCTGCAGTACCGGGCCTAGCCCTGTGCCATTTCACATTCAGCTTATGTTTAATATCAGCTTGCTCTGCTTTAATTTCCGGAAGCTCTGCCCCCAGTGCCCTTTGGGAAGCTGTTCCTCTATCTGAACATCTGCAGCTGCAAGCCTGCCCTCTCACACAAAACCTAATAACTTGTGGGACAGAGAAGGAAAAGAAGTCTAGAGAAGTTTTTCTGCTTCGATACTGAGGACCCCCTGCCCCTGCAGCTGAAGAACAGAGTAAAAATGAGCATTTTTACTTCTCTGCTAGATTCGGAGATCAAAAGGATGACTAACTGATCAAACCTGAATGGCTCTAATTGACCTCAGCCCTAGGGTTATTCACTATTCTGCACCTGTTTTGGAGAGATGATTCAGGGTTTGATCCAAAGCTCTCTGGTAACTTTAATTTTCATCAGGACTCACAGATGAAATGGAGCATTTCTTGATGATTTTGGTGAATGTCATTGCAGGGTCTCGGTCCTTTCATAGTGTCCTAAGTAACTTCTAAACCTGCATGGTGAAGTTGATACACAGGGTTAATGAGCACATGTGAGTACTAACAGGACAGAAAAGAATATACTGTAAGCCATATGGAGTACACAGGTACGTCGGACAGCACAAGGATAAGCTGAAGTAAACAAAGTGATGGATATCTAGAGTTTCTATTCTACTATACTATTTTTGTTGTTGTTGTTTTTCAGTGTGGAGAAAAACAGTGTTTTATTTTCTATTTGCTTTACAAATGTTCAGGTTTCGGTAGTAAAATAATGTTATCAATCTCTTTTATGTTAATCATTCTAGCCTTGTAGCTGAAAACAAGGAACCATTTTGGTCTTATGATGATTTCCTAGGAGGTACTGGTAGCCTGAGAGCTTTCATCAACTGTTTTTTCTCTCAACCTCATTCTGTGTGATGCCTTCCAGTCCAGTCTAACCTGAAGGTCCTGTAGAAGATGGAGGGGCTTTGGAGTCTGACCTCACAAGAGCCCTAATGTATCTGACTGATTTTAGGGAAGCTTACAAATTTGTCAGTCTTGCAGTCATGTACTGGAAGCTGCTGTTCTATACTCTGGGTTCTGGGTACAACAAGAGGTCTGCAGCACCCATCAGGTGTGCAGTGTGCCTGGTGGGGACAGCTCTTCCCCTCCTCCACCACACCAAGTCCAAAGAGCTCTTGAGGATCCCATATCCTCCCAGGATCAGAGACTTTTGTTCTTACAGGGACAACAGCTTCTGTCAGAGGCAGATGATCTTTATACCACTGAAAGTCTGAAATTCTACATTTGCAGTGGTGTGAAGCCTCTGCAGATATGGGACATTTCCCCTTGTCCTGTCCTGTCCTGTCCTGTCCTGAACTCTTTCTTTTTTCTTTTTTTTCTTTTCTTTTCTTTTCTTTTCTTTTCTTTTCTTTTCTTTTCTTTTCTTTTCTTTTCTTTTCTTTTCTTTTCTTTTCTTTTTTTCTTTTCTTTTCTTTTCTTTTTTTCTTTTCTTTTCTTTTTTTCTTTTCTTTTCTTTTCTTTTTTCTTTTCTTTTCTTTTCTTTTCTTTTCTTTTCTTTTCTTTTCTTTTCTTTTCTTTTCTTTTCTTTTCTTTTCTTTTTTTCTTTTCTCTTTTTCTTTTCTCTTTCTTTTCTCTTCTCTTTTCTTTTCTTTTCTTTTCTTTTCTTTTCTCTTTCTCTTTCTTCTTTCTTTTTCTTCTTTTTCTTCTTTTTCTTCTTTTTTTCTTTTCTTTTCTTTTCTTTTTTTCTTTTCTTTTTTTCTTTTTTCTTTTCTTTTTCTTTTCTTTTCTTTTCTTTTCTTTTCTTTTCTTTTCTTTTCTTTTCTTTTCTTTTCTTTTCTTTTCTTTTCTTTTCTTTTTTTCTTTTCTTTTCTTTTCTTTTCTTTTCTTTTCTTTTCTTTTTTTCTTTTCTTTTCTTTTCTTTTCTTTTCTTTTCTTTTCTTTTCTTTTCTTTTCTTTTCTTTTCTTTTCTTTTCTTTTCTTTTCTTTTCTTTTCTTTTCTTTTCTTTTCTTTTCTTTTCTTTTCTTTTCTTTTCTTTTCTTTTCTTTTCTTTTCTTTTCTTTTCTTTTCTTTTCTTTTCTTTTCTTTTCTTTTCTTTTCTTTTCTTTTCTTTTCTTTTCTTTTCTTTTCTCTTCTCTTCTCTTCTCTTCTCTTCTCTTCTCTTCTCTTCTCTTCTCTTCTCTTCTCTTCTCTTCTCTTCTCTTCTCTTCTCTTCTCTTCTCTTCTCTTCTCTTTCTTTCTTTTTTTGCTTTCTTTTTTCTTTTCTTTCTCTTTTCTTTTCTCTTTTTTTTCTTTCTTTTCTTTTTTCTTTTTTTTCTCTTTCTTCTCTCTCTGCTTCTCTGTTTAAATCTTTCTCTTTTTCCATTTCTTTTTCTCCCACCACTGCAGTATTTTAACACTTCTGTGCACTCAGAAAAACAAGTCACAGTCTGGTCTTTAAGATTTTGTGAGAACTGACAAATTTGGTCAAGGGTGAGATTTCGCAAATGCTGTTAAAAACACAGCTTTTCATGTGGCAACATGTTCTTTTATACTGGAACACATCCTAAATTTTCACACATGTGCAGGAAGTGAAATCACACCTTTTTATGGCAGAAACAGCTTAGCACAGTGAAATGACAACTTTTCCTTATAAAAAAATGCCTTTAGTTTTTGTGAAAACCAGTGAATTACTTGAGGCAAAACCACAAAGTGTTTCATCAGCAACACAATGTTTTTTAATGCAGCTCTGCCTTGAAAAAAAGCTGGGGGAAGATGGAGATTGGGGGATGTCACCACTGGATGTATCAGCCTTACAGCCCAAATATGCTGTACAAGATTTGAGTGTTTTTTCAAAAGATTTTTTAATCTAATGGTGTCTTCTAAGTCTTCCTTTTCCCTCCTTCTCCCTCTTCAAAGTCTTTTATTTCCTCTCCTTTGATCCCAAATTTTCACCCCATGGTATTTTTAACCCTGCCTACCCCCACCAGGCTGACGCCCATCCCCACTCCCCTCCACATGTGGCTGCACACTTCCCAAGCGCCGAGGGAAGCCGAGGGCTGCTCAGGCTCTGGATACAACTGCAGCTTTCTGACGTGTTTTAGTGTTGTGTGCATCGTCCAGTATGTGTCCTGGACAGCAGGACATTTGATCCCCCTGCCATTGTGATTTTATTGCCTTCAGCAGGAAAAAGTGCAGCAGTTTCTGGAGGACCAAGGCCATTGCTTCATTAGTGGGAAGTCTCTTCTGTGGATTCTGTGGGTTGTCATGAGTTGGCTTGGTCTCTCCCAAGATACACCATTCTCAAAGGTAATTTCCCCTTCCTCTCCTTTCTCTTCATCATTTGTGTGTACGTCTCTTCCCTCAGGCCGTGGGAAGACCTGTAGCTTTGGAGGAGCCTTACAGTTGTCTCATGGATTTATCACAGCAGCCCCTCAAGATGTTTTCAGCAAGTTGGTGCCTGGCAGGAGCCAAGAAAGCCCTCAATGTGACGCAGAGCAATTTAAGTTTCTGTGCTGCCACTAAGGACCTAAGCTGTGACACAGCGCCAACAAGGTGAGAAGCCCAATTTGCTATGGTTGAAGTGCAGAAGTAAATCAGAAAGCAGCAAGCAATGCTACTGCCCTGCATCTGCAGGTACATCTCTTAGTGTGAGAAAAGGCATAAGTGAAAAAAGCATTTGTACAGGCTAGAGGATATTGGGCAGGTCGTATATGCAGTTGTACGACTGCCTGCCTGTTGGAGAGAGAGAGATTTTAAACCTGCCTGTAAGCCCAATAACCAGCTTTCTAACCACACACATCCCACACCTACATTTTTGTGTTCTGCAGCTTTCATGTTGGTCAAATAAAAAGCATCAGCACCACATCTACTTGTTTGCATTGAGGACCAATATGTTTTCTTTGCACTTTAAATGCTGTTTAGAGCTCTCTTTATGAGCTTCAATTAGGAGTTTGCTATGGAGGGCTTATTAGAGCAGTTTTATTGGTACTTTAACACATTTTCTTTGTTAAAAGCTAGTTTAGAAGCTAGTTTAAGAAGCTTGTAAATGGGAGCCACAGTGAGCTGTCTGTTCCACTGACAAAACTGTATCAATTGGCCTCCCAGAGGGTCCCTCAGGTCACCTGGTCCACCCCTGCTTGAGCATCCGCAGGTGAGTCCCAGCATCTGTTAAGTTTTCAGCAAAGGGGGTCAGGCGGGGACATCATGGAATAAATATAAATTCTGGAATTATGGGGAGAAAACATCCCCAAACTGGGAGTTCTACATTTGATATAAACTTAGCGTTTAAGAGGCATCCAGTTAATTCAGTATCCAGGGCACTCAGGTCAATAAAACGCAAAGAGATCACTTGGACTTGTCAGAAGCGGAGGCCAGGAGGCCTTTCCATTCAGGGTTCAAGCTGGAGGAAACCACAGTGTCAAGCCCCTCCCTCTTGACCAAGATCTCAGGAAAGCCTCCTTCTTGTCATTTGTGGACACCCCACACTGTGGACAAAGCTGAGAAGACCCCAGGCCTGGCTGAGGTGCAGTTGGACAGCATCCAAAGGGGATGTGCCCACCTTCATGTCCCTGGAGAAGATACCTGGTGTGCTGGCTTCCACTTTCAGTTTCAGTTTCACGTTTTTGTTTTAAAGGTACCTAGATGTGGAAAACCATCCCCACAAGGGTCCCACTGCAGAAACCCAAGCGGTGTTTGCTGAAGTAAACTTAGAAGAAGGTGGAAAGTACCTCCCTCCAGATCCCTGAGGGAGTGCTACAGAGTATCTAAACAAGTCGATTTCATTAGCCACATTTATATTTTCCTACAAAAAGTATGCAAGTAAATATTTTCTCCAGGCTTTTTTTCTCTTCTCTCCTCTTTTTCTTGGCTCCTTTTTTCTCCCTAAACCTACAGTACATCACTCACAACGACTTAAATAGTGAAAACTGTCTACAGTTTATCTAAGGATCAAACAGCTGTTGTCTTCACAGGCCTTTTTTATTAATATGAATTAATGTTTTCCAACTTATTTCCTACATTTCTGCTGGGAAGAATAACCCTTCCCAGAAGCATTCTTTGGCAGATAGCAAAATAATTTGAGTAGCAGATATATGATCTCATTTTTTTCTGGACAGATTACAAATTGGATATTGGCTAAAAGTGGATGAACACAATAAGTATTTTAATCTCGCAGTGATTTCATGTACCTAAATACTTCAGCTGCCTACACTTTCCAAGCTATGAGCTGCATCCTTAAGCAGTTAAACTGTCTCTAGTTACAGAGGATACCATGGCCCAGACCTACTGTAATGGAAGAGGGAGTGGGTTGTTTCCATTTGTATGTCACTACAGAGGTTTCTAAGCATTAAATTCTTGCCTGAAGAGTGTTTCTGAGATGAAGTGCTTTGGAAATATCAATGTTCAAGTCCTACTCCAGCCCGACAGTCACAGAAATATGTTGCTTTTGACGCAGGTGGACTGCTCCTTCTGTGCAGCTGGATCCTGCACGGTGGGTCTGGAGGTAAAGGCCCAGAAGTGCTGCCTTAAAAATATTCTACTCTTATCTTCCAGGGACAGTCTTACTACTTTAAACAGCTTCATGGAAAGTCAGTCCTTCTAAAAGATTTCTGTTGAGTCTGAGAGTGTTCCAGGATTTATTCATGTGAACTTTATAATCTACATGTGCATCATGGAGACTTTTGTCACTTGATGTAGGTGCTCTTGGAGCTCCTGTTGACCCTAACAAGTTATTGCAGTGACACGTGAACCAACACTCCTGTGTTTCAACATTTCTAAAATAAGCAGTTGTGCATGGCTTTTCCACTGTGAGCTGATGGTCTCTGTGATTTGCACCTGAGGGAGTGATGGACAGATGTTTGTCAGAGACACAGCAGATGAAAGAGAAGCTATTGAATCTTAGCTCCAAAAGTTTCTCCTTTTGGAGAAGGTTTAGAATTAATTTCCAACTGCATTTGCTCAATATACTCTTGGTTATAATGACTCTTTTCATGTAAGTACTGTGTTCCTTAATAGTCCTTGCTTTTTCAGTGCTCATCTACAGCCAAGACAGGAATGATAAATAACTAGGAAACCAGTCTCCTCTGCATCCCAAATCACATTCCAGTATAATTTTTGGAAATCCTGGAACAGGTAGTTCATTTTTCTTATGTGATGTTTGATATGCAATGTATGTGAAATGATAAGTTGATGGGAAAACTCTTAGCAATCTCTTGGAGCCTAGTACCAGATCCCTGCCGTACTTCTCTTTTCTTAGATTGTGTGGAAGGACTGAGTGTGGTAATAAAGTATTGGGAAGATTGCCCTCTTCATTCTAAGAAATGACTGAGTGGAGGATCCTGCTCAGCTGCAACAGGCGTTGGTACGACCGGGAAGGAACATCAGACCCTGGAGCTGACATTGGTGGCAGGTCCAGTATGCCTATGAGGTGAAGCTAGGCTGAACATGATGCTTGTCCTGACCAGCACTGTGCTACAGTAATTCAAACTGGAGTGATTTATTTAAATCTGTACCAGTTTTCCAGTTTTACAGCACACTTCCTTTTTTTTTTTTTTTCTTTCTTTACATTTCATATAATGCTCTCTATTTTTTCTGTTTGCCTCCTTGATTATTTTTTAGCTTAAGAATGCTTTCCTCTGTGCAGGTGATAGCGGCAGCTAGACGAAACAAAGCAAGACTTTTATGTTGTAAGAAACATGTCATATAACGGTGACCTTCACAAAACTGATTCTTGGCGCCTTGATTCTTGGCCTTGCACGTAGCAACAAACTAGTGGGCAGGTTTTCATCAGTATCTTTAATCAGGTTTCAAGACACTGTAAAAATACAACAAAAATCATAAAAATTCGTTTTGTCTCAAACACATACCTTAGCAGTAAGGGATGTATCCCTAAATATTTCCTCAGGAAAAATTAATGAAGCAAATTAAAAGAAAAATTCTTTCAAGCTGTTCCAAACAAACTCATTTCACAGACTTTTATCATGCTTCCTTGCCGTTTGGGAAATTTATTTAAGTTATTAAAAAATTCCCTAAAATTCTCAGCTGAAAAGTTGGCTTCTGTTTTTTCTACAAAGCTAACTCACCTGATTTGTCAGAACAGCTCGAAAATGAAGTGCTAACTGGTGGGTTTTATTGAAAGGAAACCAAGTGGAACAACATATGTATTTTCTTAGGAAACTAAAAAGCTCACAGTCCTGTGGTGTTCCTTGGGGTAAATTCTTTGTTATGAATTACAACCTGCTTACTGATGAGTTGTTAATAAAAAGTAGACCTGCTGGGCCATTATTTTTTTCCACACAGTATACCCAGTTTAGCTTTTTTTTAACGTTTTCATTAATGCACTGAGTGTGAATAAATCTGTTTCCAATTTGTAATTGTTTTCCCTTCATCTGGACATTAATTTATTGCCAAATCTAACACTCTTCTATTTTTAATATCCCTAAAAACTGAAGAGCTGTTTTAAAAACAAAGAAAGAGATTACAAGAATGCAGGATAGTGGGAAGAAGGATCTTTCTTTCTTTCTTTCTTTCTTTCTTTCTTTCTTTCTTTCTTTCTTTCTTTCTTTCTTTCTTTCTTTCTTTCTTTCTTTCTTTCTTTCTTTCTTTCTTTCTTTCTTTCTTTCTTTCTTTCTTTCTTTCTTTTTCTTTCTTTCTTTCTTTCTTTCTTTCTTTCTTTCTTTCTTTCTTTCTTTCTTTCTTTCTTTCTTTCTTTCTTTCTTTCTTTCTTTCTTTCTTTCTTTCTTTCTTTCTTTTTCTTTCTTTCTTTCTTTCTTTTCTTTCTCTCTCTCTCTCTTTCTCTTTCTTTTTTCTTCCTCTCCTCTCCTCTCCTCTCCTCTCCTCTCCTCTCCTCTCCTCTCCTCTCCTCTCCTCTCCTCTCCTCTCCTCTCCTCTCCTCTCCTCTCCTCTCCTCTCCTCTCCTCTCCTCTCCTCTCCTCTCCTCTCCTCTCCTCTCTCCTCTCCTCTCCTCTCCTCTCCTCTCCTCTCCTCTCCTCTCCTCTCCTCTCCTCTCCTCTCCTCTCCTCTCCTCTCCTCTCCTCTCCTCTCCTCTCCTCTCCTCTCCTCTCCTCTCCTCTCCTCTCCTCTCCTCTCCTCTCCTCTCCTCTCCTCTCCTCTCCTCTCCTCTCCTCTCCTTTCCCTCATTACCTGTCTCTCCCTCACTCTCCCCCACTCTCTCAGTCTCTATTTCCTTCTTTCTCCCTTCCCTGAGGAAGGGGCACTGGGGGTCTCTTGGGGTCCCACAATCTTTAAAAGCAACAGCCACCAGCTGAACCTATGCACAGCTGGCAGAATGGTCTGAACGAAACACTGCAATCAAAGTAGGATCTGATGGTTACCTGAGGTGGCAGCACAACTTTATTTAAGAAGGGATGACTTTTTACTTGTTTGTTTTCTGTCTAAGCATCTCTTTGCACGGGAGAGCCTCCTTCCCCACTTGTTACTGCACTGTAATCTAGGGAATAGCAGCAAATCTTGTTTGTTATAGAAAATGAAGGGATTAAGCAGGAGGCAGGCGAATGCTAGTGTTTTTCAATGGATATTATTAGCAGGTGGCTTTCATGCTATTTTAGTTCCACATATTTGCATGTATTCACGTGAACTAGGGGCATGAGTCCAACCTCTGATGATGCAGCATTATTATCACAGTCAGGAAAATCTGTAGAATCGGCAGAGAACACTGTATCGGTTTTCAAGGGAGGGCTGGTCATTCCTGGGGTGCTTTCAGAAGCAGCAGCCACTGGAGGTGGCAGATCTCTTGGCTGGTGTTAAGCTGTGCTGATGCACATGAGGGGCTGAAGCTGGATAAAACAGAAGCAGCTGCTTTGGGGCCACGGGATCAGTGCTCTCAGCACACCCTCCTTCTCCCGCTGTCGTAAGTCAGGACGAGGACACTACCAAACACAAATTCCTCCAAATGCTTGTGTTTCACCAAAGCACATCTCAAGCCCTCTGGCCCCAGCAGCAGAGCAGGATACTGTGCCCTCACCACTCGAGCTCTTTCCTACCTCATCTCCCTTTGCTATACTCTCCTTAGGCCCAGGGGTACAGCCAGGACCCCCAGCATGGTGGCTTTGAGGGATGCTGCAGGTGGCCAGTAGCCAGAGGGCTACCAGGAGCACCAAGACATGTGGGTGGCACATGCCCCACCATGCTCAGCAGTGTCTAGCTGCCCTGGACCCAAGAGAACTACCTCCAAAGGACGGGACATTTGCACACAGTCTCTCTGGCCTTCAGCCTACCTGTTCGGCTTCATGTCAGCTTCTCTCTGAGACTTTCCACTCAGCCCCACTGGAAACAGGACTCTGACACGACTGATGCTGTTCTTCAACATACGAAGTATGCAGGAGGTGGATGAAAATGCCAACATAGATGACTGTATGTGTTGTGTTTGTATAGCAATTGCACCCACTCCACATACCATTGCCTTTTTGTGACAGGCTGGATGCACTCATCCTAAAACTTCAGGCAGCAGTTGCAGGTACTTTCTGCTGTGCAGGTGGTACCATGATATCAATAGATGGCACAAGAGAAAGACAAAAGAAAAAGCACAAACATTAATAAATGCCTCCCCCCTACTCCCAAAGGGTGCCAGCAGCATCCACTGCCCCTCCATCACCCACCGGGGTGCGGGAGCAGGGGGTATGTGGCATGTCACAGAGAGCACTCACAAAGTTTCCTTGTCTCAAACGCTTGTGACAGCAACTTCTGTGCTCCCTCCACTCCCCCAGAGATGCTGGGTTTCTCACTGTGTGAACCGTGCTCTTTGGCAAGCTGGAGAAACTGATGCAGCCACTTTTTTTTTTTTTTTTTTTTTTTTTTTTTTTTTTTTTTTTAGCCACAGTTAATTCTTCCCTTTTGCCCTGGGTTATAGGACTTATGTCCGGAAACAATAGGAGCCTAGCACCTTCCCATATGATCTCTTTCTTCGTTTTAGCTGCTTGTAAAAACCTATCTTGGTCCCTTGAGTCCTAAAGAGTAATAAGTCCATTGCCTCCACAATTGCCTACTCCATCTGGGACTCTCATTGGGATTCAGTCCACACATTCAGTTCAGGTGGGATCTTCAGAAAAATCAATAACCAACATGTCTGGCAGCACTTTACTGCATGGTATCTGTGTCCTGCTTCCTGGCTGGGACTCTCAAAATACTGATGTTCTGTTGAACTGGGGTTTTTCCAAGGTTTCCAGCCACCTTACAGTTGCTTTGTGATTTTTTTTCTTCCTCCTCCCTTTTTTTTTTTTTTTTTTTTAACCAGTTGACTGTAATATGTCTTTCATAATCTGTGTGGAGATGGCCATTCTTCCTGCTTCGCTGCTTCCCCTCCAATGGAGGCCCTGCTGTTTTTGGTGCTCAGATTTTATGACCTTTGGTATTCCTGACTCCCACCACCACATCGGATGGCCACGGGTGAGCACAGCCTGCGACTTCCATCAGCTGCTGCTGGAGGCTTTGGGCCGAGTGTTGGGCTCTGCTGCTCGAGGGGGGGACCTGCTCCAGCACAGTTCGCCCTCTGACTCTTATTTAGGGGTCTGCCCATGGGCTGTAACATTTAAAGGGAGGTTCAGCTTTTATTGCAGCTATTTGAACCAGCTTTGTTAAATTATGAATGAGGCAGGGCTCTCCCTCCAGCTCGCGCTGAAGGAGTCTACATGGCTGGTGTAAAACCAGAGGCCAGGTTTACACCAAAGCACGGAAATGGAGTTGTGGCAGCACCCACATGCTCTAAGCCAGCTTTAAACTCACTTGTCTGGGCACAGGTAATATCTGCCTGGGGCAGCGCAGAGCTGTAAAGCAGCAGAGCTGTAAAAGTGCTCAAGTACCTGGATCTGGTCCATACCGAGCTTTGGGATCAGGGTTGAGGGCTGATCATGGAGCTCTGCAGCCGATGCAAGGAGCTGCCACACAGCTGCACCCCCAGGAAGCCAGCAGAGCCCCGCGTTGAGCAAGAACCAACAAAGGCATGAAAAAGTAGAAAACTGTCTCATTTGGCGTAATTATTCATTTTGCTGAGGCTGGCCCTGAGTCAGTGCCTCCAAATGCTTTTGAACCAGAAGCCTGTAGAAAGCAGCTGGTCTGTGTGGTGGGGAGCTACCATCTTTGTAAGCATCCTTACTCTGTAAGCAAGGAAAGCTGTTAATGACCCTGGGTTTCAGTTTCCCCTACCATCAGGCTTGTTGCCCTTCACGGAATGGGAAGGATGAGTACTGAGGTCCCCTGGAGAGGTGGTTTCTGTGGCATTTCCAGGCAGGACAAGAAAGCACCACGTAATTCTGACTTTGTGCACGTTGCCAGGCAGCTTCCCAGAGTGAGTGGTTTGGATAAATTTGGAAAACTGAATAAACAGGCCAGAGTTACAGGATTACCTAAATCCAGCCTGCAGATTACCATATTGGTGAAACCAGACATGGAAAGCAAATCTGTGAGCTGCTCCAGCCAACTGCTCTGCTGATGCTGGCTGGTTCCCTAGTGCGCACTTTGCAGAGTTTTGGTCTGCTCTTCTTTTCATGACTTAACATATTTCATTCTCATGAAAGTTTCTGCATATTTCACTATAAAATGCCTTTTCATAATATCCCATTAATTCCACTTTTCTCTCTTCTAACATCCTAAACAATCCCTTTGTCTTTTGTGTAATTCTCTCTCCAAATAACAATAAACAATTGCACAATTGCAACTATACCGCTGAACAATGATACAATCTTAGCTCTAGACATTCCATTACCATCAATCAACACGCGTATAACCAATTTTTGTCTGGCCTTTTCCACCATTCTGTGTATTTTGTTCCTTCCATAGCTCCTGTACAGTTCCTTTGTAACTTGTTTTTCTCTGAATTTCTTGACACCCACTGCATACCTTGACGTACAGAGATATGAATGAAGTCTGGAGAGCTTTGGAGGTGTAAAACGAGATGGTGAACCAAATCCCACTACTTTTTTTTTTCTTTCTTTTTTTTTTTTTTTTTCTGGGAAACCTCAAAGGCTGTTGGATTTTATCAGAGGGAAAGACATCATTTTCAAACCATCACATTCAAAGACGTCTTCATTCTCCATTAATTGCTGCATTTGTTTAACAAAGTATCATTAGCTGACGATAAGGCTCCTCACTAACAATAAAATCAGAAAATAGCTCTGTTCAATGTGTTGATAACTTCCTATGAAGGAAATTTTCTTCTGATTGATACTCAATCAAAGCAGTCATTGCTGATTTCTTCTGGTCCTTCTCCCAGAGCTTGCAGAGAAGAATTAGGCATATTGTATTTTTAACTTTTTGTGTGTAATTAGGCTGTCCCTAGGCTTCCATTTATGATCAGTTAGCCTAGTACTAGGTTCATAGTGAAGCAGTACCACGGCACTGTGGTACTGTAATGATCTCCAGTTTGGCAGTTTCAGGATAGAAAAGACTTATCCAAACCCTGAGGCCTATTGCTAAATATTATAGATATAGATGATATAGATATAGATATATAGTTATAGTTATAGACAGATATTATATATATATGTATGTATGAGTAAAAGGGAAAGTACTGTGTGAAGATCCCATTTGCTACAAAGGAAAAAAATATCCTCAAATGATCTGAATATCAAAATATAACTTTTTGTGATATATTGCAGGGAAAAAATATAATGAATACAATATAAAACTTTTAATTAGATTTTTCACCTCACCTGTCTTGTGATTAATGTTAAAAGAAAAACACATGAAAAGTAAAGTGAAAAATAAATACTTATTATGCTGTTACTTTAGTAGTGTGGTTGCACTCAAAATATTCTTGACCACTGAAAATCCAAGGCACTGTACGTTTAGCAAAGAAGTAGTTGGGGAAAACTTCTGCTTGAAAAGGTGTGCAAGTAGCTTTATTCATCTGTATTTCATGCAGGCATTTAACTGAGCATCAGCAGACGCTGAAATCATCAACATGGTTTCTTTTCATATCATTCTTCTGTGTCCTAGCCCACATCACATGGCCCGCTGTACATCAATCAGCCTTCCTAAGCTCTGGTTCATAAAACTGCTATGAACTGCATGCCTCTGCATCACCTGATATTTAGTGGGGAGTAAATTATCTGGGATTAAGGAATTTTAGGCATTTTCTTTTCAAATAAATATCTATATGATTTCCTTATGGCCAGGCTGGACTTAATGAATCTGATCTTATTTCATCTCAGGAGCAAAGATGTTTTGGGCTGGTTAGTGGAGAAACTTGGCTCAGGACACAAACTCTGTATGAGAATTTGATGATTATTAAACCATAGAAACAAAGTGGAAACACTGCTTTAGGTCCCATCATCACTGCAGAGCAGATGGACAGGAAAACAAATACATAATTTTCCCTGTTCTGTTACTGAAAATTAGAGTCCCACACCTGCCTTTGTGGTAGCTTTCTTGTACAACTAAGAATAAATCATTCTGAAAAATATTTTTGAAGACAATTGTGGCACCAGGGCACTGGAGTGTCAGTGAAAGCCAAAGGGAGTAAGTGAGCAAGTGTGAACCTCCGAGCTGCGATGTCTGTGTCTTGGCCCTCCACCCCTGAGGTGGCTATAATTCTTTCAAGCTATTTTGTCTTTTTATAGCACAAGCAGCTTTTGACCAGCCAGGAATGGCTGGAAATTCAAGATTTCCATTTTGCGTGACATTACGGCATGTCAAAAAAGATTTCACTCTCACCAAAAGGAAAAAAATCTCTGTGTCTCATGGAGAAGAAATTCTGGCAACTTTTCACTTCAGGAATGTCAAGATAATTTCATCTGACTCCTAAAAAATGAAACAGAGCGGCCAGCTACCCCAACACAACTTCCTCCATGCAGGTTGTCATGGAGCTGAAGCGATCTGGAGGATTTGGATTCCAAGGGGAATTATTTCCTTCTTGAACTAAAATGAATTGAAACAGACTTGAGATAGTTGTCCTTGTCAAAGATATTTACTTGTATTTACGCTGTTGAACAGGTCTGTTAGACAACAAAAACGAAGGCTGTTTTCTGACTCACAGGTCTCCAGACAACATCTCCATCCTGGCTGATGGATTGTCTCTGCTCCTACATTGCTTAAATCATTCTCCAGTTATGAAAAGCCCATGGCTTAAAGTGCTCCCCATGATGACAGTAGAGCTGCACTGAAACATAAAAAGGATCCAGCTTTAGCTCAGATCTCAACAGCTGCATCCCTGATACCTGCTCCAATAGCTTTACTTAGTTTATGGATGCTTTTTTAACCTCACCAGTGTAATTGGTTCTTGGTTGGACCTATATGCACTGGATGTGAGGTCTTTGGGGTGTCTTTATTTTGATGATCTTTGTCAAAACTGCCACAAAATCACAATTTCTAGAAGACCAATGATGAATGTTGAACAAAAAGTAGCTCCTTAAAGTGTCTTTGTTAAATTATGGAGCGCTTACTGGCAAAGCAAATTCAGTGCAATTAATTTCTGATGGTTTAGAGAACGTCCTATAGCTATATATGGAAATATCATGAGAACAAATTACAAAAGATAAGTCCCTTTGCAAGAGGTCCTGCTTCCCACTGAATAGAAGTGGAAAAGTGTAACTTTCTAAATGCTTATCTTTAGCTTTTGAAATAAAAAAAGAAAATAGAGGGAAAAATACAAGAATCCTAGTCTATCCTTCTGCCACGAGAAAGGATCGACTGTTCCTCAGACATCTTTCCCACAGAACCTAGGCATTTTTTCCCTATCCTTTACTTGTCCAGGTGGTTATTTCTGGCTGAGAGTACCATGTAGGCAAGAATCCTAAGTGAACAACACCATATCTCTTTTGGGCAAACCATTCCTCCAGTTTGTTCTTATAGATAATTTTGTCTCCTGCAGCTTCTCCCATGTTGATATTATGAAACCTATGTGACATATATGTGGCATCCAGATCATTCATGAAAATAACTGAGGGCCCAGTACCAGCCATTTTTACACTCACTCAGTCAGGATTTCATCTAGATCATGTCTCCATGGATTGCTTTTATGAGGCCGTGTCAAAAACTTTTTTAAAATCACTGTATACAAACACTTTCTAGCTCTTTTCTTTTCAAAAGACCTGCTCTGTTGTCAGAGATGGAAATAACTCAGATTTATGCAGTGTGTCCATGGGGCTGTTATTTGTATTGTTAACTTTGAGGTGGATTATTTTTATTATTTGTTCCAGCCTTATTCTGGGAATTGAAACCAATGTATCACATCTATGGTTCCAGCTGTGCTCTTTTAGAGACAAGAATGCTGCTTATCCTTCTCTCTCTTCTGGATCCTCACTTGAACTCTTCCAGTTTTTGCAGAGTACTTGCAACAAGAATTAGTATGAGAGGGTTCTAGCCAGGTACTTAAGATGAATGATGTGGCTGATATGAAAATATCTAATCTACCTAAGCACTCTTTAGCTTTTTCTTTTGCTATTCTAGCAGGACATCTTACCTTTTGTCTGTCATACTGTACTTATACTACCCAATTTTAGTCATTACATTCAATGAAAGCTGAAGAAAAAAATCTTTTGGCCTTCAAAATATCAGTCAAGAGCTTTCCTTCAGCACTTACTTTATTTTCTTCTTACAGAATGATTTCTTGTTATAATTCTGTGCCTTTGCCTTCCTGATTTTGTCTTTTACAGTCACATTGCTTATTTTCATCTTTATCAGTCTAGCCTGGTTTCCACTGCTTGTGTGTATTCCAGTGTCTAAAGTCAGAAAGAGCTTGTGCTTTAACCAGGTTGTTTTATTACCATTGCTTCTTCTTCTCCTGCTTTGGAATGGTTTGCGCTTCTATCTGCAATATTTATATCTCCTAAAAGAAATTCACTTTTCCTTTTCTCCTTTCTACTGTAAACCATCCTCATATAAGTTCTTACCTACCTGTTCTCTGAATTTTCTGAAATCTGCCTCCCTGAAGGCCACTGTTTTGATCTTGTCCTCTCCTTCATTTCCTGTGGATCATAAATGCTTTCATTTCATTGTCACCCTCATCTCGATTTCCACCATTGTGTTTTCAGCCATTTATTTCCAAATCTGTAGAAATCTTTCTCCTACTCTCTGCTGGCTTTTATTTACCTACATGTCAAGAAATTGCCATTAGCACATTCCTAGAGCTTGCTGAACATTCTGCCTACATTTCACTACACACGAAACATGCCCACAACTATTCTTTAAAACTGAGACCAACTGGCAGAAAGTGCACCACATCTGGACAGCTAAACTCACCTTCCAGCACTGGGAGGCCCTGCCCTGCCCACGGGAACTGGCTGCTGCTCTCTCCGGGCAGTGCTTGGGAGTTGTTCTGGGATGGTGCCAGTTACCTGAAGACAAAACTATGTCAGGGAATTTCAGCGCTGTGAAGAGCAGTGCGCCAATGCTGAGGAATGTGCTCTGGAGCAGTTTCATTTACTGCAGCTGATGGAGTCTCTTGTCTCTTGGTTTATTATTTTCTCAACAGGTTGCTGAACAGCGAAGATCCCCGGAGAGCATCACCTCCTGCAGGCTCCTGCCAGGAACTCACAAAATGCCGTCCCTACCTGCGCTTGCTGGGCGTGCTCTCTGCAGCAGATCCTTATCCTGCGAGCACCTAAATGCCGTTCCTTTGTGATCAGAAGCTCAACAGCTCTGCTTCCCTCTGGATTTTGGAGCTGAGAGCAAGCACCACATATTGGTCAGAAAGTACTCCTTTTCCCCCTTTCTCCTCCTTCGTGAGCAAACTGCATCCTCTTTCACTAGGACGCCTGTCACATGAGTTATCCCACCATGTGCGTATTTCATGGCTATAAATTTTGGTCTTTTATATAGACTTCCTCTTCTTAATCTCAGACTTTTTTGCCTTAATCTAAGATGATCAAGATGACACCCCCCAAGTGTACACAGTCTCTTTCATCCCTCCTATGACCCTTTTGTGAATAAATCTGTGATTCACTTTGGCTAGAAATAAATATTGGAAATGATTTTGGTGCTGGGGGCAAAAAAGAAGGGAGTAAATCAGATATGCCTAGATATGCCTAGTAAATCAGATATGCCAGATATGCCTAGCGTTAGATCAAGAAAAATTGCAGAGACAGGACAATGACACCCGCCCTCCATCTGAATGTGGTTCATCCTCCCGGGTTCGTCCGTGCTGGAAACACGTGATATCCTGGCAGCAACGCAACAAATGTCCAAGAGGGAAATGACACGTTAAAACGAAAAGACAAACACATTTTTCACCCTGACAGACAGCTGGCTTACATCTGTATTTTCACAGGCATCAGCAGTGTTGACTGTTATTGTTAAATGCTCTGATGCTGCGCCGCAGTGTCAGAGGGCCTGGGTTCTCCACAGCGTTCTTGCCCACGTCTAAGACATCCTGAAGTGATTAATGGGCGGTGGGCTCGCCAGGCCCCACTTGCTGCAAACTGGCACCGTGCTAAGGTGTCCCGTGTTAGCACGATGTCCACGGCAGAAGAAGGGGGACAGGGTCGGGCGCCCACCTGCGGCTCCCCCACCGCTGCCCACGCGTGGGCGCCCACGGGCCGGGCCTGGCCACGGGTTTCCACGAGGTGGCAGCAGCGTGGGGGCCTCGGGAAGGCGATTTTGGAGAGGGCTGAGAGGCTTCAGCAGCAAACAGCTTTGGGGATAAATCCCCCGGCAAGCCCTCCTGCAGCGAGGGGGGAAGAGTGGTGATGGGGAATCGCGGCTCTGGAAGAGCGTGCTGCAGGAAAACGAGAACGCAGGCATGTATTTGTGAAGCGTGAAGTCCCGGCTCCGGTTGTTGCTCATCTGTTTCCACATTGCAGGAGTTAGGGTGTCTGAGGGTAATGCAGAAAGCCTCCTCCAGCCCTGCCTGTCCACCCTTGCAGGAGGATTTGCAAGTCTTGTGACAAGGGGCTCTGACAGGAGAAGGTCAGCTCCAGTCCAGCCACCCACCACTCACAACAGCCCCGTGCTGCACCACGTCTCTGGCACACACAGCCAGAGACACCAAACAGCTCGGGATGCAAGGTGACCAAATGCTCACAGAGAAGGTGTGCCTTGGTTTGGGAGCCCCTAACACCTGAGTCATCTGAGGCCGAAGGGCAGGAAGGTGAAGAGTCGGCTTCTGCCTTGCCCCCGCTCCAGGTCACTCATCCTCCACACATCCTGCCGGCGCTGCGCCTCGTCTCTAACAGTAGATGCCATTTATCTGTCGGGGGTGCCAAGAGAGATTTGTTTGGGATTTAAAGTTGTGTTTTTATGGATTTTGGCTAAGCTGTTGCTTTGATTTTATAATCCTCCTAGAAGAGCTTGGAGCAAAGGCAGGGAACATTTTCCAATCAGCCTAACAGAGAAAATACCACAACGAGCTATCTTGTTGGTGCAACAGCTGCACGTGTGCCAAAGCTTGTGTGCTAAAATGGTTGTGAAAGGTGTCAAAAAAGGAAGCTGCAGCCCGAGAACAACAGGCTCTGGGCCTATGGCCGTAAGCAGTTGTCCCATCTCAAATGTGACCTTGTTCTGGCTCACGGTGCCTTCATAGCAGCCAGCTCATTGCATCGTAGGGTTTGTAGGTCAGGGGGTTAAGGGGAAGGTCGAGCTGGATACAGAGCAGTGGCCTGCTGCTGAAGGGGGAGACAAAACTGGGGGCAGGAAGGGGAGCTCTTCTGTGGCCTCTGTGTAGATCTCTGGAGCAGGTCTGGGGGTTCCTCGGCAGCTCCTGTTTTAGTGCCCATTTGCTCTGTGGAGTGAGGAGAACTTGGCTCTGCTCCTTTCCTCCCCTGCTGCTCCTTAGAGCTCATGGCTCTGACACCTGCCCACCTCTCGGAGCTGCAAATGCTTAGGGGGCCTGGGTGACAAGTGAGCCCTGAAAGCTCTTTGCTTCCTCCCAGCCTCTGAGTGAGGCTTTGGGTAGCCCACACTTTATATCCCCCCTCCATGCGGTATAATAAAAGCCTTAAATGATGTCACATGAGCAATGGAGGTCCAAAGTGCAGGCTGATGCATGGTTATATTTCTCTTCCATGCCCTAGGAGATCTTCTGGGAGGTCCCTCTGTTTCTCAGAGCCCAAGATCCCATGTCCTTACAGTGCAAGGGGCTTTTGGAGGAGAAGAGACATCACAGCAGGCTCCGCATCCACCCAGGCTTCTCCAGGTGAAGGAATTTGCTCAAGAGCCATGTCTGTCTGTCCCAGGCGTGAGCCAAGCTGCTGCCTCCTGGGGACCAGCGCCATTTCAAAGGTGGACCCCCCTAATCCCCAAAAGGTGAGAGATGCCAGCCCACCCTTCTCCACCAGCTCCTGAGCTGTCCTGGCCCCTGGAGAGGCAAAAGGTGGGGATATTCAGAGCCCACCATAAGACACTTCTGTTCTCCAGTGCTTCTGGGAGGGTTCAGATGCACAGAAAGCTGAGGGTCTCTGGGGAGGGCAGGATATTTTTAGTTGTCACTTGGCTGATGTCTGCTGTCATGCAGAGAGTTTGTTTTTCTTTCCTGTATGGATTATGTTCTTTTAGGGATAGCAAAAGCTCCAGGACTCTGGGATAGGTGCTTGTCTCGCATTCACATAGGAATAACAGTAATAATAACAAAAATAATAGTAAATTAATACATTTACAGAAATACCCAAGGCTCCCCCAGAGCCCCCCCATCTTCTTTAGGCAGCATAGCGGCTCCATTTTAAAAATACATAGTCTCGTGTTAGCCTTTCTGAAAAATAATTTAAAAGAAGGATTATGCAACTGCCATTATAGACCAGCAGTCTGCCTATTGTGAATTTGTGTAGCACTTGAAAACAGTAGTTTTGGCCCAAATTCAGCACATCACTTAGGCATATGCTTAACTTTAAGCATGAGAATAGTCATATTGAAATCAGGGGGACTGTTCACATGTTTACAGTTAAGTCTCAATCCAAATGCTTTGCTGAATTTTGGCCTACTGGGAACTGAGAATGCTAATACAGTTTTCAGAGCCTGACCCTGTAAAATATTAAATACAGCTGAGCCCTCTAATTCCCAGTGAAGTTAATGGAATTGAGGGTACTCGGCATTCCTCGGATGTGTTCAGTGCGGCACCAAATCAAACCCCAACTGTGGCAGTGGAAAACGTGCTCATGTGCTTCTTGGAGCCCAGGAAAGATGCTCCTTGAGTGCAGGTCTGATACCCTTCACCTTAAAGATGAAGCTTCACCCAGAGCTTTGGGAGTCTGGAAAACCTGAGGTTATCCATACAGCACAAATACAGACGTGAGAAAAGCAAAGAAGGAACGGGGATGGTGGTGGAGCTCTCAGCAACATACCTTTTTGGCCATGCTTATTAATTGCATTCAGAAAGTGATGCTTCTAGAAGTCTTGTCTCCTGACTTGTATTTGCCTTGATATTTGATGATTTGCCAGTTTCTTGTAGCCGTTGAGGTGGAGTATTGATGCAGGATTTGGAAAAGGAGAGCAGGCCTGGCTGCAAAGTCTGTATTTTGAAGATTTTATTTTCGTGTTTTTATTTTTATTGGCTTGCACTTCTTATTTTTATTATATTTCATATTGGAAATAGCAATTCTGATGAGGAAAAGCTCCAAAAGTTTTCAAACCACAAGCTCAAACACATACTTCAAGTTTTTAAACCAGTCTGCAGAACAGGCTGTCAATTTCTGGCAATCAAGAATGTTGTTGAAAATTTTAAACATTGGTAAGAATTGAGTAAAAATGTATTCATAGCTTGTTACTTATTTTTTTCCAACTATTTCAGGGAACTGCTGAAATTGTTGACAACCCTTCTGAAACTAGTAACATATTTTTTAAAAAATTACCAGAAAATAACATGCAGGTTTTTCAGCCAAGCTTAGAAGTTTGAATGGCTTTGCAGGTTGGTTTGGGCTGTGAAATCAGGAAAGGTTGGCTGCCGAAGGAAAGGCTTCCACAGGTAACATCGGGGACAAAAGTGACAGTCTGGAGGTGGATGCTGGAGAAAGCGGTTTGACGGTAAAGAAAGAAATATGAGGAATTCAAAGAGACATAAAGTGGCTTAGATTAGAGCAGCAGCAGCAATGACTATTTTGGCAGCTGGACAGGAGACTACTGGACATTTTTATCAGGATATTTTTGCAGTTGAGAGCACAGCTTCTCAGTGATGGTTTCTTTTGCTGTAGCAAAAAGAAAAAGGCTTCGTTTAGGGTAATTTTGATCCAGTTAACATATTTTGTTAAAAGGATTTAAAAGGTTTCATTTCAAAAATGTTCAGATGAAAGCGTAGCATATCCTTTAGGGGAAAAGAATGGGATGTGGAGACCCATGCCTGCCATTGTGTAACCCACAATCCACTCCTCAGGTTGCATGGTACAGAAATGAACATTGTTTTAGTGCCTGGTGGCAGCTGTAGGACATTTGTGAAGCTGCTGCACTCTCTTCCTTTTCTGGGTGAGTCCCCTCTCTATATTTCTCAATGCACACAATATGGTTATCTCAATGCATCATGCAGTAAAGACCACATTACATTATAGGTTCCTTTAGATTTTGACCCACTGCAAACAGACCTGCTACCTGCAAGGAAATGGTAACACAGCCTGATGTTGATTTTACTCAAAATAGGGCAAGTCAAGTAAATTAAACTTGCACAAAGTTTAAATTCAGCTTAAATTCAGTTTAAAGTCTAAATTCAGCACATAGAATTCAACAGTTAGGGATATTGAAAGGCCTCACCTAAATATATAGAAGTTGAAATGACAGTATTTTTGAGGTGGTGATCTTAAAAGTTGAGGCTTATAATCTTATTTGGATGAAAATGAATGTTAGAATTACCAACTAGAAATTCTGCATTTCAGTCAGGCATGTTTGAGTTAAAATGATGTCTAAAAATATTCACCACTCTTGAAACTATATGGCAGAGAAAATGATGATGTTAAAAGCACTGGAGAGCGAGAGCTGTCCTGGACAAAAGCTGGACCGTGTTTCACTGAGGCAGGTACTGAGACCTGGAGTAGGCTCAGAGCAGCAGGCTATGTGCGATGGTGTGCCAGACTGAAAAAGGCATCTGAAGAAATCAGATCTGAAGTCATGGGAGCAGGAGGAATGACCCCCAGAGGTGGATAAAAAAAAAAGGAGCAGTCTGACACTGTGACCCTTTTCTCCTTTCCCATAGATCCTCTTTTAATACAAAAGGACCTGACCTTCCTCCTGGGACTGTAGCAGAGCACAGAGCAGTACGGCACGTGGGTCCTGTGGCACCTCAGAGAGATTTGCACCTCTTGGTGCTGTGAACACCCACAAATGTCCCAAATTCAGTTTCCAGGTTTCTGCTGGATGCGTCCGATCATGCAGCCTAATCTGACAGTACCAGCGGCATTGCACGGGTGGGATCTCTTTCCCCAGGCTTTCCCATTCCCTCTGCGGTGTGCCCTGGGAATGCTCTGTCCCCTGTGCACAACTGAAATGCCACGAGACATGGAGGGATGTTTGCACTCGCCTATGCACTGTTGCCCTCTGCTTCTGCAAACCGCAGGGGCCACCTTACAATAATACTTATATAGGGCTATATATTTTCCTAGCATTGTACAAATATTAACTAATTAATACCCAGGACTCCCGTCGCCCATTCTGCTAGACACTACCAGCCCCAGGCAAGTCATTTAACCTCTGTTTGTCTTGGCTACCCCATCTGTTACGCATTGTTTTTAATTGTCCTCTGAGAAGTCAAGCAAGTTGAACGAGATCTTGGACATGCAAAAATTACTTGCACAGGATGATGAGGAATGGCTTGGCTAAGCTCATTGTGGATCCCTTGTCAATCCAGGGGGTACTTTAGCATCACCTGTACCACCAGGAAAGGTGCTTGGCAGACCAGGATCATTTGTGACTTTTAAAGGGGGAAAAATGAAATTTTGAACAAGTTTACTTGTGATCATTGAAGGGGGTGTGTGTGTGTGTAAAAAAGTGAGGATATAGAAGGAGAGCAGCTCATGTGTCAAAGTGGGAAGTTACTTAACTAGCATGTTACTCTACAGAGGAGAGGATCCAGAGTCCCAGGTGAGACATGCTGTGTATTTCTTCATCAGGACTTCCTACCTGGAATGGGATGGCAGAAATGCAACATGGCTCCAGAGAGGCTCCTGGTGGAACGTGGACCTCAGAGTAGGTCCAAGTGCTTCACCCCTGACTTCTGTATCTGTGGCCCTAACCTGGCTAAGGCTTGGATTCTGAGCCTGCCCTGCATGCTTAGGAGGGGTGAAGCTCATGGGATGTGGGTGGATGGTGGTGTGCTCACCCTTACACAGCATGATCCTCCCAGACAGCAGAGCTGTGAAGGGGACCAGCCCTATCCAAGGAGCTCTAGTTGGTGTGTTGAGGCAGCATGGAAGTGTAAGCAGGGTCACGAGGCCAGCCTTGGACTTTGGCCCTCCTTCCCACAGACAGGTGTTTCTCTGAAGCATTAGGAGCTGTGACATAGATGCAGAGCTTTGATGCTGTGATAGTCCAAGACAGGTTTTCCAGGCACAGATTGCTGGTAGGAGATTTGCAACAGGTAAATCTGGGCATGAGTGGTGAAACATTAGTTATTGCTGGGGACATGCTGTCTCTTTGCCCAGGAGCATCCCTAGCCCAGGGTAAAGCAGTGTGATCGCAAAGGACCTCCTGATAGGATTGATAGACCCTGCATATATCCAACATACGCCCGTCCTTCTACCTCACTTTCTCCATGCGAGACCCAATGGATGAAAGCTCCTTGGATGGTAACTTACTACAGCTCTGTACAACCAGGGAGTTTTCCTGCAGAGGGGACCCTCCCCTGCCTGGCCTCAGGTTGCTTTGCCCCACTGGTTGGCTCTGCCCAGAGTTCATAGGCTGGGCACTCTGACCCACATCAGAGGAACCTGACAAAAGGAAGCGCTGCTGCATTTTCCAAGGCAGAACTATTCTGAAATGCTCCTAGTAGCTTTTTTTTTTTTTTCCTCACCTGACCTTCCACTTAGGCATAGCTTGCTTCTCGCTATATCCTTAAGTGTAAGAAGACATCTCAGAGTCCTCTATGCAGGCAGTGTCACTTTTCCAAAACCTCAGGCCTTCCAATACTGTTATTAAAAGTTAGAAAAGGAGAATTTTGCCCTAAAAAACATTTCTGAGTGAGTGAAATCCCTTTCACTGATTTAAATGGCTTTAAGTTGGTTTTACAATCTGTATTTTTAAATGGAGGGATAAAGATGTGAAACCTTGACCCAGCAAAGCCCTTAAGTACTTGTTCAACCCCATATGCAGAAGGTTGCAGGCTGGATTCAGGACATTAAGGGGCAGGATTATACACAAACATTTGCAAAGCTGGTTTTACTTTTTAATGAAAATGGAAAACTGGCCCTTTTAATGCAGAGGCTCTAAAATGGGTCATTGCAAGTGCATTTGTAGCATTGCAGGCTGTTCCTGGGCATAATCAATAAGCACGTGAGAAAAGTTCTGAAATTTTAGCTTTCACAATGTGATGAATTCTTAAAAGTATGGGGAATCTGCTTTTAAATCAAGGCTGAGTTAGACTGTGTTTACAGCTGTTAATATAAACAAGGAAATCTAGCTACAGAGCTCACAGCATGACTGCGACATCATGTTTTCGTTACACTGACTGAAAACTATGCATAATAATCAGCAGATTATTTGGTATTTAAATACAAGTATGGATTCAGTTATAAACCTCGGAAGATGGATATTAAATTAAGGCTCCTTACCTCTGTCCTCCTTTTAAAAATACCTAATATTTAAGTGTTGCAAATTTGTGCTTGCAACAAGCTTGGAGTTGAAATGGTTGCAATTAAATGATTAGATGCTGTAATCAGGAGTCAAACTGGAAATTAGCTTGGCTCAGTGAGTGTGCAAAGCATGGAAACGGTAGGCTGAGTAGGAAGGCATGGATTAGACATACACATTACGAAAACATAGCTTTTGTGATATTTTGCAGCTTTCAGGGTGCCTACTGCTCTGTGCTGTGTAAAATAAAAGAATTCAGCCCTGGCATCTCTATTGGGCTAAGAGGGATTTGTTTGAAAACACTCATATTCTTTCAAAATGCCTGGCTTCTCAAATCTTCGCATGCAAATACTGTTTGGAAAAAAAAGTAATGCTAGTGCTCCCCCATTCCCTCCTCCCCAAACAAACAGTAAAATAGGATGGGAAGAAACAGGACGGTAGAATGGATATTTCCAAAATTATTTCTAGTACTCCCATGACCCAGCTTTGGTCTTGTGTGGTTTAAAGGAGTCTTTGTTTGAGTTTAACACTTTGGCAGGAAAAAGAGACAAAAGCTGGACAAAATACCTCTGAAGAGCCTGGGAGAACACATGCTGTACAGTCTCCAGCAGAAGCTGTGGGGTACATTTGCAAATACTGCGTGTGGATCCAACAGATGAACACCACCAGGTATGCACTGCCCTTATGCCTGGGGACCTGATCCTCGCTTTCCCTGAGAGAGAAAATCCTGGGAGTGTATCAACATATTTAAGGCTTTGTAGGATCAAAGCCTTATGGTGTCTCAATAGTTCTCAGGGTTTATTTACAGTTTATAACTAAAAACCATGCTTTTCCATCAAACTCAAAAAAAAAAAAAAAAAGAAAAAGTTTTGCAGTGACAGGGGATTTCCATTTCCTCTCACTTTGTATCATCAGTTCCTCAGGAAGGTTTAGAGACAGGACTCGCACGCCTAGCAGCTTGGCATTACCTGTAGCTGGAAGGAAATCTAGGGCACAAAGGGCTACAAGGGAAATGAGGCCAGGTGCCTCAGCTGACAGAGAAAATTTCGGGTTTTAGCACTTGATTAATCTCAGCAATTTGTTCAGTGTCCTGTGATTGAAGGGTGGCACCTTGCCTCCCCTCACCAGAGCCTAGGTCACCATCAAAACGGGAGCTGCTCTCCTGCAGGTTCATCCCCAGGGACCTTCTGAGGAACAGTGCCATGTTTCCAATCACACTTCAGAGTGAAGCTGCTCTTTAAAAGCAGTGAGCAAACCTCAATGCATCTGGAAACACAGTGTGGTTAAACTAGCCAGTGTTCAAATAAACACAGTGCTTTTTGTGTTGTTCTCCTCCGGGCCAGCTACAGACCCTTTCCCTCTGGGCTGCTGCTGAGCTTTCCCCATCCCCAGTGACTATCTGAGGAAGGAGGCACATCCCAGGGGCTGGTGGGACCTGGAAAACCCTGGTTCCCTCCCTGCCTCGACTGAGACTGGCCTCGGTGACCTTCGCCAAGACACTCATCCAACCACTGCTGCTGTCTGCACTGATAAAAGCAGAAATCATTTGTCTACTGAACAGGTTTGTGAGGATGAAATCTAGAAATGACTGCAAGAGACTTAAATGCTGCTTGAAGACCATGTAAACGTAGAGGTGAAAGGTAGCTTTACATTAAGGTTCTCCTGTTGGCTGCCTTACTTACTCCCCTTTGATGAAGCAAGCCCAAACACCCATTTATTCTGGATGAAGGAATTTAAAAGAAGATTCTGGAGGGAGAGGAAAGGGGATAAACTGCCACTTAGAGGACCCTCTATGGAACATTTTGCTTTTCTCTAAAATCATGGATATAAAAGTATAGGACTTTTGGAGAGATTAGACTATGTTCCTTCTGGCCCAAATGCTCCAGAAAAGCACATCTTTAAATTTCTCTACCTTCAGTCCCTTTTCTTACCCCAAGGGTTAGCTCCGTTCAGTTTGTGAGCCATTTTTTTACTAAATGGAGAAATCCCTCATGTAAAAGCAGCTATGCTATTCTAAACAATGCTGAAGTGTCACCATTTTCAGTGGGCTGATCTTGATTGCCTACGCAAACACTTTTCTGTAGATCTAACTGCCTCCTCGTGGGGGCCTGATATAAAATTGCAGGGCAGGCGAGCACTGCTCCCACCCTGGGTCCCAGGGCGCCAGCAGCAAGAAGCTGCAGACGGGATAATCACCCCTCTGCAGCGAGCACATCTGAAATCGGTCAGCTCCCAAATCCTCTTGTGAATCCAGCCTGAAAAATGGAAACCTTTTGTTTCTGAAATAGTCAAACAAACCCTCGTGATTTTTCTGATGATCCTTCCCACTCCCCCCATATATATATATTTTTTTTTTTTTTGGCTGAAACTTAATCACTAAATCTGACCCAAATTCAAAAATAGTTTTGGCTGCCAGTGGAGAGGAAAAGGCCTGACTTGAGTGTGATGTTCCAAAAATCTGGGCTTTTGTGTAAATTTATGTAGGGGGAGTACTTTTTTATTTAGTTATTTTTTTTATAGCCTATCAAACCTCATCCTGCTCTTGCATTGGAGCATTGCTTAGAGCTGTTTCTGCTTCACTGGTGCTATATACCCGAGAGTTTTGACAAGACATTAACACAGTGTACTCAGTGTGTGCTTGGTTCACAGCAGTTGTTGCTCGTTGACATCTGAGCTGCTTTCTAAGTGAGTGTTCCAAGTAGGCTCTTCATGATTAAGATTTTAATATTTCCATTATAATCTTTCTTTTTTTTTTTTTTTTTTTTTTTTAAACAGGTAACTTTAATGCAAAGGAAGGATCCTCTCAGAGTCCAAATTGGCAACTGAAGTAGAGGGGAAAGCAGTTTTTGGTTTTACTTTTTAGCTTTGGCTTTAAAAGACAGTTTGATTCAACTCTTTCCATTGTGACAAGTCTCTCTGTTTTTCAAATCCCAGAATTTCCTTTTCTAAAATTCTTTCATTCTGCACATATCGATATTTGGGCTTTCTTAGGGTTATTTTAACCAAGACTCAAAACAAAGATGTTTTTGTTTTTTATTTTTAATCTCAAATGGAGGGACTAGGAAGGCAATTTTCCCTTCTGCCTAGATAACTCTTTGATGCCCACAGGTGGTAAAGACTAGAAACTTGGGAATCCTTCCTGATTCTCCTGCACAGAAGTGATGAGACCCCTGTCAGGGTAAAGGATGAGATCCTGCACCCTTACTTTGGGTCGGCTGCAGACAATCCCTGATTCTCCCCGCTGACTTCTGTGGAGTCACTTCTCCTGGAGAAAGGTCCTAATTGGTACGAGCAAGGGCAGGCGTATTTCTCTTAAGGAAAATAGGGACCCTCGCTAAGTATGTTAATTGGGTTAATAAAAGTTGTCTCTCAGGAAGAAGAGGACAAGTGTGATGAATTGAGCTAACAGGAAATGGAGCCAGCCACAATAGTTCTCTGAGACCTGTTTGTGGTCTCCCTCTCAAAACATAACTAGCAGCAGCCAAGCATGACTCCACCATTGTTTTTGAGGTGGCCCTGGTGATTTTTTTACAAGGCTAGTGATAGGATGCCTTGGCACACAGCCTAGACTCTGTTGCTTCTTTCACGGGAGGGGGATTGTTGGATTTTCCCTGCTGTCTCCTGCTGCAGGAGTTGAACGCAGTCACTATGCCGTACTGAAAGCACCCCGGGAACAGAAAGTTTTGTTCCCCTCCGGATGGCTGTCGAAATAAGCTGGGGCCCCAAGCTACTGCTGAGCTTGCATGTGCATCCCACGCAACCAGTCCTTTGCAAAGGCAGAGTACTTCATCATCGAGAACACACTGCTGCTATCAGCAGCAGCTCCCATAGATAGAAGGGCAAGCTTTTTCCCTGTGGAAAATGAGGGAATAAGTTCAGGCAGGCTGGCAGTGTGACCAAAACCACGTGAAGAATCTGTGCTGGAGTGCGGCTCCATAGGCATGCGTCCTGGGCCGAGTGAGATGGGACTGGTGTAAGCCCTGAGCCTCCTGCTCTTCTCCCTCTGAATCCCTGGCTAGGACGGAGCCTGTGGCAGCCAGAGCATGGCTGGCTGGCTTGTGTGGATTCCCCTTGAGCTGCTAACAGTAGTGGGA
This sequence comes from Anser cygnoides, assembly GCF_040182565.1. Classification (NCBI taxonomy): domain Eukaryota; kingdom Metazoa; phylum Chordata; class Aves; order Anseriformes; family Anatidae; genus Anser; species Anser cygnoides. Next base: position 84,692,180 of record NC_089875.1, read on the forward strand.
CCTTCCCAGTCAGCACTGGTGGTGGTTTCAGTGGGCTTTACTGGTTAGCTCTGGTCCATCTTGGAGGGCCAGTTACTAAGCTGTCACCTTGAGCTGGTGACTGACTTTCAATCAGAGGGATCAGCTCATATCTATTTATGCATCTAGCAATGAAGCTAGAAGCCTTTAAACAGAAGGGAAGCCAAATTCTTCCTTTCTCTCTATAGATTACACCAGTCCTGTAAAGAGTTGATCTTGTCTCTTCTGTTGATAACATGTGCATACTTATGCTATACATCCTTACCAAAACCCCCTAGCAATTCCTGTTTATTTGAGTTGCTTCATAAAGTAATGTGTCAATTTGGAAATCATTAGGTATTCCTACCAGGAGTCAAAGACCACATTCAGAGTGGATTACATGCATGTTTCTTAAAAGTGTTAATGTGCTAATCTGCTGGTTACTTGATCCAGGCAAAATGCCATGATATTCCACACGAGCAAAATACCATGGCTCTTAGAGATTTCATATAAATATTACCCACTGTGTTTCCACATTTGAAGTGTTACACTTGTCTATTAAATTCAACAAGCTGGAACTAGTATCTGGATATAAGTGATATTCCTACTTAATTTATGAACTTCAGATTCAGATTCTTTTTAATAAAATACCTTGCAAATAAGGAACAGAACATGAATCTTACTGTTATTTCATGTATTCTGTGTAAATATTTCTACTATGCCTCGCAGCAATAAAAGCCCATTATATGCACTCTGCATTACCATTGTGACCAATAATGTTTGACTTACTGTACTGTGTTTAGTCCAAAAACAAAACAGAGTCAGGGTAACGCCATGGCTATTATAACAGTATGCTGCAAGTGAAAAAGTAGACTTGCAATGAATAAGGCCTCACACTAAATAAGAGCTTGTTCATTATGAAGCTATTTGGATTATAGAGTACTCCTGACTCTGTTAAATACTCAAAATTTCTTATTTGCACTCTGGAGTGGGGGTGGGATGAGGCCACACAAACAGTAGCCGGTCTATGACTTTGCAATTCACAGCATGGTCCCTGGTGTTTCTTGCAAAGCAAATGCATGAACAAGAGATTAAATTGACTTTTGGTATGGTGGAAGCTGAGTCTGCAGATATTACCCCCACATGTCCAGAACTCTTTCCAGTGGAAACTATAGGGTTATTTCTGCTTTTTTCTTTTTTCATGGTTAAAGCGAATTGTCTCTTAAAGGGAGAGACAAATTGTCTCTCCTGGCAAGCAGCAAAGCACAACACCGACAAAGCCCTCCTTTCCATGTGTTTTGGAGACTCGTTCTTTCCTGTCAGTAAAATGCCAGGGAAAATACATTTCTAATTGGTCAAAAATTCCTTCAAATATTTACTTCGGATCAATCCCAAGTTGCTTTTCCTCCACACTTTCTCTCCCCCCAAATAGGCCAGTGATCTGAAAAAGCTCACATTTTCTCAGTGCTACTTCACTGGCTACTATTATACATATGCCCATCACTTAAGGCTTAAGTATAAGTTGACTTATATGCATTCCTGGGGTATAGATTTCACTCTGTATGGCTGCCAGAAACTTGCATTCATCTTATCAAGAGTATCACATGAGTCAGAGAGAGAGAATAGACCATATATCTTTGTATTCAGTGATAGAGGCTTGGGCATGCCCATCTGCGATCTCTTAATCCTTGATGCAACCCCTGCTACAGTTGAACTTTAACAAGTGTCTTTTATTCAGAGCTTATTTAGAGTGGACATGGGATAAGAGGCTAGAAAATTACCTCCAGTTTGGAGACAGATGTGCAGCTAATGATGTCACAGCTGGTAGGACATTGGGCTTACTAGATTGATAATGGCATACAGAGCCTTTTCCTTTGGATCATATTTTGCTCAAGAAGCCAACACTTACAGTGGAAAATTACCGTCTGAGAACCACTTGTGACATCTGGTAAATGAGCGATGCAATCTTATCTTCTTTCTGAACATGTCAAGGACCTGCAGGATTTGACCAATGTTCCTGGCCCTGCTGGTAGCCTCAACTACCACAGTGAAAATACTCTGCCATTGGGTCGCCGTAGCACATGTGCTCAGCTCTCCCATACTCACATTCATCACACCTATTTTAGACCCTTGGATTAGGTGCCAAAGTAATAAGCCTTGTAGGAGACTTGCCTGCTCAGCAGAAGGTGTGCCAGAGGGTGATTCAGCCAAGGAAAGGCATGGATGTGCCAGTCTTTGTGTGGTGTCCACACGAAGGTGTCCATGCTCCTTGCTGAGGGATGTCATGTAAATGTCTAAAATCAGATGAGGTGAATCCAGGCCTTGGTTTATATAGTTTTAAAGTCAAGAGCTTTTCATGAACATTGAATTCATTTAAAAATATGACACAGGTACAGCCAAGCTGTCCAGCGACAGAAGAAGGGAATTTTATAACCCATTTTAATATCATAAGAAAGCCTTATTCATGGAGAATCTCATGCTCCAGCAAGAACATACCATATTTTCTTGATATTCTCCCTTTGTTTAATCCTCTGTGAACCCAACTGCTCTTTGGAAACAAAATGAAGAAAACGCTCCAAACTCTGACTTAGATGGTGTTAGAACTGCAGCTCTCCTGAGGAACAAAATGAAATAGCCACACACAGACTAAAATGGTAACATGGCGAATCAGCCAAAGCTCGTCAGCATGTAACCAAGCCTGCATTGTTCTTCCCTTCCTTACTGCCAATATTTTTTGGGGTCTAAAGATATTCTGTTATAATTCATTTCCTGTGCCTAAGAAATTCTGTCCAGGATGCCAGAATATCCAAATCTGATAATTACTTCCACTGGCCCACTTGGCAAAACTCATCGTTATCTGTTTGAGCTCCCAATTTAATCTTCCAACAGAGAAGTGGTGAAACATTGGTTTAGGGCATCTCTAAAGTTTAGCAAAAGACAGCTTTGCAGATTCCCTTGAAATGAAGATGTCTTCACGTAAAGGCAGCAGCCTCAGTCAAAGCCCATCTCTGACTTGTAGAAACATTTCTGTCCAGTTTTTTGTTAGCAATATTTATTTGTGCAGAGATGAGACTTGGATTGGTTTTACAGTGCCATGGGAGTGAAGGGGTAGGGGAAATAGATATTTTCAGGTTTGCTAGCTTGTGTCAGTGGGCCTCATCGGAGTTATCAGAAATCTGTTGCAATTGAGCTAAGGTAAAACAAACAAGTTTTCACTTAGGTATTATTCTTTAACAATGGCCTTTCCCCGCAGCTATTCCATGTTTAGTTTCAATTCATGGGGCTCTTAAATTGAGTTACTGATACAGCATAATCCTGGAGCTATGCTGTCTCTAATCCTATAACAATACATTTTGTCATTTCAAAAAACGGTCTCTCTTTTTTCTTTTTTCTTTTTTTTTTTTGTTTGTCCCAAAGGCAAAGTTAGGTCATGTTCCTGGAATGTGTCTATTGCATCCAAAAGAGGAAATCCAACTAACCAAAATGTTATCAGCAATTAACGAAATAGCTTAACTATTTTTTTTCTACATTTCAGAAAAAAAGAAAATAAAACACCAGCTCAGACTAAGTCCATTTAGCTGCATTAGACTCTGGTGTGCTGCCAATATTCTTTATAACAGAGATTTAGAAGTTAATAGTATTGGAGATTAGAAATTGGTGTCAGTTACAGAACTGTGCAAAGTGATTTCTTTGCATTAAGACATAACAGCTGAAATGAATAAAATACATTTCTTTCTGTTTTTTTTTTTTTTTTTTTTTTTTTCATTTGGCTGTAATTGCAGTTTTGGCACACTGGCCAAATCTCTTCATACTGGTGGGATCACCCCATTTCTCATTCAAAGAACACCGGGAAAAAAATAAAATAAAAAAGAAATGGATATCAGAGTTTATCGGAGGGGGAAAAAATGCAAGTCCCTCCTCCTCCATTTTCATATGTAGTGCAGAAAACTGCTTAAACAAACAGACAAACAAACAAACAAAACCACACAAAAAATCTAGATGAGTCCTTTGGCCTTTTGGGCAATGGAGAGGCACAGGTGATGCAGCCAATGATGAGCTGCTTTGGTGAGACCTAATAGCAGGGACACCTTAAGGTGGCCTTCCAGTACCTAAAGGGGGCCTACAGGAAAGCTGGGGAGGGACTCTTTGTCATGGAGTGTAGGGATAGGTCAAGGAGTAATGGCTTTAAACTAAAAGAGGGTAGATTTACATTAGATACAAGGAGGAAATTCTTCACCAAGAGAGTGGTGAGGCCCTGGCACAGGTTGCCCAGAGAAGCTGTGGATGCCCCATCCCTGGAGGTGTTCAAGGCCAGGCTGGATGGGGCTTTGGGCAACCTGGGCTGGTGGGAGGTGGGAGGTGGCAGGGGGGTTGGAAGTAGATGGGCTTTAAGGTCATTTCCAACCCAAACCATTCTGTGATTCTACGATACCAGAGCCAAAAATACCTCCCCCAGGTGCAGCAGGCACAGATAAGCTTGCCAGAGGGAAAACACTCTGACTGGATGTGCTTCTGCCAGGATGTGACTATGGAGCCACCACAGCAGGTCTGGTAGATGCTTCAGATACGCCTCTAGTTTCCTCTTGCCAGGTTTATAGAAACAAATGCTGCCCATGACCCATGTGTGATGGAAAGCTTCCCAGATACTCATGAAGACAGAGGTATAAAGACCTGTATAGGTATGTTTTCATGGTCTCCTGTAGCACTTCACAGCTATAGCTAAAAATACTACACAAGAACATTTAAAGTTGCCCAAAACCTCTTAATTAAAGTTGCTGAAAAAAAAATAAAAATCACAGAAAACCCATTGATTAAGTTCAATAGGGCCTTGTTTTTGAAAATGGAATTTGGGGCCCCAGAGTAACCCTTTAAATTGATCTTTGTCAAATACCTCAGTGATTCAGCACGTGCCGCTCCACACTGAGGATTTATTACAAATTTAATAACATAAGTGATTTTAATAGACTGTGCGCACACGTGTGTGTGCATGCATGCTCGTAAGGGATTATAGTTTTCCAACTACTAATTTCCTTGCAAATTAAAATGTTAATATTTGACACACACTTGAAAGTCCCCCAACAACAAACAAAAGTTAAGCCGAGCTGTTAGCACACAGAGCAGCACAGAAAACCTGCCAACATCAGTGATTTGAGTTTTATGTAACCAATAGCTTATAAACACTTAATTGGAATCTGTGCAAAAAAAAAAAAAAAAAAGTAAAGTGTTTCTGGGCTGGAACCTGCCACTTCTGGTCTAGAATAAATGCTACCTGCTGAGGATCAGCCTTTGACAGTGTGTGGGCAGAGGGTGGCATGGTGTGGCACAGTGCCACGCTGCACACAGAAGCCCATGGAAGAAGGAAGCCCATGCTTCTCCTGCAGGAGATGCCACGGCGGTCTAGTTAGGAGTGGTTTTAGTGGCTGTTGAGCGAGGACTGTTATCTTTTGGAATCCAGTCCAGGAAAGTGCTCGTTAACCGTGTTTATGTATTAGCAATGCCAGGCAGGGCAAAACAGCAAAAATATTTTTGTTTAGGAAAAGTAATGACGGTAATGTGGCACGTGAAATGTTAAGCATTAGTGAAGTCTAAATGGGAAAGTAAAGCATGCTTTACATGTTAGAAATGTTATTAGGTTCTAGCATTGATTTGAAGGCTAATCGTCCAGTAAAACACCATCTCACAAAACTTAACAGCTGCACAGCCCTTGCACATGCACACACAAACCGCCTTGCACACTCCAACATCCCCAAACAATTTAGCACGGGAGTTGTCACAGATGTGCCTGGCCAGAGCTGTATCCTGCATGGTCCAGGTGGGCTCCCAGCCCCAAGCGGGACCACGCTTGCTTGGCTCTTGCTGGATGTGAGAGCATCCTCTTGTGGGAGCACGTGGAAGACTTGCCCACCTCACCCCAGGATGGCCCTGCAGGAGGCAAAGCCTCATCCTCCCCTATCATTTATCTCCTAAATCAGGCCCATAACAGCATTACCAGAAAGCCACTAGAGCACTTCCTATCTTGGAAGCAGTTGGCATGCTCTGGTTACTGAATCAATCCTGTTTTGTCTTTGTATTATTCACTAAGAAAACAAACACTTTTTCACAGGGCAATACTTAGCTTTTCTGTTAAGTTTATGGCTGCAGACTCTGGAGCTGAACATGGTTTTCAGTCATGACTAAACGACATGAATAAAGCAGCACTTGATTTATCCACCTGTTTAGACAGAGAAGAGGCTCCTCAGCTGCACGGTGGGACGATGCTGTCCTTGGCCATGCCGAGCGGCGTGGGGCTCATGCAGAAAAAGCTGTTTTGTTTCTTGCCAAAGAAAACCTCTGCCTGCTCTGGGACAAACAGCGACCTGGGGTCCTCAGGGAGTGCTTCCCCGCAAGTGTTGGAAAGTGAGAAGCAGAAGGTGGGAACATGGCAAATGCTTCTGCTGAGGCTACGCTGCTCTTTGCCCAAAGAAACACAGATTGGGGATGAAAGGATGGGAACTGAGACATCTGGCTAGCCACCTCCTTGCGTGGAGGATGGCAGTGTGAAAGAGCATTCCTCCAGTGAACTGAACAGCTCAGACATTGACATCAAAGAAGTAGCACATATGTGCCAAGGCAGGTTGGGGATTTTGTGGGCATTTTGTTCTGCTGGGCCTCAACCCCATGCACTAAGCTATGGTGTTTGGAGATCCTTAGAGCTGGCACTGTGAGGACGGAGGGATTTTGGCAGGCAAAATGTCTTGGGTCTCCCCAGTGCAGCCTTTGGATGCCCTGGGCATGATACTTTCCTGGTCAGAGTATTTGCCCAGCGTACAACAAATCCCAGGCTAGGTGTCCCCATGAGATCATTTTGACATCAGACCAGAGCTGGAGAAAAAGCAAATGTAACCCTATTAACATGATGGCCCACAATAAAATTAGCATAGGCAAGGGCTGGGGAGGAAGGTGGGACTGTGGCAGCCTGGTCACAGGTTGGCTTAAGCTCCTCCAGAAGTTCATCCTCTACTCAGCCAAGAGATAGAGCAACCCCAGAGATGCCTTGCTGACACCTGCTTCAGGATGCAATGAGACCTCACTGGGAGAGGTGCTCTCTCTCCCTTGGCTATTGGTGGTTTTATGTCATTTTTAATTTTGAACTACACTACTACACGTTCTATGTAATTTCACATGACTATTATCAAAACAGTATTTTCACTGCCTGAATAAAGTGTTTTTCTTCTGGAAATGAAATACCATGGTATTTAAACAATTGGAGTTTTGTTCTGTTTTGGAGTGGAAACAAGCTTGAACATGTCAAAATATATCCAGAAATGGCAATTTCATTTTTTTGACCAGCTGTACTGCCAGTCCTTGCTATTTCCCTGGAAATACCCAAAATATTTGTTGCATTTCTTTTTTTAAGATCCAGAGTAACTTTGTCTGAACCAAAAAGTTCTATCTAAAATTGTTGCAGAGAATAAGCAGAAAATATGTCCCACCCCTGTGAGTCCAAATAACGAAGATTAAAAAAAAATACTTTTACATGCATATTAATAGCCAATAATTTCTGGGACAGTCTCCTGGTTTTGCAAGGCTCATTGCCTGATTTTTAAACATTTTCAGTTGCTTTCTTCTGACTCACAGGAGGCAGGGAGGGTGGGTCAGAGGGAAATCACAGGGTTTGCTCAACAAAACCGCCTTCCCCATGGGAGCAAGGGGGATATCTGTGAGCCCATGGAAGTACAGAGATGATGAGGGTTGTGTAAATAATTTGCACTAAGAATGCATGAAGTCTTGGGTGCTATATGTTCAAGATCTCCTGCATCATATTCCAGCCACCTTCAAGCCCTGTGCACATGGGACAGCGAGAGGAGGGGGGAAAGACAAGAGGAGAGGCCTGGCTTTCACCCAAAAAGGGGAAATAACACAACTTGAGGAAACTTTTATGGCTGAGGCTTTGTACAGCCTAAACTCAGGGTTAGATGTATCAGGCAAGTGCAAATGCATGGACTCACAGTGTGTCTGCTCTGGTCCTAGCTAATCCCAACAGGTGCCACGCAGACATACTGCACATTGAGGATTTGCTTTGGGGATGAGGTTAAAAATAGCAAGGGACTGGGAGAAAAGTACATTTTAAAAGTGATTTTCTCCCTCGTTTTCCTCACAGAAATGCTGAACTTGCAAGGAAAGTTCTCTCCCCACGCAAGAGCCACATGCACTGATTTTATTTATGTTCATATGTAGTTTGGGGGAGAGTCTCAAATATGCCGATCCAGCATTGTTGGATTTAAAGAAATTAATAAAAACAACTCCAAGCAGCTGGTTGAAACAATTATGCTTTTCACAGAAAGCCTTGCAGACTGCACAGAAAGTTATGAAAATAATCCTTTCAATTAGTGTGTGGTCAGTGCACCTGCAAAGGAGACTTGTCCAAGTAAAAGTATCAACCAGTGTCAATGAGAACAATTCATGAATTCATCACGAGGGCCTTTTCCTATTACCACATTTACACAGATGTGAATCCCTGGGGTGCAGACACCAGAAGGGTAACCCTACTGTAATCCAAAGAGCATGAGAAACATGAGTTCAGATCAGGAAAGCTATTAATTTTTGTGTATATTTGACTTCAGCATCCCTATTGCACATACTGCCTTTAGAAATCATATCTATCCACCTTCCCTGCACTTCCCAGTTCTCTAGAAAGAAATAAGATTTTATTCACGGTGAAAAATGACATCAGCTAAAGGACTCCAGAATACCAAAGGGATTTACAGCTCTGTAATTTTATCACCTGAACCATAGCTGTAAATGAGTTCATCAAGTTAGTAGAATAATACTTGCATCATAGTCGGGTTTTAACTCCCTGGTGTTGTCTGCATGCATTATGATTATATATTGCCCAACTGGTCATCACAGTAGAGTGATATTAGTGATATTAGAGGACCATAAGTGAATAGTTGGAAGAAAAATGTTGAAAGAATGAAAAGTCCTGCAGCAAAATAGCTGAGATGAAAATGGAGGCACATTACGTCTTCTTTATCTTGTCTTCTGCAATTTTCTTTTGCAATTACGAAAACAAATAAATGTATATTTATGTAATAAATATTGCAAAGAATTATCACAACTCTACGCAATTACTCTACAAAATGAAGAAGATTGCCAAATTTGTAGCTCAATAAGCATATAGAAGTAAAGTCCTGACACAGTATTAAAAGTTAAGACCAGAGAAGGGGAAGACTGTGAAATGTACGTGGGCAGAGGATGTTATTTTAATTAAAGTATGTATTTATCTACTTTTTCTGTACCTGAGTATAATGTTCTGGTGGTTGCAGCACATAAAGTAGAGATCAGCAGGGTGTATGTCAGAAAGCCAAGCTGCAGAGGGGTTGCTCCACTATCAAAGACCTCTGCACACTTTGAACATTTAGATAAACATTAGTTTATCCAAATTGCTTTGCTGTTCTTCTCAGTGAAAAACAAAGAACTGGCAGGGGTGAGGCTTTGTAAAAAGTACTTTTTTTTTTTTTTTTTTTTTTACATTTGGCTAGTCCCAGCATATTTCCATTTCAATTTTTCATTGATAACTGATAAAAAGGCCTATTAGTATGATATAATACATGCTTCTTCATGGCCTCTTTCTGTAGTCCATCCAAAAAAAAAAAAAGATGAACAGAGAGAGTTATTTGCAACGTATGCTCCACTGTATGTTCATGTGGGAGTCAAGGGAGCTCCAGAGCTGCTGGAGGTTGGTGACACCCATGGTGATGGAAAACTGACTGTCCCCAGCTCCAGGGAGGACCTGGGATGCAGCAAGACCATCTCCTACATCTCCTACAGAGGGAATATGGAAATCATGAGCCCTGCTTGGATCTATTAAAAGGTACGCAGAAAGCATTGAATGGAAAGGTGGTGGAAGAAATCTCTCCTTCATGACTCCAGGGCAGTCAGTATGTCTCCATTGACAAGAGAACAGACTTGAGCATTTGCTGGCCAAACCAGGAAAAGGAGATGAAAATCTTTTTCTCGCTCAATCTGGGGAACATTTTGCCTTCAGTCAGTCGGATTCAGGGGTGTTAATGAGGGCAGGGTTTGGTCCAGCGGTTTTATTTCCCCACTTGCCTTTTTCTGGAAAAGAGGCTGAGTTTTGCAGTGCTTGGTCCCTGGAGGAGCCATTTGCACCTGTGCACCGTGTAGACAGCCCTGCCAAATCGCAGGGAGAAGCCTCTGTGATGCCAAACCGGCCTCGCAGATTTCTTATTTAGCAATCACATCTTAGCACATTTTTCCTTCTCCCCGGTGTATCTCCTCAGCTCGTTTGAAAGGGGCGCTTTAGAAGCGGTTTTACACAACTGCAGATGCACACAGCCCTGGAAGCGCAGAGCTCTTGCAAGAGAAGCCAAAGCCCAGTGCTCACAGTGAGTGTGCTCTGGCCAGCCGTTCCTGGTGAGCCCCAACCCAAGGCAAGCTGCAAGGGATTTAACCCATCCTCCTCCTCCCCCAGGACAGCTGCTAAGATTCAGACCATGGCGGAAGCCATGAATGCTTCCAGACTGTTAATCTCAGATTTGGGATCCAGAATGAAAGACCCTCTGTGATTCAAAGCCCACCATTTCTCAGCCTGGCTGGGTGTCACTTTGTCCCTGAGCAGACACAGTGGTGCTCTACAGCCCCAGCATGCAGGTGCAAACGACCATCAGGCAGCTCTGGACCACTCTCTTCCCCAGCCAAGGTGGATGTGAGCAGAGCCACCAGAGATGCGAACTGAAAGACCCATCCCGTACTTGACCTCCTTTCATCACTCATCCACAGCCAAATCACAAAGCTGGCTGCTGGGATGAGATAGTTTTTCACTTTTTCTTTACAGCTGTTTGGAAGTTTTTTACTTATTTTATTTTTAATGAAACAAAGAACCATGTAAATGTGTTTTTTTTTGTTTGTTTGTTTGTTTTTCAGAACAGAGCTGACAAATGCATATTTAAATGTCATTGAAGTTCTCTGAGCATTTTATTTCAACACTATAAGAAAAAAAGACACCCCCCCAAGTGATGCCATTGTTTGAAATCTATTTTCTTTTAAAAATTCAAAGTTGAATATATATATATTAATTTCTGTAATTTATAACAGAGGTAAAAATGCTATGCTTTGAACATGCTGAAATCTGTAGTCAACTCAAGACAACTGAGGCAGTCTGGTTGAGTGTAAAGGTAATATTTCCTATCCATAGGCTCTTCTGATTGTTGATGGAACTTCACTTCCACAGAGAAAACTTCCTTTACCCCTGAAAAGTCTTGGAAAAACAACACAAAAACAGCTTTATCCACTTCATGAATTTAGTCCTACAAAACTAGTCCCTTTGTTTTACTTGCATACCTGGATTCTGTGAGTGCTCAGTACAGCAGCTTGCCAGAGATGGAAGTTCACATTACCCTGAAGCCTCAATGGGAAACTGTCTCTCCTGAAGGATCACTATAGGAATTTTTATTCTTACAGAAATTTGATCCAGGAAAGATGAAATGAGCTTTGCTGTACACCCCAGGGAGCAGGTCTGTAATCCACAAAGCCCTACCATGGTACAAGTCTATCATTTCAGGGGCTGAATGGAAAGTTTAACACTTGTTTCAGGTTAAACTGAAACAAATTCAGTTGTTCTCAGAACAGAAAATGTCAAAACATAATGTTTGACCTTTCCCAAATGACTTCCCTTCCTTTCTTCTTGTTTTCTTTCTGCCACCTAGAAGTCCACCCCCTGTGCTAGATTTGACCTTACCTTGCCAAGTAGTTTTCGGAGACTCGACACAGCATGGTTTGGTGAATACTTCAAATCCTGCCCAGATCCAGCCATGGTGGACTATCCCCAGGTGGCAGCCAGTCTGCAGCAGGGACAGAAGAGAATGAGCCTGTCCTCACTCCTGGGCACCATGCAGCACCCTGGCTGTAAGCATCACCCTCTGCAACTGCAGCACATCTGTGCCTCCCATTCCCCCTCCCTGCCAACATCCCTCTCTACTGCATGGGCAAGGGGAGCTCAGGCCAGCATCTACCACTACAGAAAGGGGATGCTGCAGCACCTCCCTGCTTCAGGAGGAAGCCACAGGTCAGGTCCTGCAGCTGCTGTAAATAGTTGCAGCGCTATTTAATTCAATGCAGCCTTTATTTACATCAGCTGATCTGGCCCCACTCCTCCTGTTTTCCTGTGCTCGCTTCCTTTAAGATGTATTTTTATAGCCTTGTAAAACACCACTGTATATTCCTGTATAAGCTAGTAAAGACACGAGCACAATGCAGTTCTGCGGTTGTTATTACAGCGGTGCCTGAGAAGGGACCCCTGCGTGCCAGGCTGGGTGTATACACTGAGCAATGGAGAGGTTGTGCCCAAAACAGGCAGGGCAGGCTCTGGGGGACAAGCCAACGTGGGGAAGGAAGAGGAGAAGACAGAGGAAAGGGGAGGTTGTTTCCAGGCAGGAGAGCAGCGAGGAGGCAGCAGGAGATGGGGTCCCATGTGACTGAAGCTGAGATGAAGAGATGTAAGCAGGTGGGGATATGGGGTTTGAAGCAAAAGCAGTGAAAGACAGAGCATGGCTGGTGAAAACTGTGCAAAATACTCTGGCATCTGTCTCAGCTGCTCCCACAGCTGTTCTGACTGCATTGGCTCCTTCCTACCCTTCCCTTCCCAAAGCCATGCAGCCCTGGGGATGTAGAGGAGAGTGGAGGGAGAGGAATGGGGCAAGGACACAGGGGCTGCAGTGCCCACAAGGGTACCCCCTTGGAAAACTCTGGGCCCAGCCACCTGAAGGGAGGAGGACAGCACTTTGAAGCCCACAGATCCCCCCATTGCCCACTTAAATGCCTTTTAACACTGCTTGGCGCTACCCCAGCAAGTGAGCAAAGCACCAGAAGGAAATCCTGGCAGAGATCTTTGTAGTTATGCATTTGTATTATGCAGGTTGGACCCACGTGCCGTCTGGGCAAAACCATTCTTCCTAGAAGAAAAGGAAAACTGACAATACAAGGGCTCAGTTTCCTCAGTTTCCCTTATGTGAGCATCAGTGTTCACCAAGGACTTTCTGGAGCCCAAACTACACCTTCCTGGGGTTTTCCTAGTTGCACAAGGAGCTAGGGGAAGATGAATGCTGACTCAGTAAATTAAGAAAATAATGTATTTTTAAAAAACACAAAACCAAAAACCCACTAACCCACTAACTCCAAGGGGTGGTGGTATCCCCAGTCACTAATCCAGTTCTGGAAAAGCTGTGCCTGAGAGGCAGCAGAGACCTTACCAGAAGGCGATGAAAAACAGCTACCTCCACCTTCCTAACTTCAGACCCTGTGTCTGCAGCATGCTGGTTGCCCCAGAGGTTGTTCTTCTCACCACATCCTACTCTCTTTAACCTAAGGGAGTATGTTGAGGATAAAGGTTTAACTTTTTGCAAAGCAAAAGTTTCAGTCCTTTCTAGGGGCAATGACAACTACAGCTCCAAAGAGAATTGATTCTGCTATCTGGAGGACTTATAATTCCTCAGTGATGACCAGTGATTACTCCAAGTACTGTGCCTGGAGCAGCAGCTTCGGATCTGAGAAAGGTCAGCAACAACAGAGAAAAGGGAAATCACAGGGCAGATAGAGGGAAATGCAGTACAAAGAGAAAAGATGTTTGCTTCTCTTGGCAAAACGTGTCTGAGTTCCTCAGGGTGGGAGATCTCCATGTGGACAAATGCAGAACATTGTGCATCTGCTCCACCTGCACTTGGAGCAATCCAGAAGCTGGACAGTTTGGGGCCAAATAGTGGCACCAGCGTAGCACTGTGCTTGTCTTGAGCTATTTATACACATACTCTGAGCAGGGCTTAGTCTTTTATGCTCCGGGCCTTGCTAATGTGATTTTGTGCCTTGCAGAGCAGAACTATCTGAGGCAGTGCCTGAACAGGGTGCTAAGCATGACTGTCTAGACCAAGGTATAACAACATGCTTAGTGACCTTCAATAAAAAACTATTTACCTTAGCATCTGATGGCAAATTTTAGGAAACAGATGCCTTTCCCTGTTTTGTTCAGGTATCTCCCACTGTTAGCTTTCACACTGGGATGTTCCCAACCACAGATCTGCACAAGGAAGATGTTCCAACAGAAAAATGCTGATTTGTCTGGCTTTTTTTTTTTTTTTTTCAGGAAGCACCAGCTCTGACCAGTCTTTTCTGGGAAGGGGAATTTCTCCTCCAAACATGTCAGGCTTGTGTATCTCTGGGGCTTGTGGAATGTGAGAGGCTCGTTCCAGCCCAGCCACCGCCTCTTCTGGGCTCCTTCAGTTTGGAGGATGAGCAACCATTCCTTGGCACAGGGACCTGGATCCTTTTCTCCTGTGCTCATCAGGAGTGCAGCCTGCATGCTCTCTGGCTGCTGCTGGTCTTTCCTGTGCAGCCTGTCCTCCTGGCAAGAGAGGAAGAGCAGAGCCAGGGGACAGAGGAAACGCAGAGTAAAGCCAACATGTGAGTGGCAGGGCCATCACTGCTTGCTACAGGGGTTGAAGTGATTACTTGTTTTTGTCACTTGAGACCCTTTGGAACAGCAGATCTTGAAGGAGCTGCTCCATCATCACTCCTGTGCAAGCTTTTGACCATTTTAACCATTGCATTATTCCAGTTAACTGCCTGCTTCATCTACACTGCGTGCTTGCAGGCTAAGTGTAGGGGGTTGTAATGGGGAGAAAAGGAAGGCAATGAGAGAAGGATGAAGTATACAGGGAAGGATGATTTCAGTTTACACCTTCTTCGCCTGGGACATACCTTTACGGGATGGTAAACATGAGGGGCTTTATAAAGAGTGGAATCAAAGACAGGTGGTTGTATTTAGCCCAAGCTAAATTTGCTAACCTCATGCATTTTCCTTTTTTTCCCCCTGGCATCTCAAACATATTCCACAAGGGACACCTATAGCTTGTCAATCATGTAATGAATTTATTTGAACAAACATCTTATGTCAACCTGAGAACTAAAAGAAAAGGGTCCTAGCTCAGGAGAATAAAGTGCAAAAAGTACGTAGAGGAGCTTTCAACAGTAGTAAAAATCAGTTCTCTTGAACAAAATTGTAAGGCTCCAATAATAGACCTTGATGACAAGTGGAATTAAATAAAACATGAGTGATGAAACCCTGTAATGTTTACGGTGAGGTAGTCCAGACAGCTGATTATTAACTGTTACCAAAACAGTGTCTTGGCAGTAGATATGCAGTAACCAGGATGTAGACTGGTAGCTAGTTTAAATTACTGGTAAAGATCTGTTATACTTCTCAAAGAATTCTTCCAGCACAATGAAATAATAGCATGAAATCAGTAATTATATGTGTGGGAAGTAGTGTCTGACAGATCATGTTCAGAGGAGGGAAAGGGGTTATTTCCAATTTCATTCTGACTTGCCATCTTATTGCTGTGTTTAGATCCACAGCAAAAACTTAGGGATAGGTTTGGGGCTTGTGTGCTGTTGACTTTAGCTAAGCAGCCATGCACATACTATGTCACACCTGGCTTGAAAGAGAAAAAAAAAAAGAAAAAAGAAAAAGAAAAAGAAATAAAGATGAGTATAAGCTATCTGGAAAGAAAACATCGTAGATCCCTAGACGTAACTCACTGACCCATTCCAGTCTCAACAAGACACCGCGATCCAGCCTCTCTTTTGGCAAGGAGCAGAGACGCCTGCCAGGCTCAGGGCTAAGCACTGAAGAAGCCCTTTGGGACCTGGAATATCTACATCTAAGCTAGGCAGGTGCAACTCACAAAGTCCTTGATCTACCTGAACGAACTGTTTCTGACCCATCACAGATCCACAGAGCCTTCACTGCCTGCTGCAGGAGACCATTGTTTATATCCCTTATTGACAGGCTGTTCTTGTAAAGGCTTGGGATCCCTCAGGGAGATCCACAGAAATGTCCAGGACTTGTCACCCTGCTACAAAACAGTGGTTGTCTCACACGTGTGCTGCCTTAAGTACCCCATTGCCTTAGCCTTCGTAAAGCTAAGGGCCTGCTATTTGCAGCTCCAAAATCTTTTCCTGAAGTCATTCAGGCAGTGTTTTCCAGACTCCCTTTGGCAGTATTTTTCCTTAATTGTTTTTATGCTATTGTTCTTGTGCTGTTATTTTCACGGCCATGCACCTGCAAATCCTGGCAGAGTTGTCAAGACAGGTCCTCATGGGAAGCAGCTCCCACTGCTGTGGGAATTGACCTCCTCTCCCCCTTTTTCATTGCCTTTTGGTTTGTAGATGTTAGTTTATATTAGAGAAAACCAAACATAGTGCACAGAAAAGTAGGCAATAATAATTATTATTGCCAATGTTGAAACATTTGTGCTTGATTAGCATACTCTGATCAGCGCTAATACCATCATACACAGGAACACCCAAAGAGGAGTTTGAGCGAGTCCCAGTGGAAAACAAAGGGTACAGGAGGAAAAGCATGACGAAAATCATCCTCATCCTCACCAGCTGCTGCTCTGGAGAGAGTCCCAGAGGATGACTGTGGTCTGGGACCTTGGTGCTGCTCTTCCCAGCTGGCTCTGGGCAAAGTATTCCTTTTATCTTTTCCCTTCCTCCCTCTCTCTGTTTGTTTTTGCTTTTCTCCCAGAAGAAGCTATCACAGCTAGAACTGACATATGCCTTCAGCTACAAACAGCCTGGTGGCTGCAGGGTCTGGGCCGGTCCCATTGCCACCCTGGCCCAGTTCTGCTGGTCTTGGTGGCCTTGGTGGGGTCTGCGGGGCTGGGTGCTGCCGGCTCCGTGGTCACCCTCATCCCCTGGCCCCGTAAACCTGCAAACCCAGCTCTAGCTCTTGTTCTGAAATTTCGATTACCCAAATCTGTAAACATTTGTCACCAAGATTTCTCGACACATCACCCTGACATCATCCCTAATTAATCCCAAAATAAAAGACTCATGTAGCAGTGGTTGTTAACCTAAGCAACCCCAATTAGATCCAGTCATAACTCATACTTTCCACTTTAACCCCAAATCCAAACCTGTTATACAAAATAGTAGAGCTACAGATAAGAAGAGTGGGCTCTGTCAGGCTTTTCAATATAAAGGTATATGCCCCTGTCACATTAATCCCATGCTGGGATAGGACACCTCTCAGGAAGCTATCAGTCGTCCTCATGTTGTCCTAGACCCCATCTCTAATCCTAACTCTTACTGTAAACTCAATGCTAAGCATTTTCCCTGTATTACAAGGGTTTATTGATTCAGTTTTAATCTCGTAGCTGAAGTGGACTACCTATCTGTGAGCAGTTTTGGGTCTGGCAGAGGTCATTGATCACCCTGCAATCACATCACAGCTGGCAGTAGAGTCAGGCTTCAAGTTATGGTTAGGTTTGGGGTTAGAGTCAGGATTTCTTTGACAATGGAGCCAGGAGTCTGAGCTGCTGCAGCACCAAGACAATACTGTTGAAGTAGTTCTGGGGATGTTGCTACCAGGGTCCGTCTTCTGCTGTTAGATGTAGTCTGGCAGTCATCCCTGGCCTGTTCTTGGGAGTGGGTTAATGGTTAGGGTTTATTTGTAGGCAAGATTAGGGTTTGACTGGCACTGGCCATTTGTCCTGACTTACTGTTAGATCCAGAAATAACTACCGAGTTATTTTAATATCTCTTGCAAAAAAAGAGCCAGGGAGTCTATGGTTACTTTGCTGTCTGGCAGGGTTTCTCGAATGATTTTTAGAATGAAGACTTCCTCCAAAATTTAGAACATGTTTTTTCACTTAAAATCCTTGCCCAGCCCATCACTGGGTTTATTATATATTGGTCCGCATTCCATGCCTTCAGTCCCTTTCTCATTCAAGCAATCCACCTGGCTCAGTCACACTGACAGAATTTCATACCATCCTGTGCAAACAGCACTCTTTTTACACATGTGGTGCAAAACCACAGTCTGAACCCACACTCGTTCCTAATCTGCACCTGCATTCACCTGTGTGATTTGCACCTGCAGCTCTCGACCTTTTACTGAGTGTGGGGTGAGCTGCATTTTTGCACCAGTGGCTGAATTCATGTGAGATTCATGTGGGTTTGTATTTTACTGGAAAGCATGTTCTGGTTCCAGTATCTTTTTTTTTTTTTTTTTTTTTTTTTGGGGTGGGGGGAGGAGGGGGATATGTAGTAGGCTTCTTGATATGGAAATAAAGGTGTCGGTTTTTCTGCATTTCTTTCAATGCCTCCGACATTAGCACAGATCTCCAGCAGCAGGCATGAGGTGCTGGTTGCTTTAGCCCATGTCAGATCTTCTCTGTACTTCACCTCTGTGGAACTGCAATGTACACAGTTTTCAAGACTATGCTGTTGCCAAACCCTGTCTCTGTCCTCCATGTAGCTCATGCACAAAGTTGTGGAACCACTTGCATGGGTTTACTTTCCATTCTTGGGCAAAAAAAAAGCAAACATTTACCACACTGCTCTTGGCTGGCCCTCTAAGGGTCACTGGATCTGTCTCACTACTTAATTTCAACAGTGTGGTGAAATGAATAGCCTTCATTTTTCCTGCTTCTTAAGATGCCTCTGAAGCAATTTGCCTGCCTGTTGCCTGACTGAGGGCTGGTGAGAAGCTTTAGTGCTCTCCTATTCCTGTACTCAAAGTATTCAAATAACACTGAATAACTCCTCCGGCTCAGTGTAAGTACAGGCCAAATTCACAACCCATTGATCATGGCATGACAATAGCAGTCACATGCACCCAGCTTTCATTAAGTAGTAGGAAGAACTACTTAATTTGCAAACTATATTTTCTCACTGCTAAGAGAGACCCCAAGTTATGTTTCTTTGCTTGTACAGTCTGTGTTGCCAAAGACCCCCCCCAGCGGCTCCCCGTCTCACAGCTGCCTATCATTTATTCTATACATAAAGTATGAATTAGCATTCTGCTCCAATTTTAAAGCTGTTCATCATTATAATAAATTGGATGAATAAACAACACATTGGACAAACTCATGCCTTTAAAAATTGTTGTTAGGTACCATAGGGTTGAGTCTTCTCGGCCCTCTTGTTTTTTCTGTGTATTGTTTTGTTGTTTTGATCTTTGCCGTAGGTCCTTTCTTTCCTTATTTAATACCCTTCCCCACTCTCAAAGGGCTCAGAGTTTTCCTCACCCCAGAAAGCAAAGGACAAGACATCAAATCCAGATCTCTTGGAAAACAGCATAATGCACAAACCACAGGAGCAATGGGTGTTCTAAGAGAGTCTTTTCAAATGTTAACTTTGTCCTCGGCTTTGATGCTTTCCCAGATGCTCTTCTGAAACATGGGGAATCTCTGTTGAAGGTTCTACCTTCTGTTTTTATCCTATGTAAAAAGCAGATAGTGTGTTCTTGCAAAAGTTAGTAGTACAGGGTAATAGAAAAAGTATGGATAAGGTTTACAGACTGGAGGAGAAATTAGAGCTGACAACCAACATGCCACCCACTTCCTACTAAAAGATAGTGGTTATTTGCTAAAGCCCTGAGGATTAAATCCTGGCATTACCTTTATATCAGCTTTAATAAACATCTCCCACAAACCACAACAGATCTTTAGATAAATTAGACTAATGCCCTGTGAAAACTGCAAACACTTTCTCAAAGTTAAGAAATTGTCACAATACAGGAAAAGCTGTGCTTCTTTCTGTGCACTCATATTGCTTCCTTTTTTTCTTTCTTTCTTTTTTTCCTGCTTGATGTAATCCTTGTCAAGTTGTCAGAAACTATTTCTGCTGTCAACATGGGAGCTGTGGCAAAAGGCTCTTTAAAAAAACACTGAGACCAGATGAAAGCACCATGGGTTGACCTGCGAGGTCCTAATGCTGGGGAAAATTCCCTCACTACTGCACCTTGGTATGTTTTAAAGGGGGATCATCCTTCACCTGCTGCCATGCACCCACGAATTATACTAACATATGGGCCAGCATACGGACCTTTCTTTGCTGATCAGGTGCCCTTCGCAGTTCAAATCCACGTGGATGCACTCTTGTCTTTCCCTGAAGAAGGCACTTTTGTTCCTGTTGTCTACCAGCAGCAGCTTCTGGCCCTGGCGGTCCTGCAAGAACTTGGTCCTACCAGGAAGAAGGTGGGCTGGCACTAGCCAAAGCCTCATGGGAAGCACATGAGTAACTATTCAGGCTGGTCAGTCCCATACCAGTCCTTGAGGCTGTGCTTGGTGTGTTGTACTAGCACATGAGCCTGGGATCAGACAAGACAGCTCAGTCCTAACCAGTGATGAGAACAATTAAACAGGGCTGGAAAATTCACAAAATCCCAGAATGGTTTAGGCTGGCAGGGACCTCTGGAAGTCATCTGGTCTGCCCCCTTGCTCAAGCAGGGACACCCAGAGCAGGTTGCTCAAGACCACATTTGGGCGGCTTTTGAAGGTCTCCAAGGATGGAGACTCCACAACCTCTCTGGGAAACCTACTCCAGTGCTCCATCACCAGCACGGCACAGAATTGCTTCCTGGTGTTCAGAAGGAACCTCCTGTGTACCAGCTTGTGCCCCTTGTCCTGTCACCGGGCACCACTGAAAAGAGCCTGGCTCCATCCTCTTTGCACCCTCCCTTCACGTATTTATAGACATTGGCGAGATCCCCCCTGAGTCTCCTCTTCTCCAAACTGAGCAGTCCCAACTCCTTCCGCCTTTCCCCACAGAAGAGGTGCCCCAGTCCCTTGATCACCTAGGTGGCCCTTCATTGGACTCTCTCCAGAATGTCAAGGTCTCTTTTGTATTTGAGGTCTCTGCATCCAACCATTTTTTTGAGAAAAGCACGGCTTGCCAAGAAGGAGTGCTGCCTTGGCTGGCCTGTAAGGAGCAGCATATCCTGCTGTTTCCTAATATCTAACATTAAAACCCTCATAAAGAAGTACTGAGCTGTCAGGGCTCCCAGTACTGTCAATATAGACGGGAAGGAGCCCAGTTTGGACTGCACTGTGGGTGCCCGACCTGTTCAAGTGATGTGAGCAGGTAGGACAGGGGGGTCCCTGGCCAGAGAGCAGTCCCCCTGTAGAAGTTGCTTTTGCAGGACTGGTGGTGGAGCTCTTTTTTCAAACCATGGGGTATGTTGCTGGCGCTGGATGCTGCCTTATGCATTGGCACCACTCTCCAGAACCTCTCTGCCTATAAAATACTTTGCACAAGACTCCCAGGGGGATGAGGATATAAAATCAGAATGAAAGATGGGAAGAATCATAAATAAGAGGGTAGGTCAGATGCCGAAGCATATTGAGACTGGTGACAAAATGACTGTTCCCATGTGTAAGCACAACTCTTTGCAGAACAGCTAACTTCTAGCTTTGTTCAAATGGTGGAAAGTCTCAGAATGGCATCAGCTCAGCCATGAGAAATTTGGGACATGCTGTACTTGGTGAGCTGCACCTGGAATTGATTGGCGATCACCCACAGCGTAACGGCAGGGCTGGCCTGGGAATTGTTTCCCACTTGTGCAGCTCCAAGATGCAAGTTCTCTCTCCGAGTCCCCAGAGAAACAGCTGCAGTAACTCCCTCCAGCAGAGATGTTGTGGAGATGATATGTGAAGGCATTTCACAGTGGTATGTTCATCTCCTACTCTGACAACTTCGAGGAGAACAAACCTTTTAGAAGCCGTGGGCAGTGCAATTGAAATAATCCATCTGGACAAAAGGGAAGGTTAGCAATAAGGTGAGGTTATTCCTTTTTAACCTGCCATATAGTCTATAATTTTGAGATGGAATGATTGAAGAATTGTCCTGAGCTCAGACTTAAAGATCATGATCCAAAGCTTATAGAGGTTGTCCACATAGGTTTCGGAGTAAGCACTTCTACTCAGAGATCACTGCTGTTTGTCAATAGAAAAGACCAAACCTGTGATCTGCTTCTAGGGACTGTTGTGGGAAAAATTAAACTAGGAGTAAAGAAACTTTAGGAACTAGAGAGTTCTAGGGGTGGTTTTCATTTTCTAATTCAAGCATTTACCAAAGTATATGAGATGCTTCATCCAAAGAAAGGTCTCAGCCCACCCTTCCAGGCTATCAGAGCTCCTCCTGATTGGGCCGTTAATTGTGAAAAAGAGAATGTGCACTCTTTTCTAGACAAAGAAACAAACATTTCCTACCCTTTTCAGGAAGAGATCTTTTAAATTTTTTCTGTTTCCTGTTTTCCCTTTCCCTCTCCTCTCCTCTCCTCTCCTCTCCTCTCCTCTCCTCTCCTCTCCTCTCCTCTCCTCTCCTCTCCTCTCCTCTCCTCTCCTCTCCTCTCCTCCTCTCCTCTCTCCTCTCCTCTCCTCTCCTCTCCTCTCCTCTCCTCTCCTCTCCTCTCCTCTCTCTCCTCTCCTCTCCTCTCCTCTCCTCTCCTCTCCTCTCCTCTCCTCTCCTCTCCTCTCCTCTCCTCTCCTCTCTCTCCTCTCCTCTCCTCTCCTCTCCTCTCCTCTCCTCTCCTCTCCTCTCCTCTCCTCTCCTCTCCTCTCCTCTCCTCTCCTCTCCTCTCCTCTCCTCTCCTCTTTTTTTTTTCCTAGTATTTGATACTGTTTTGATAAGAGGTTCTGTATATAACATCACTGGCTTTAATGGACATATTTTATTGGAAGACTGATGCAACAGTTCTAACCTGTAGTCGAGGGGGCACTTGAAGTCCAGAAGGTCCTTCTCTTGGTGGAAAGAGGACACAGAAGAACACATACGACAGACCAGCCCTCCCACCATGTGAGCAGTCTGTTCCACACAAATAATTAATCTTTGTCCAGATTTCTCTCAAAGAGGAACTAGGATTTAGCCAGAGTTTTGCTGAGACAATTGAATTTTAGAGCTGAAAACCAATCTCTTTCACACAACAGCAACCTGGAGCAGGGACACATGCACAAAGAAACTTTCTATTTCTTCCTCTACTTTGGAAATTCCTTTTTTAATCAAAACCACACTTTGGGGTATTTTACTTATATGAGTTGAGGTTTTTAACCCTTTGAAATATATCAGACTGGAAAAGAGGGAACACTTAATTTTTCCTAGCTTTTTCATTTCTCTCCATATTTTCTTAGTTACATCACTGGTGTTGTTTTAAAGTGGTTTGCTCAGAAAAGCATTTTTTTCCAAAATCTTTTGTTTTAAAAACAGTTGATTATTTTTTTCTGAAGTCGTCTTTTTTTTCACTAGTTTACATTAGCAGGGATAAAGGCTTTGCAGAAGGAATGAAACTCTGTCACAGCCATGCAAGCGAAAGAGACCACATGAGTGAAATGGACTGGGACCTGGAACATCGTTTTCATGCTGTTGTAGTTAGAACCAGCCTCAAAAAAAAGGCCTTTTCATCACTTAAGCAAGTAAGGCACATGGAATAAGCTCAAGAATCTCACTAACTTTTTAGTGGTGCCAGTTTTACTTAGCTGGTCCTTAAAGTAGAACCACACATTAACAACTCTGAATTTTCTTCCATTTCCCTGTCCATATTTTGTGGCTGAGAGCTTCTTGCCAGACCCACAAAGGTATTTAGGTGCCCAATTCCTATATAACGTCCAACCTGACAATGTGAAATCAAAACCTTTCAAACCCTGCCCAGCTATATCTTTCTTTTCCTTTGTTATTGTGAACTGCATTTGGTTTTTATGGCATTTATTTTTCAAAAGAGGATAAAACATTTTATCACTTATGAAAATGTGGTTACAATTTGTATACAGCTCTACAGAATATTACTTGGAGGTGTAACTCTTGCCATGCCATTTTGTAAACAGTCCATTTACTAAGTGTTAATGTGAGTCTCAGCAGGGTGCAGTTAGTAAACTTATGGGTGTTTAGAAGTATTACATTAATGGCTGTATTAAGTGCCCAATCCTGCAATTAGAAAACACACGACTAATGCTAACACACATAAATTGTCTCTATTGTCAGAGCTGTTTAGATGCAGCCTTGATTTGGGGACAAGAAAGCCACTGCCTGTTTGCAAACCTTGCACATGGGCAGAGAAGTGCTGCGGCAGGCATCAGGTGGGCCCTCTGCACTGGGAGCAGGCTGGGCTGTTACAAACTCCTGTCCTTCCCCCCTCATGGCACTCTGAATCAGGCACCAGGCCAGGCAGGCTTCTCCCTTCCAGCTGGGCCGTCACCAGATTTCATGTGCTTAGGAAGCAGAATTTGACTTTGTTACTTACACCCTGGTTTTGTGTCTTTGTGCCTTGTCACTGCCAAAGGGGCAGGAAGGATACCTGCAGACAGTGGCACTGGCCTGAGTTTTGTTCTCTGCCACAGCAGCATCACTGACACACTGAGGTTCGCCCTGGAGCTCAGGCAGCAGCAGGACTGATGCCACCAAACTGTGTTTGCTGCAGGTTTGGGCCACTTGCATTCAGGATGGCTCAGAGACACGAGGCAGCAGGATTAACCCTGAGAGCTCCTGGTGTTTCTGTCTCTCCAGCTGGTTTAGAGGTACCAGCACTGGCTCAGATCATATCAGCACATCTGTGAGACACGACCCTGCAGCCTGTGTTCCTGAGGTCCCATGGCACTCAGGTGAGCGAGTCGGCCTGCCCACAGGGCCACTCCACTGGAGCTATTCTGGCTCTGGAGCCAGCTCAGGTGTCTCAGTGACACCTCAGGGTAACTCCATCCTGAGGGCATGACAACTGTCAACACATTCCCCCCCAAATTGTGACTGACATGGTGTGCATTGTTGGCCCTCTTTGACAGACAACATTCAAGGGAGACTTTGCTTGCAGTTGTACAGCATAGCAGTGGGTCCAGCACATGTACATGAATATGTGTTTATGTATATTCACCATGCTAATTTACACCATCTGAAAATGAGGAGTCTGATCTTAGCATGAGTCACCCCCTTTCCACCTCACTGCAGAGGACACCCAGACCCAGCTAAGCTGCCTGGGCTTTTGGCTTCTGCAGTTGGGTGAGGTGAGCCCCATTCCCAGTGGCATCTCCAGGGCTGGACTGAAGACAAGATTCCCGACTGGCAAATTGGCATCTAGGCCCTTGAACCAGCTGTTGTTTCCACCTACTATAGATCTGCAGTTTTCAAACTGCAGCCATTCTTCATGCCATTGGAGTTCCTGATTTTCTTATTTTAGGCTTGAGATTTATTTAAAATGAGTTTTAATCTGTGGCCCTGCTACACGTAGTCTCAATCTATGTAGCTGTAGACAATCTAAGAAGTCAGAAAAATTTATTGTTTAAGTTTATGTGGCAATAAGTTCCTGATTAATGTCCGGATCACTCTTTTCCATATCTTGATTATGCTGCTTTGTGATACAGATAAATATAGCCCATGTATGCTCTTTATTCTATCTAGCAAATTACTACACAGAATGAGTGGATAAATCTGGCTACAACCAACTTCTTTGCATTAATTTGTCGTTGTCTTTTACATAGATATTCTCTATATGCACCACACCTGCCAGCTTTATAGGCTGGAATTTGTAATTACTAACACCAATAAATAAACCAAACTGCTGCCTTGTTTCACTGACCTCTCTCCTTCCGACAGGCTTTTTAACAGTCTCTTGCACTATTGTCTGGGAGTGGTTCAAAATGAATGGGATCTCCCACCTTATTTCTATTATTGATCACAGGTGTAATGGCCTTGCAGTGTCACAAGTCATTTGCTGTCCCCAGACCTCCTCACTTCACAGTAGTAGATGGTGAGCCTTCAGAAGGGCCACATCACTAAGGTTAGAGGAAAGAGTGAAGAATGGTTGGCAATAAGGATCTCTCAGTGAAGTAAACACACAAAATAAATCCACAGATGAGATAAAAAGAATATTGCAAACCAACATCTCTAGTATAGTATGTTTTTAATGAAAATGATAATTGAGGAAATAGTTTTTCTTTGAGAAATATCTTTCCCTAGACAGCAGCAGGAGACAGTCAATACCAGTAACGTCTAGATTTTGTTTGGGATTGGGTTTAATCTGCAACAGAGATAAATATAATATTTTTACCAAAAAAAAAATGTGAGAGGGAAAAACAGTAAAGATGAAAATCCGCAAAGCTTTGATCTTTCAAAATGTTTCCTTGTGCACTGTATTACCTGTTGAAACAGCATAACCTTATATTTTCAATTGGAAAAAGGACAGTGTGAGCCTGTGCATGTTTGTGGTCATGTTTTGAGGGAATCTGGTGTTTGAGGTTCAGTCAATATATTTGCATTTCTGCAGATGGCACTGGCTGCTCCTTTGCCAATCCTGTTGTAGAAGGGGGTCTTCAGCAGCAAAGACCTCTGCTCTCAGAGCACCTCGCATCCGTCTTCTCATTGCACCACCAACTGCAACAATTCTGCGAGCCAAATTGGAAAACAAGCCTGTCCCTAACAGCTGGGGCAAGGAAGGGAGCAGACATGTTGCTCTTGGCTGAAATGCTCAGAACCTAGGCTTTGCCTTGGTTGGTGCAAAACTTTTCTGTGTCAAGATTTGCTTGGCTAAAACTTCGGATATAATTATAAACAAAACCAAAATGAGTTCACTTACAGTAACAGGGGAATTGCAGAAGGCAATATTTCCCAGTCTTCAGGCTAGGAAAATGTGTGGCATTTTTTTCCCTCTGAAATCTCTAGGGACAACAAGAAGATCAAAAGAAAACAGCCAGTTTTTGTGTTAAAACAAGTGGGAAAATGTTCCTTAGTAGGCAGTCTCTAAACCTTCTTGATATTTCTCAAGGCAGGTAGTGATGCACACAACAGACCAATTAATTCTCCTTGCGAAAGCCCAGTGTGTGCTTCAAGAATTATGATACCATCTTTCTTCTGATTTTCTAACTAGCATTGGGATAGTAATTTATTTAATTCATCTTCTATTTATGGTGGGGAAATGTCAGTAAAATGATCAGATGCAAAATACAAGACATATGTATCTATTTGGAAATTCCACTAGAAGTTTTTATTATTCAAGGAATAATATGAAGGGGAATTAAATTCAGCCTCTGCAATCAAAAGATGTCTAATCTTATTTGTATATGTAAACCCAATAGGCAGGTGCAGAAGGATTCACAGTGCAGGCAGAAAAAAACCCATAGGTTTTAATGACTGATCTCCTTGTAAACAAACTGGCAAAATAAAGCTACTGTAATGACCTCGGGATTTCCACCTATATACATTTTATAAATATTTGGTGATACCTAAAATGTATTTTGAACATGTGTTTATTATAATATACTATACTAAAATGAAAAACAGAATAAACGCCAATTACTTCCTAAACATTTTGCCTGATAAATCTGGAACACGTTAAAAATATTTTAGGAATAATTGAAACATTTCACACATACAGCATTGATGCAGCATTCTTTTTTATATTTAAACCATCTGTGTGCTACCCCGTGCTTGTCAGATGGGCACTGTGAAAAGAGCCTGCTGATTTGCTGGGAATTGCTCTGGCTGAGGAAGCATTTGACCAGTATAACCACACAGGTCACAATTTATTAGCCAAGGCAGCGCGTCACAGCACATAGGCAGGTATCCAACATTAAACTCGCCTCAGAAAGCTGCAACCCCTACTGTTTTCCCCTGGAACCTAATCCAGAAAACATGACTTGAGGGAGGGTCCAGCAGAGGAATTGCATGATCTTCTGCTGCTTCATGGAAATGCTTTTGGAAGCTATTTTCTGGGGTAATCCATCATGAAACAATCATGGAATAAATGTGTCTTATATAAAGGTCCTGATCCTTTAACTATTCCTCCCTTGGCTCCTCTATCCACCCCACTGGCCTCTGCAAAAGTGGTCCTACTTCTGCCCTATACAGACAGAATATTCACATTCCCTTCCCCCACCTCTGTACTTTCAATGATAACTTTATTCTACGGAACCAGAAAATTATATTATGAGTTCATGGCCAGTCACCTGTGATAAGCACCGTAGTCCTTTTCATGCTTTCCGTGATGCAGTGCCCAGTCCCGTAAACACAGTTTATACGCATTTGCTTCTAAGCATGAACATGGTTTTGACTGCATTTGGTTGAACCCAGGTTATGAAGTGAGCCAGATCACCTTCACACATCAGAGTACTGTCATCTTTATTGCTTCCCAGTCTGTATCATCTGAAAAATGAAATCTGAAAATTTTCATTTGTTTATATGGTGTTTATGATTTAAATATAGATTGTGTTGGGTGGAAAGGAGAAATGAGTGTTTTCCCTTCCAGAAAGTCTCCAAACACTGATAACTGTCCATAAAATATTTACGTTGAAATCTGGTAGATTTTTTTAAAAATATAATTTTTTGAAATTTAATAGTCAGATGATTGATTCATCAGCCTAATCCTGAAGTGTTTTTTTCTTTCTTTTTTTTTTTTTTTCCTACTAGTGTTAACAGATTGATTTGACAAGCTCCAATTTCCCTGAAGCCGTATTAATTGGTACAGATTTTACTTTTGCCTTCAGTGTCAGCTGTTTCCTATACACCATCCTAAGATAAAAGCCAGGCTAATCAGCTTACTATTGTTACTATCTGTCTCATCTTTTTGAGTGCTAGCACAGCATTTGCTACCTGCCTAGAGAAAGAACAAATTCCTTAGCTACTGCCTTAAGAAGTCTTGGGGACATTTTATCCAGCCTTGCTGACTCAGATCTGTGTTGCCTTGCATTCACCCAATTTACTGTAAGACCAGAAAACATTTCATCAGCATCATATGATACTCATACTTCCTCCAGCTTTGATCCACCAGAACAGAAATACTTATTGAATGCATCTGTCTCATAACGTCTCATTACTAGCAGTTTAACCATCAACATTTAGTAATGGACTCACAGAAGTTCCTTTCGTTCCTCATGTATATTTATACAAGACATTTCTCATCTTACATGGGTTTTACCCTGGTTTTTCCCTGTGCAAAGTGTGTGGGGAGAAACAGCTTGTTGGTATGGCCTGAGGTGCCAAACGAGCTCAGTATGGTCAGGGAAGACTCTGAGGAGGCAGAACCAGGTTTGAACCAGGTTTGGGCAAAAACACTCAAACACCTTGTAGCTCCTTCCATGGGAATCTGTTAGAGGAGATTTTGGACAGAACTGTCTTATGATGTCAGGAGCCAATGCCAACTGAAAGGCTCTTATAGCAAACTTTAAAAAATAAAAATACTTCTTTTACCTCCATGTAAGCTGGCCAAATACTTTCATGCCTGACCACACTACCTGACCCATGGCACGAGGCTGTCCATGCTTTCCAGAGGCCAGTGTTTATTGTGGGGAAGTCCCAGAATTATCAGAACTTTCTCCTAGCAGCCTGAAAGGGCGAGTGTGTGCGTGCTTATTGTCGGTAGTTGACTGTTGAGAAATGCACAAGAATGCCATTGTCTTAGAAACGAAGAGCAGAAGAGACCATTACTTCTTCTCATCTGATCTTTTGTGCTTGGAGATGATGAGCTCTCACCCAAGCAGGCCCTCTCAGCTCCAGCCAGGAGAGGTAATCCTCTCACTGCTGGCTCTTGCTGAGCTCTTGGTCCTCACCAGGCTGTGTTGAACTCCCTGGGAGCATTTAGGAAAGCCAGGGATTTGTTGGCTCTTTTTAGGAGACGGAGCTCCAGTCACAGCTGGAGCAGAGGCAGGAGGGCCAGGAAGGGCTCTGAGACAAACAGTGATGGAGGGGTGTCTGGGTAAATATAACAGCATTTGCCCCAGACTGGAGATTTCCCAGACAAACGTGCTGCAACAGTGGACACCCCCTGACCCAGTGAAGAACCATGTTCCCGGGTCAGGATCTACGTACAGGGTTGAGCTGAAAGAGATAAAATGAACCCAATCCACCCATCTGGTGCTCACTGCAGGACCTCTGCCAGCATGGAGCTCCACTGGGATACAGGGCTTACATGTTATATTTTCTGCAGATATTCTTACAATTAAAAACAGGACTACAAAGGAATCTGGGAGGGAGCTCTTGGCAGCATGTTGAAAGCCCTTGAATAATTTTTTAAAAGAAGATTAATGTAACTGTTGCTGGTACCTCTAGGGAAAAGAACAGCTCCGTTTTGCAGCAGGCTGTAATTTGTAAATTGAATCTAATATTGCCACATAAATAATACTGCAGAGATTAAATCTGGGAAAAGGTGTGAAATGAGAGAGCTTCAGCATCTAAGAAGCAAATGCAGCAAATACTTTTACACTCACTGTGGAGCTGAATGTATTAACAAACATTTCTATTGTTCAAGTCAGCTCTCGTCTGCTAAATGAGAATAACATGCACTTTATATCACAGGGAAAGTGCCAAATATTGCAATTTTTTTCTATTTCCTCAGAGCTAGGCTCTTTGGTCTCCATGTTGCAGTCTTGTTTTATTGTTCCAAGAAGACTTTTTTGTCCTCAATATATTCTCTATAAGCTGTGAAAACTCCAACTTAATATGAAAGATTTATATTTATCCTGGCTGGGAGTGAGGTTGTGAAGCTACTAGAATGCATGATGTACATGAAAATATTACTGTCTCTTAAAAAAAATTAGTTAAATGTAAAAAAGTTCCACTTTTGACCTTTCATCTCTTGACACTGTGTGCTGTCCGGCAGCTTTTGCACAGGCCTGATCAGAGAGTGTGTGGGTTTATTGGTCTTTAGGACGTGCTCTTATAATACATTACTCACTAAAAGTAGCTATGTCTACTAGAACTTATAACTAGTAGAGCAAAAATAGTACCCCCTGTGTTGCTAAAGTGGTTAAAACAGTCATTTTCTGAGCTATTAGCTCAAATTTTGTCAAGGAAACTTTTCATAGGCAACAATGTCTTAGTGTTAGCCTATGGTCTATAGGTTTCTTTCCCCTTGCTGTGTATCCGTCACCTATGTTCTCATACCTCAAAGCAAATTTCACCCGTGGCATAACAGGGTAGCACCCGGGCCTTCCTTTACGCCATGGTAAATTCCAATACCCTGCTCCAGTCCAACATGTTGAACACCCCTTGTTTAGAGAAAGGGCATCTGTATAGGCTGTGCAGTGACCAGAGGTTGTTTTACAGCCTAGAGATATATATTATCTTGACTACCATAGTATCCTACCACTGGGATTTGAGTGTGTAGAGGGAGATGAGCTGAATATTATAATGGTCATGCTGTTGAGCCAAACGGACCATCTGCATTCAATAACATCACAAAAAGTCCAAATTTTTACCTTGTTTGGGGCAGTTGCAATGTTACAGTTGTGCTCTTTACTCCTGTCAGGATATTTGTCAATGCACAGCACCTTAGCTTTTCTAATTAGAAATGCTTGTGTGGTGTCAGCCCGAAAACCTCAAATCTAATAAATAATTACATGTAGGTCTCTACTGACACTTCAGGAGTTTCCTGAAACCTGTGAGAAGTCTGAAAATTTCCAACCTGGAACAGAGTATTTCTATAGTTCCAGTAGATGACTATACTTTTTTTTAGGGCTGAAAGACAAACCCTTTCCAAGCCACCCAAACAGCTGCCAGTCAATTCCCAAGGAGCCTCCAGTGTTTATTGCAGTATGCATATTATGATGGAAGATGAAAAAGAAGAGAGAGATTTTGTAAACACACATATCATTAACACCTCAGAGGATGTCCAATCTTCTGTCCAATCTGCTGCAACATAAATTTCATGACGAAAGAACCTAGAAAGTGTTAAAACAGTTACTTGTATATAACACTTCAAACAGTGACACTGAAAACAATCAAACCACCACCAGCCCTTTGAATCTGATGCACTCTAGAAGCTGCTTTCTTGCAATTTTTTTGCTACTTCTTGAGAACATCTTGGATTTTGCCATTTTTTTCTGAAGATGAAACAAACCCCACATGGCACTTGGGCAACGAGCCATTTCATTCTGGATTTTTGAAATGCTTGAAGTCCCATAGCTTACAAACATGAGAACAGCTGTAGTGGGTGAAATGAAGGGCCTATCTAGGCCAGTATCCTACCCCTGATAGTGTGAAAAGAGCAGAGGGGAAGAGCTAATAAGCAAAGCAAACATATGTGATACTTTTTGTCTGCCAGCCGCCCACTACCTGCACCACAAATATTTCTCAAGGCAGATGTACAGATGTAATTTTTATGAATTTGGTATCCCTTGATGGATTTTCCTCCAAAACACAAACTATTTGCTTTTTGTTTGTTTGCTTGTTTTTGTGAAGTCCAACCGTTTTGATCAATCCAGAAGGTAGGAAGGAGAACGAAACATGGCACAGGATGGGAAGGGAATCCAGGCCACACAGCTGTGAATTGTTTTGGAAGAATTTTTCAGCTTCTTGTTAAATATCAGCTGACATTTTCAGAGTCTCTAAAAGCAATATGCAGGCTACAGTTACTTCAGACTCACTCCTTTGATAACTTTTTGTATGTCCTCCATTCCCCCATTATTTACTGTATTTGGTTAGTACTGTACATTTCCCCCAAACTAATAAACAAAGGTTAACCAAACAGCTGTTTTTCTGAGTTTTGGAGTGGGGAAAAACAACCTAGTGGAAAGGCCTTGTCTTGTTAGTCCACTCTTGGTATGCTCTGGGTATCCAAAAAATGAATACCAGCCCCTGATGCTCACTGCATGCCTTCCATGGGAGAGTTTCAGGACATCCGATGAAGTCCATCCATCCTTTCTGTCTGTACCCTCCAGGACGAAAGTTTGGAAGATGGTGTGCCTCCAAGTAGAGATTTTCACTGTGATAGGTAAAGCAAACCTGCTCTGCACCATACCTCCTGTTTTTTGGAGCTAATGGGGAAGGGAGCATGGATTTAGCTCTGTGTTGTACATCCTTTTTCCAAGGTTAGAAGCGAGGGGCAGTAGAAGACAATAGTTCTGCTCCAGCATAGGGGTGTCTGTTGTGAGTGGTCCTTAGTTAATCCTCCTGTCATAATTACCCCTGGGCATCTAGATGGGTTCTATCTGTCTTCTAGCCTTGCTGATCAAATCATACCATGTCTCCGAGAGACCAATATTCATAAAAGACCCCCTTCTCACTTGCTTAATGCAGAATCACTCCTCCTCTCCCTCCCCCCTGAAAAGAAAAAGGAGGGAAAAAAAAAGAGACAAGAAAGACATAAAAATTCAAAGTTCATCTAAACCTATCAACATGTGCATAACGCATGTCTGTGCCTATTAATCACTGCTGGGGAAACACAAAGCCACAATGGCATTATGGAAAAGACAACAGATCATTCCAAAGCCATATGGCCACCACCATTGATCCTGACATCCAGGAATCAGTGAATGATCTTGACTGGTAAGAATGTAGAGTGAGAGCCAATATTATAACTTCACTGCTCCTACAGACTGTGGGGAAATACGTTTGGAGAGTAATGCAAAACTGCAACAAAGGGCACATGGATGTGCTATCAATATTTGCTATCAAAGGATCTCATCATGTGGTATGATGTGCTTTAAGAGTGATTACAGTAACTTAGAAAAAAAATTGTATTACCGCATTTGTTCCTTAATAAATCTGGTTTTTAACTGAATCCTGAATGAGTTGGAACAGTAAGTTACATGGACAATCCTCCAAATCCTTGTACTAGTACATGATCCCATTTATTCGGGTAGGAATATTTACATATATATACTAGCAATTGTTAAGAAAAAAAAATAATTGTCACCGTTTCAAGAGTGTTTACAGTAAAAGCACTGAATATCACAACTGGGTGCAAGACTCAACATCTACATTTGGGGCCCTTCATTGGCTCAGAAACAAGATTGGGAATTTCCAGCTAGCATAGCAGGCTCTAAATGTCTTCAACCATTTTTATAAGCTGTGTCAGAAAGTAGGTGGTCTGTGACATGGTCTTTAAATGCAGTGGGCCAGATACTCAGCTGGTATTAATTGTCACTCCTTTGTCTTTGAGAGCATCAGGCCAATTTAACCCAGCATAGGATCTGGCTCAGCATGGTCCTTTCCACACTGTCTGTTTAATCTGTTTAAATCCAAGTTAATCTGGAGTAGCTTTCAGTATCACTTAAAAGTACCTCAAGGAACAAACTTTCCTTTCCAAGGATGAAATAACGTGCAGAGATTTTTATTTTTATTTTTTATAAATTAGGCTTTCAAAAGCTGATCTCCCACGCTGCGGAAGCATCCTGCAGTCTTCAGTTCTTGGCTGGCACAGAAAAAGAGTCTAAATTTGAGTCTCTTACTTCACCATCCCAGACCTCAGGAAAATTTGGATTTGGCCTCTGCGTAATCTTCAGTTAAAAAAGTCATATAAATAGATAGGAGTTTGCCCTATTACAAACTGCTGTTAACCTCTTTGGGCCAGATATGCAGTGAAAATGGAATGCCGAGGTAAGAAACCTTCCCCTTTTTTGACATTTGTGTGTGCAGCTCTGGGCTGCAGAGAAATGTCACTCTCCTTTCAGGTTTCACCATGTGCATGCAATATTCTCATCAGGTTGGCACCTACATCTTTCTCCTGTGCAAAACTTGTAGATTTTGTTCATTTCTCCAGCCGATTCAAGCTAGTGGATGTGAGACATGAATTCAAATGCCCACCACTCCCAGGAGCACACTCCAGAGCTTGAAGTATTATGGAAAGGGATGCTTTGACTGCACCACCGCTGCATATATTAAAACATTCAACAGAGTTTCAGTCTGGGAAAATGAGAACTCTCCTGCTCCTGCCTGAAGGTTATCACAGGCCAGAGACTATTTTCAGAAGGTAGCTGCAGCCACCCTGTTTGGGGGAAAAACATAGCGAAGCTGAACATGACTCTTCTAATGACTTTTGTGCTCAGGACTAGAGACGTGTCTCTGACATCTTTCATATACTAGAGTAAATGCCCTTATTTTCTTGTATTAGAGCCATTTTGGTTTGCATAAACTACTGAAGTAGCCAATGGAGTGTTGTCTAAAGGCAAACCTTTCCCTCCCACACTTGGCTGCCACGAGGGGAGGTATGCCCGAGCACCGACGTGATGAATTGCACCCAAACATCCTGCTCCTGTGTCCTGGCAAAGGAGCACAGCAGTGAAGCTGGAGCAGGGCAGGAAAATAGCTCCAGGTGCAGATTTCTAGGGAATGCTTGTTCGGGCCCTCCTTGGGCTGTGTTAACCCTGGCAAGGCACATGCAGCTATGGCCATGATGCTCCCTGCTTTGGAAATACATCAGTCTGCCCTCATGCTGCCGATGCAGCCTACATATGGTGAAATACCAAAGCTGGCTAATACTGTAATACTGTTGTTGCCAGGTGCTTGAGCAGGGAGCACTCTGCATCACACAGTTAAACTGGGTTGTTTCTGTATCCCAGAGGCAGGAACTATGCATGTGCATCCCTTTGGCTGGCTATCAGGCAAGAATGCATGAAAATTAAACAAATTACTGGCTATTACAAGAAACATATTTCACTAATTGGCTTGTAGGGGCAACATTTTATTGGGCAACAGCTATCAATAGGCAAAGTGTGTCACTTGTTTAATATTAGAACTTTATTCTAGCCTAAGGGAAAGGAAAGACTAAAGGATCAAGGAGACAAATGAAAAACAAACATGGAAAGCTGCAAAGTTAAAAACACTGAGGGGAGGAAGCCACAAGGGAACAGGATTAGATTTCAGAGTCTCCAAAAGTGAGCACCAGGATCTTTCTTGTAAATTAATTCCACACTTAATTTTTTGAATTCTTTCTTACTTTTTCAGACTCCAGCCAAAACTAAGTCAGATGAAATGTTATAGGAGACTGGCATCCTGGGATGTAGTGGTAAACTAGTTTACTTTCACAGTTTCCTTTCATATGTAGATTAAGCACTGCATTTTCTTTTGTCATTGCTTGCAAAGATCTGAGTTTCCTTCCTAAGGCATCATCTTTTATTAATCAGCTTATCCACAACAGAGTCCAAAGAGACTGGAAATGGGTTCAGACAGATGTTGATAAATGTCTTAAGTTTCTTATAAACTAAATCAAGGCCAGCCATGTTTTATTAATAAGCTAACCTTCAAACATACTTTGCCCTCTGTATACTGTATCACACTTTATATGCCATCCTGTTTACACTGCTTGTCCCAATTTTATTCAAGGCTGTTAACATCCTTTACTTAAGAAGGCAAACCCCAATGTATATGTATAATGCTGTCATAAAGGGTAAATATTATCATCTGCAAAAGTACATGCTACATACCAGGTATGGTAAGAATTTGGAAAGACTTATTCCTTCATTGATACATCTCCTTTCCTGCAATGTTGCTGGCCAAACATCCTTAACCAGCATGCAGCTTAGCTGATACTATCACCTTGCCATGGAAAACAGACTTTTGTTAAGTC
Source organism: Anser cygnoides (assembly GCF_040182565.1). Taxonomy (NCBI): domain Eukaryota; kingdom Metazoa; phylum Chordata; class Aves; order Anseriformes; family Anatidae; genus Anser; species Anser cygnoides. The sequence continues at coordinate 84,728,280 of NC_089875.1, forward strand.
CTTGAAGATTTTCCCCCTGTCCAGCAGCATTGCTGTGGAGCGGACACTGGATCACACTATCCCACTTCTAAGAGCCTGTCCTTAGCCAGGAAAGATGAGAAAACCACAGACTGTTCCAGCCCAGAAGAAAGACAACATTCAGTCTCCTAGGGTCCCAAGTCCTTCAGCTGTGGCAAAGCATGAAGCCGACACCTGAACATGCATTTTGGTTTTATAGACCATTAACATCCTTCATATAAATTATAACCACTTAGAATGACATTTCTATGAAAGAACTGCATGAATCCACAAATGACTGTGTAAGCCCTGTGTGACCAGGATGATCTGTGAAACTGAAGGACCTGTATAGTATTGCCAATGAAAAGTTCAATGAGGGGGACAGATGACAGCCCAAGGTAAATATTTGGTGGGCTGGGGAGTGGTCTCTGGCTTAAAATGTTAGGGAAATGTTGATCCAGATGGCTCCCCGTGACATGAACTGTGAATATGATTGGTGACATTATTACTATCCCAAACCCCTAAATTATTTTAGGAAAGGAAGGAAACAGGAAATCCCCCCAAATGGCTTCTGACAATTCATTTTTTAACCTCCCTCAAGAAGTTAGTATTTTAAAGGCATGACAATGTTACTGAAGGAAACATTACTGAAATTACAGGAACATGCCTGGAAAGAGGTGTCATGCAATATGCCTTACAGTATGATTTCTACAGGGGGGTTGTAGTGCTCATCAAGTTCAGCTGTGGAATGCTTTTGCAGAATCAGCCTTCATTAGAAAGCAGATGACACAGAGACTATTTTCAAGAGGCATCTTTTCTTTGTGGTGGTGTTTTATGAAATTTTAGGCTTCTACAAACTCATTTTTCAGATGTGCCAAGCATTTAATCTTTCATTAAAGTATTATATGAGGTGAGAGAGCTCATGATTTTGAAAAACAAAAATCCACTACCCTGGGCAAAATCCTGCCTGTATTGTAGTTGATTAAATTTTTATCATTGAGGTAAAAACTAAAATGCAGGTTTTTTTTTTGTCGTTGTTTTTTAAATCAGCGATGAGGTTTGCACTGTCTTCACTAAGGTCAGGAATTAACTTTAAGCAAGGCACAAAGAAAAAGACATTTACAGCCAGAGGCCCCTCTTGTAAATATGGCTCTAGTGTATGCAGCTGAGAACAGGATGTTCACACAGGCACAAAATCCCAAGTAACATGTATCATGAAACACTTCCCATTAGGTCAGAGTTGCAGTGCTGATTCATTAAAATGCAAAGCGTTGCACTCAAACTTCAGCTTTCAGATGTGACGTTCTGAAAAATGCACCTTTGTGCCTGAAATAGCCCAAAGTCCTGTCCTGTCTTTTCTTCCCCTTCCCCTCTTGAGTTTCTTACAAAATCTTCCTATGGGAAAAGTCATAAGAAGATATGCAGAATTCAAGCGGAGGAGCTTGAAAATCAGCAAATAATTTATCTCAGTGGAGGGGGGAACCGTGAAAGATCTGAAAAGACCATTGGATAATTAAAGTGATACATGATTGGAAAATTATTTCTGACTGTGTCAATTAGGCGTCTGTTAAAGGCTTTAACAGAAACTAATAAACTGTGGAGAAAAGAGAAAAAAAATCAGAAAGATGTCCCAATTTACTAGATCTATTGTTTCACAAATGTGTTTTCCATTGTATCTCAGTATGCTAAAACACTTTAAACCTCTCACTCTTGTCAGGTTCTTGCATAAAGGATCCCCTCTGCTCTCTAGGTGCTTTCTGACAAGTGCATGATTCCTCTTTGCTGACCAGCCTCAAACCTCAGTGAAGCTAATGGGAAATCAGGAAGGTCCTTCACCAGGCAGGTTTGGGCCCAGAGGCACAAATGAAAATATTTTCACCATCTTTATCGTGTCCAAGAGATGAAAGGAGAAATTTCAGTGGCGCTTAACACAAGCCCTGTAGACTCCATATTCTCGGCCTTCTGCAGAACATGCAAATCCTATGTGCCAATTCCTCTTATTTTTATTGTAGCTGATGAAAGTTCCCAGAGTGGAGAATTATGAGATTTGAACTACCACAGTTCCTGTGCAAAAACTCTCTAAAATTCAGTTTTCCCTTCAGAAAGAATGAACTACCAGGTCCATGACTCCTGAGTGCAGGATGTCCCAGTGACCTCCAAGAACTTCCCTGTACATCATCATATGAAGCTATAGCATTGTTTCCTGCCCCGTGAGTCTGCAGTAGCAGATATAGCTAAATTATTCAAGGGTTAAAGGAGAAAAAAATGATAAGATATCCTTTGTAAAAAGCAAGTGAGCTGCAGGATCCAATAGCTACCCGAAGGGTGAAAAGAGGGATGTATACTGTCAGTGGATGCACTAAAATTTCAGGTGCCTTACATTATTTTTTTTTCTCTATATTAGTTATATTTATATATTATGTCAGGCAGCCCGAAGCCCACTTGAATTGGGCAAAAAATCTCTTACATTAAAGTCATCAGAAATCTCTTAGTCATCCAAACCCACTGGCCTCATAGCAAAATTAGGTCTATGCGTACCATAGCAAAATAAACCAGTTCAGGACAAGGGCAGGGGCTTTCAGAATAAGCTATCTTTTTCTCCAGCCATTCCCAAGCACAGCTCAAGTAAAATAAAAAGAACTCATTTCTTTAATTCTTTGGACTACCATAGAATCATAGACTGGTTTGGATTGGAAGGGACCTTGAAGATCACCTGGTTCCAACACTCTGCCCATGGACAGGGACACCTCCCACCATACCAGGTTGCCCAAAGCCCCATCCAGCCTGGCCTTGAACACTTCTGTGGATGATGCACCCACATCTTCTCTGGGCAACCTGCTCCAGTGCCTCACCACTCTCATAGCAAAGAATTTCTTCCCTGGAGAGGATTTTCATTGTGGTTTGTATATCTCATTCCGTAGGATTTGATGGAAAATCCCAACTGTCCTCAACATAGTTATCCTGAAAAACCATTTGTTCTTAATTAGACACTGTTCTTCTTCGCTGCAAGGTGTGCGGAAAGGGCAAGGACTCTCTCAACCCTGATGGCCACTTGTACCCCAGGAACCTTTCAAAGGTTGTTATAGCTCATGTGGGTGCGAGCACATGAGGGTTTCCCACATGCATGCACTGTGCTCAAAACAGACCCTCACACCATCTTGCGTCACATCAGCATTTCCCGGTACAAAAAAGACAGGAATCTCCTGGAAAGAGTCCAGTGGAGGGCCACAAAGATGATATGGGGCCTGGAGCATCTCCCCTGTGAGGAAAGGCTGAGAGACCTGGGTCTGTTCAGCCTTGAGAAAAGAAGAGTGAGAGGGGATCTTATTAATGTTTACAAATATCTTAAGTGTGGGAGACAGAGGGATTTGGCCAACTTCTTTCCAGCAGTTTGTGGGGACAGGACAAGGGGCGATGGTCAAAAAATGGAGCACAGGAAGTTCCGCACCAACATGTGAAAGAACTTCACGGTGATGGTGACGGAGCACTGGAGCAGGCTGCCAAGCGAGGTTGTTGAGTCTCCTTCTCTGGAGATGTTTAAGGCCCGTCTGGACACCTACCTGGGCAACCTGCTCTAGGGAACCTGCTTTGACAGGGGGGTTGGACCCGATGATTTCTTGAAGTCCCTTCCAACCCCTACAATCCTCTGATTCTGTGATTCTTATGGACATGCCAACAAAGCTATTGACTTTGGTGTGGTGGTGGCACAGGGGCTTCATCACGGCCCTTCCCACTTTGGCCAGAGCAGACATTCCAGCCACAGAGAGCTCCTGTGTGGCACAGGGCTGGGAGGAAGCTCCTGGTTTGCAGATGTAGGGCCAAGTGCACGAGCTACAGCTGCTGACCTGAAAGTGTAACCCTAGTCCCATGCCATAGAGCAAATACAGGGCCCGGTGGGTGGTGGGGCTGAAGGGGCCTGGCATGAGCGCTGGCTGAGAGGCTGTGCATGTGTTTTGAGAAGAATTAAAATGGCCGGCTGTTGGCGGGAAAACGACTCGTTTAATTGCTCGGCAGAGGCCTGGCCCACCTATAGCGCGATTGGAGCAGTGTATAATCACGGAGAGTGTAACTGATGGGAAAAATGTGCTGCTTTTACTGAGTGTAATAGATGCTATAAGGTAAAACCTGCTGTGTAGTTTAACAGCTCCTATTAAAACCCCAGACAAAGCAGTTGCTGGGATTGTGGAAATTCTACAAAATAGCCTGTCCCAAAAGTCACCAGAGAGCACAGAGCATTTCTCTTTTTATAAACTGAATCATAAAAATAATAAAAAAATAGAATAAGCAATTTCTAAATATGTGGCTGGATTAATGAAATTAACAGAGCACTGCTAGTTTAAGAGTTTAATGATACTCTAAGGGAAACACAAAATGAAGCTGTTCAAAAACCAGCAACTGAATGAAGCTGACTTGATCCCTTCTGTGCTACAAATTGCTCCAGCCGTGAAGACAACTGCTAAAAATGCCAGGGAGTTCCAACAGCATCTGGTAATCTTTACAACAGATAAACTGGTGGTAAGGCAGCACTCGGACTGTGCTGATTTTTTCCCCTGTTCTTGTGGTAAATAATCTTCAAAGCATACTCAGGCACAGGCAAAACACTGAAAAAGAAAAACAGCCAAGAGCAGACACCATCTCACAAGGGGAAGAGTGAAAGACCCCAAATAGCCTCCTGGAATCTTTGGAGAGTGCTGCAGCAGCTCTACACTCAATTAAGTTGTGTTCAGATTTCTTTACAATTAAAGGAGCAAGGCTTAATTCAAAGCTAATTTCACAGTCTGCTGCTTGTAACTGTGCTAACACTGCCAGGGACTGCTCAAAAGAGTGTTTGGTTGTGACTTCAGCACGACTGAAACACGCACAGAGGAAATCCTTGCTGCATCGACTGTTGTTACAGTGAAGGTTAAAAAAATTGCAGAATATGCTAAAAAACTCAGAAACGAAAGGGTAGTATCCAGCTCTGCAAGTGGGTATATGATTTGGTACTGCAGCAGCCAGTGTCCTCACAGAGGTCGAACCAGCCCATCGAGATGCCCTGCTCTGAGTTTTCCCCCTGAAGACATCATTCCTGGCCCCAAGGAAAGGATGCACCTCCTGCAGGCAGTTCGGGCAGTGCAGGCAGCCCAGGCAATGCAGGCAGCCCAAGCTGCACAGATACTCCCTATCTACACCTTCCAGAGAAGCAAGAGCTCACAACTCCCATGGTTGAAGGGCAACAGAGAAGAAGCTTTTCCAACGAGCAGGAAGACAGCAAAGAGAAGTTGATTTCCACAGCTATAGAAATTGGACAGAATTTAATAGTACAGAAGTTACAGTTGTCTATTGTAGGAATGAAAGAATCAATGTTATCTATATGCAAAAAAAAAACAAAAAAAAAAAAGATCTGGAGGATGTGGTTAATGAGCAGCTGAACAGAAATTTTTGACCATCAATCTGTTATGGGATGACTGAGCCATGAGTGTCTTGTGGCTGTGAGAAGACCAAATGTGCCTGGAGGGTATAGAACAGTGGTATTTTGAATATCGCATGAATCCCATCAGTGCTGTTGAGCAAGGAAGGCCCTGGCAGTCCTACCAAGGCTACTGATCTGGGCTGCCAATGGCTGCTTTTAAGGCTGTAGTGAGCAGAAGAGTTTCCTTCAGTTACCTTTTTGAAAACAAGTGCCTCCATTGCTCTCAGAAATTTTAAGTGATTCAGAGTTGGATAATCTGAGTCAGTGTCTCTGATGTCACATCCATAATGAAACAACTCTCATCACTTAGCAAAGTAAATCTGAAAGAATTTTTGTGAATAATTACTGAGGCAGTCAGTCCTTGTGATGAGAAAGCTGGATCCTGTCACTGCAGGAAAGCATGCTCTCATCACAGGATTTAAGTCTTCTAGCTGTTCCATGGTTTTGTGAGTAGCTACTACTCGAATAAGCAAAGGAAAGGACAGGTCACCACATAACGCATCCCTCATCTAGACACAAAATGCAGCAGGAACAGCTAATGGGGGAGGCGCATTGCCTTCAGTTTCTCTTCCCTAGTAAATCTGCAGGGCCTCTGATGGAAAATTTATTTCCCATTCATTAAACACAGGTCTTGAGTGCCTGAAGTTGCATCATGGCTAAAGAAAACAACAGAAAACTAACTGAATTTTATTCTTCTGACCACCATCTACCCAAGGAACAAATGTCTGCTCCAGCAGCCCTAATATCCTATTTTCCACGGTTTCCACAGGAAAAAAAAAAAAAAAAAAAAAAAAGCTGATCATATCTGCTATATCACTTATGTTGTAGATACTATTAAATTTAATCAACCAGATCCTAAAAACCTCTTTCAACTCAAAGAAGCCTTACCAAAACCTCTTCCCTCAAAATCCTATTGCTCACAGAAAGTGTTGAGCTTTGGCCTAAACTAGGGCTTACATGAAATTGGTCATGAAATAAGATTCAGCCTTGATATACATTGATACTGCTATAAAAATGTCAATGGATCCACTTCAGGTAATTTCCAAGAAGGAGACCAGGCTGAATTCAAGCACTTATATTTTCTCTTAGATGTCTGGAAGCCCTGAGTGACTAAGCAATCATGTTTTTTAGTCCTTTATCTATTTTCATTGTATTTTTATCCACACATGTGCCGAAAACAGTCAACAATACGTAACTTTCCAACCTCTGCTGTATTTGTATATTAGAGTTATATTCTTTGCTTTGTCTAAAGGTCAGATTACATTAGCAGTTCACATTCCTGGTTAAACATGCAGGCAGATGTTTTCTTCAGGGGGCAGATCATGTAGGAGGAGGCATCTTTCGCTCCTCCGGTCTTCAGTCAAACTAGACTTGTCATCCTCAGCTGTGTAAATGTGCATCTTAACTGAATGGCATATGCTTCATTTCGGGCTAACATTTCAATGAACTTAAAACCATTCAAGAGTCTGTTATCTCTTTGCTTAAATCCTGGGATACTGAAATTAATGGCAGGTCTGCTGTTGACTTCAGGAAATGGTACTGGGACTCCTGCCTCCCCCTCAGCCAAAATGTGGTTCAGTCATGAAAAATGGAAATACATTTCACTCTATTTAGCATGGACACATTCTGAAACGCAATTTGGCACTGAGGAAATAAGTCTGGTTCATAAAACAGCTCACTATGCAGAGAAGAAATGACTTTTGCAAAGCCTCCAGCTACTCTTTAATTAGGCTAATAACCCAAGGCTGTGACAGGTCTTCTGCAGAGCTGAAAGTCCTTGTGGACCCAGCCTCCAACTGCACGTGCATGTTTGATTTCTACTAATTTTCTATTCTTTTGTGTGAAATTTGCATCCTCCAGCTTGAATCTTCAAGGTCTAGTTGAACATGCAGGCCTTGTACAAGGAACTGATTAAAAGAAATGTTTCAGAGTTGGGAGATCATGGCATAACTGCAGCTTTCTGAAACATTTGCTTTTAATCATGGCAAAAAGAAGTTTGAAATGATGAAAAAGAATGTAAATAAGAGAGTGTTCTCCACAAACAATACTCTCACAATGGTGTACACTCTGAAAGCTGCTTTTTGGAAGACAGGGGGCAGAGGGTTCACCTATGCTGTTCTAGCAGGGTACTCCCTTGTGTCTGGGCTGGTAGAGACTGTCTCTGGTACTGCCCCATCACCTCCTCAATGGGTGGATGGGTGTTATAAAAGCCTTCACTCATAAGTAAAAATGCAAACAGGGTGTCCTGGTGGCTTTCTTTGGCCCAGTTGCACATGGTGTGGTTGGCATCTATCACTGCCACAGTGCACTGAAAGGAAGGCTAGGTTTTGAACCAGTGTGTAGAGTCAGAATGGCTCTATGTACGGGGTGGATTTTAGGGTGATATTGCAGGGATACGTGTACTATTGTTCACTAAGTCTGTTGACACATCCCAATAGAAGTCCCTGTTTTCAGTTGCTAACAACTCTGAAAAACTGTGATGTGAATGTTCCCAATGGTCATCTGTGGTTGGTTATCTGATAAACATATGAAAATCTACTAAGGAAAAAAAATACAGTAAGGCCAAATCAAAGATCAGACAAGGAAGAAAATAAACAACTTTGCCTCTCCTGAATAAACTGATGCGATAAACTTTCTTTCAAAAAATAAAGCTCAGACACAACTGTACTTGGGCATCCAGCCCTTCTCATGCAACCTTTCTACCAGGGATGGGTCTGCTCCTGTGAAAGACTGCCCACACTAACTAAGCTTGAAAAAAATACTGTTCTCCTAGGCAAGAACTTTTCCTGGTTAGATGGGAAGAGTGTGAGGCTGCTGAGCATGCTCTGGTGGCTCTGGGCCTGCAGGCGCATCACCGCCCAAGTGCGCCCCAGCTCAGGCCTGTGAGGGCCTGAGTGGCTTCTCCTCATGTGGCTCCATTGCTGCTGGCACGGCCTCCTGCCGGGGAAGCCCTCCGGAAGAGGAGGAAGAAAGCCCTGTGATCTGAACCTCGCGCTGGACGAAAGCAAAGCTGGGTAGAAAGAAAAGAGCCATGTTATGGCAGCAAGATGTTTCCTGTAGGATCACTGGCAAGTGGAAGGGAAATGTGGGACTACTTAGGCAGCAAGACATGGCCTGAGAGATGGAAACAAGGAAGGAGGGATAGATCAGAAGAGGATTTAGGAGGGAGAATTGGATGTGGGCTGGAAAGGAAGTCACGGCTGGAAGGTGAAATCTGAGGAACAGATCCTGGAGTAGTTAGGTAACGAGGAGAAACTTCTTTTTCTCAGCTGCAGCTCTTTTCCCAGTCTCAGAGTCAATCAATCAAAAACTAGGAACTTGGAAAGAGGGTTATCCTGTGAAGGAAAAGATTGCAGTCCTCTGGGGAAAAATACTATGTGATCATATAATTAAAGTCTGTATCACGATGCACATGCAAAAGCAGGCCAAATTTAAATCATGCAGACAGCAAATATTATGTTTTAATTAAATTGTAGAAATATTTTATGACCTGTTTTTTTATTTTATGTTATTTTATTTTGGGGGGGAAAAAGAATTGTCAAAATATGCACAACATCCAAAACAATGAGATAGAGAACATTAATACTTGAAAATATTCAAGCAGCTTTTTGAAGCGACAAGAAATTATCTCAAGAGAAACACAGGTTACCAGAATTTATTACTACTTCACTTGTGAGTTCATTTGATTTTTGTTACTTTTTTTTATTTTTTTTGCCTGGAAACTGATTAAATATCTATGGGGATAAATTTTTAGTCACAACACTGCAATTCAGTGACTAAATACTGCTGATATCTCTCTTAATGACTCAGTTTTCTGTTATTTCAAGAGGAAGCCTGTGCTTATTCCTTCATGATAAGGAAAGAAGCTTGAAGTCTGCAGAAATTTCTCAAGTCTTCCGAGTGCCATCACATATGGCTGCAGATTAAACAAACACACCCAGCAACACATGGAATTAAGAGCTATGGAGAAAGCCCTCTAAGGTTGAAGGAACTGTTTCTTCAAACGTTTTGTATCAGGCCTCAGACTTCCACTGGAAACTGTAGTACATTTTCTGATGGAAAACTTTACATCCCTTTGTATAAAGAATATTTAAAGTGAGGGTGTTGCTTTCACGAACATGCATGCTTTAAATTCACTGTAAATGCTCTATATCAGGGATTACTTTTGACACCTTCACGCAACATATCTTTGGCTGCCAAAATAGAAAATGGCTGACCTTCCTAATTTATAGAAGAGCTGGTCATTTGATCCAACACAGTAGAGTCTGGAAGCAGTAGCTCAGCCCTGGCCTCGCGGTTCTCATGGAAATAGAAGGGATTTCATATTCAGGGCCAAATTCTGCTTTGATTGACACCTTGTGCTTTTCTATAAAGAAGCTCAGATGGAGGAGCACCTGACTCTGTGGGTGAGCTCCTCCTGGAAATAAATCCTGGGTCTCCATCAGGACATAGCATCCCACTGTACTGCCCCCCTGGGAATCATCTGGTGGGAACCTCAGTGCCTCATCTTACTTTGACAGGGGGTGTCAGAATTTGGCCAAGAATCTCTCCCAAAACAGCATACTGTCAGACACAGAAATCTCATGATTTTATCTACAGCACCATTATTTTCCCTTTGTTTTAGTTTGCATAGTAAATTAAGTTATTTCGGATCAGAGCCAGCATGCTTCTCAGCCTTTATTAGAATATATTCCCATTGACTCTGGTTGGAGTTTGAAGAAAAACTAGACCAAATCTGCAACTTTTTACTCCTTTTATTATTAGTTTAAAACAGAGGCTATCTGGCTGCTCACTCAAATAAATGAAGTTTAGAAATGTTAGTGAGAGTTTGGTTCTCCTGTCTGCTGAGAGAGATTTTTTTTTTTTAATTAATGAATTTTCTTTTAACTCATGGATTTGGCTTCCATCATTAGGCCCAAAAACATGTGCTCTCATCCAAAATATGGTGCTTACACTGATTTTAATTCATATACTGGAGGATTATAGTGCCTCTGTAGGAACAGGAACACCCCCTTCAAGTCTGAGGATCAGGTCCCTCCTAAAGCACAGAGGGACTTCAGCTGCACTTGTTTCTGCTTCTTGTACATGCACGTTTCAAGCATGTTATGTCATTTTTGTGTTACAGTTGATAGCTTTAGCGAGCAATTATTCTGCAAGAGAAGCTGTTTTCTGAAGTTAGGAGCTTGAGATCACAAATGGAGGATGCGCGCCCAGCCACTCACAGAAAAATAAACAGAGAGGCCTGGTCTGCTGTGCCACCTTTAACAAACATGCAGCACTATTCAGGGCTTTTAAAAGAAAACAACACAGTTCCTCCTGCCACCCAGTAAAAAATGTACGTTTGCAATCTCGTCTTGTTTTGCATATGATTGGTAGCATACTTTTAAACTGCTGTAAGTAATAAAAATATATATGTGCAAGTTGGCTATAAGAAATGCCAAAGTTTCACCTAATAAAATTTTGGTATGCCTCAATTTTCAAAGTAAATTTGATTTATTTGAGCCACCAGCCATCTGATGACAGCCTTGTGTTTTTTATATGAGTCATGTCCCAAGGGGTCTAGAATATGCCAATAGTGTACCTTGGACCAGATCCAGTGTCCGCAAACAGGTTTTCATTAGACTTTGATGCCAGTTGCATTGAGGAGCAGAGAGGCTGCTGAAAACCAGCTTTACTTTGGGATCGTTTCTTTCTTTTAGAAAAAATAACAAAGATCTTTTTTAGAGAAGCTTTACGCCTCCACATTGTAGGTGTATGGCAATATTTTAGGGAACAGTAATCTGTTATTGCAGGTGGTCATGCTTCAAGCACTTCCGTATTTTGAGAATAGATCAGACAAAGTGCAACAACTTTTATTGAAAAATTGCCGAATTTGTAAATTAGAAACACATTTTTCTGTGGCTGAGATTAAGTTAGCATGTATTACAGTCACTGGGACTTCTCTGAAGCACTAAGGGGACTATAATTGCATAGATTATTCCACATATCCTGGGTTGGGACCATGGCCATCCTAAGGGCACCTCAACCACCCAGTTCTAGATCTGTGTTTAATATCTCTGCCGATACTCTGGGACCTTTGGGCTTGACCTGTTGACACAGTGTTGACACAGTACATCCCTTCCCCTCATTCCCCTAGTGCTGGCATCACTGTCTCCCTGTTGGTCATGTGGGAAGGCAGCAGGAACTGGATTCCAGATTCTGGGAAGAGCCAAGGCAGCTTATTGCTTTACTGCGGTAACCGTAATAGATTTGGTGGTATCACATTCAGCCTAAAAACGGATGCAGACCTGCCCTCCCCTTCCTGTAAAGTTACCACACTTAGAAATCTTGAACAGGAAAGGAGTGTAAACAGGAGTGGAGGAGATTCAGAGTCACTGGGAGATGTTGGTGTCTGGTAAAATAACACTTTTGAGGTCACCAAATTTGTATTCATTGTTGATAATTCTGTATGAATATGCACAGCCTTTGGCCATGCGTGTGTGCCAGCTCCCACCTTGCAAAATGCCATCACTATTATTCTTGCTGTGCAAGTTTCTCCTTGCCTTCATGGATCACTTATTGGCAAGGTGGTTTTGTTTGTTAGGTTGGTTGGTTTTGTTTTTTAAATTCAGTAAGGGGCAGAGGTTCTTGGACTCTCAGAGAAGTGTTAGTGGCTGGGCAAAATGAGGAGCTGCTGAAATACATCCTTCTTCCTGGGGCTGTGGGGTTTACTTCAGATTTGAAGGCAGGAGTATGCTGGCAGTGCAGATCCAGCATCCCCAGTGTCCAAAATGGCACCCCTTTCCTGCAGGGAAGGATGGTGGAGGGAAAGAGCACACCCGCACTCCCCATGCAGAGCCCTGCCACTGCCAAGGCATTGGCTTCTTGGGAGTCTTCTCCCTTCTCATCCGAGGGGTTTCATGTGGCTGCAAGGCACTTCTGGAGAACTTCCAGTTTCTCTGGAAACTTTCTTCTAAAAATCATTTTCTGAAGAAGGGAGAGCTGGAGGCAGCACTATGTGGGGCAAGGAGGAACCAGCAGCACTGGGGAAAGCCAAGCTCAGTTTCTGTGAGAAGCCATAGGCAAACACTTTAGGTAGTTGTCCAAAAACCACTCATCCCAGCACCTCTGTAGTTGCTGGAGAAAGAGGGACATCTCCAATGAACTGCTCCTTGCTCCCTCCTCTTCCCGCTGGACTTGGTACCTCTGGCTCTTTCCCCAGTGAAAGGTGGCCCCAGAAATCATCAGTCTCCCCTCCTCAGGGAAACACATAAAGATAAATGCATCCCAGACATGGGGTTGATGAAGGCCATACACATACATGCCTTGAAAGGAGCAAGAACCTCACAGTTTCCTCCACGCAGCTCTCTAAAGATGCCCGGGCAGCTCCAATCAGTTCATGGCAGTAGCTAAGCACTTCTCTTCTCACCAGACACAAGGTGCCATGCAGCTGCTCAGTGCTTGAAAGCTGGTCTAGTCTCCGGGCTTAGCATTTTATGGTGCATAGTGTTGGTGGTGGACGAAGACTGGAGCACTAAGCAATGTCTACTGAATACATTCAAGGATCCACGCTATCTTTCATTGGAATAAATAACTCTCATAATACCCAGTTTTCTAGCTTATGGATAACATGAGTATTGGTATTAACTCACAACTTGGTTTATAATTGCTGCTCCTTGGTTTATAGTTGATGAACATCAACCCCTGAAGGTAAACAATGCATGCCTATCTCTCACTGTATGCAGCTGAGCAGTCTCTCAGCATCAGGAAGTGCTGGTTGTGTTGCTGTGACTGTCCCTGCCATGCAAGCCCACGCAGAAGGCTTTATTTCTATCTGCGTTCCTTCATGTACTGCTTACATTCCTCCTCAAATAATCTGGTTTCACACGCTTGATGCTTGCAAGCAGAATCCATGCAAATACCCCACGCCATGCGGTCATTAGTCATGCTTGGTTACACTTTTCAACAACTTCTCAGTGTGAACCTTGAAAAGACCCCGCTCTCTTTTACAGTTTTTTAAAGCTTGCAACTGGTAGAGGTGCAGGACAGGTTTCTGGGTGGGTTTCTTTGGCTTTTTAATTCCATTACATTTTTATGGGAAAGAAATATTTCTGCAAACTTGTGGACACCTACAGAGTGCAATACTTAATTCATTTTGATGTTCAAAATAAAAGAGATTGGGACACATTTTCACAAGCTTTATTTTCATAAATAAGACTTTCCTTCCGGCTGTGGCAAAAGCCTTTGAAAAGCAATCCCAAGGAAATGCAAGAATTGCAAGGACCTACACGCTTCCCAAAATTGTCTGAGCCTGGAAACTTGAGCAGCATCTGCAAGAGGGAAGGGGCTAGGTTGCAAGGCTCACCAGAGAAGCTTTGGAAAAATGCTGTTTCCAATAGCTCACTGAAGAAGCTATGTTCAAAACTGAGGTGAAGACAGAGTCAGCTGTACCCACCCATAATTTATACTGTGAGAGATTCTGGTCTTCTTCCACTGAGCTAGACTTTCTTACTTGTAAAGAGAGTAGCGAAGGGATTCAGACTAAACTGATATAAATCAGTCATATTAAGCCTCCAAAAAGATTCACTTGAAGTGCCTCCAGGCCCACTCAGAGTGCCTGTAGCACAGGTTGGGCCAGCTTAAACCTCATTTGCACATTAGAGGATGTGATGCCAGCGGTCCTAAGACTATACTTGAGTGACCAAAGCTGATCTAGCATACCACGCTTTGCTCCTAAACACGGTCCCATCTCCACTGGCAGAAGCTGTGGGCGAAAAGCATCTGCAGACCCTGGCATTAGGCACAGGGGATATTGCAGCAACATTTGGCTCTGACATGATGGAACACTAAAAAAAAAACACCACCACGTACGCTGTGTGTATATATATATATGGTGCATGTTCCCACGTACAGCACTCCCTCTCTCAATTTACCACCCTCCTCCTGAAGCAGACGCAGACACTGCCCGATCCACACAGCTGAGGTCATCTTCCATCACCAGTCCCACTGGTGGCCTGGGGATGCTGCCAGTGCTATTCCCTGCACAAGGCTCCTTCCCCGCTTGCTCAATCTTGGTCGGTTCTGGCTATTTCTCCATTCCTCACTCAGGAAGGAAAAGAGAAACTTGAGGATATTTCTTTGCCAGAAGCCATCAGAAGCCATTTTCCTCCGGCCATGGCAGCCATGAGAAGAAATAATTTGCCCAGCTATTGCCACCTGGCTGCTGCCTCCTTCTGGTGTAGCCTGCAACAGCCACCTCTGCTGCTGTAGAGTGGTTACAGCTCTGCTATAGAGGCAAATGCTGATCACAACTCAGCTTTGCACCCTCACATTCTTGCAGCCCAGGGTCTGTCAGAAAGGGGGAGGGAGAGATGTTAAAGTTTTTTTAATCTTGAAACATATTTTCCAGTCAAATCCACCATGCATTGGGAATAATTACATTTTTTCTTATGGGTCTCCATGTCAACTGAAGTCCCTAAGGCTTTTGTTGATAGCTTAGTCTTTTTATTTTTATGCTTTTTTTTTATTATTTCTTCATCAAAATTGAAAGATTTATGCTACCCTTTCCAAAAGTCCTGCCTCCCTTTCCTAAGGTGAAACATGCACCTGTGAAATTTGTACTTGCGGAGTTCATCGGGATTTGTGTCGTACTCACAAACATTTTCTGCTCCACGCTTGGTGGATTCCAGGAATAAGTGTTAACACAAGATCAGCTCACCAACTTGCTTTGCAAAGAGACATATAATGGCCACATTAGTGTTAGGATGAGAGGCTAACAGATTGAGGTGTGTCCAGCACTAGAAAGAGAAGATGAAGGCAGTCTCCAATTGGTTCTAGGCAGAGAGAAGGCAGAGCCAGGCTCACCTCAGTGGCACACAGCAACAGGCGACAGGCACAAGGTACAATATTGCATATTCCCGTTAGATAGGAGGAAAAATTACTCACACTGAGGGTGGTCAAACATTGCAAAAGTTTGCCTGGTGTCTTCTTGAACACACTTAAAACTCATTGATCAAAGCAACCAAATCCAACTTTGAAATTGGACCTGACCTGGCAGTTGCTCCTGCTGTGAGCAGATGCTTAGACCAGATGACCTCCAGAGATTTCTTCTAAACTAAACTATTTTGTGACCCTATTACAAAAGTGAGACTGTAAAAAAATCATAAATGGAACTCTGTTTCTCTCTTGATGTGTTCAGTTGTTGTCTAGCTGAACACAGATTGAAACTCTTGAGTGCAAAGACAGCTCAAACTTTTTTACCAGTGCAAGTACCATCGAATTGCTACAGCCCTGTGGATGGGGATCGTCCAGGGGAAAATCAACCACTTGAGTCAGTGAAATGATATGGGATGGGTGTGGGGAAGAAAAGGGCTAGCCCTCTGACTGAGAAGCAGGAGGTGACCTCTGGAGGATTAGCTCATGGTATTGTCTGCTGCCAGAGGATGTGAAGGATGGGGAGTTTACCTTCTCCTCCAGCAGTATTTGCCTCCTTATACATACTCCCAGGCAGGCAGCTTGGCTTTAAAGTGCTATGGCACAGGCAGGAGAGGCAACAGAAGCATGATTATTTATGAACTTGTCATATTCAGCTGAGAAGTAACAACAGTCTATTTGCCTGTGCTTGAAAGTGGCCCTTGCTCATTTTATATTATTCATTACTTCCACCCCCCCCCCCCCCCCCCCCCCAGGGATGAATTGTCTGAGAAGCTTTGTCATCATCTTATGTGAAAATTTGATTGATTTATGAAGCCCTTGTTGACATAGGTCTAACATTCACTGCTGTTTTCCTCCCATTCCAATGTCAACTCAGAAATGCATAAGCATTACATAAAAGGACTTGCTGGTAGCAGACTCCCTGGTGGACCTAATTCTGAAAACCCTCCTTCTCTTTCCCCATGCTTATTCTGAAATGGACTGAATCCTACAAAAACCCTCTCTCCCCTTTTTAGCATTCAAAAAGGCAGAACAACTGAAAAGGAAAGTATGTGGCAGAAAAAAACAAGTTGACAAGCTTGCTGCTGGGATGCCAGGGAAGGTGAAACTCAAGTGGATCTGGTACGATTGAGAAAGTTACACTGAGGCAAAAAAATAACATATAACCATTCCTTTGCCTTCAGTTAAATAGTGATTCTCTGGACTGAGTTTTCAGACTTTACCACAGAATGTCACGCTAACCAACTAAGGATTAACATTTTGAAGAATGATTAGATCTTTGGTGTGGAAAGACCCATCTTTCCAAAAAGGTGAAGTATCAAAATGTGCTTTCTCTAGATCAGTCAGGTAAGTTAGCCTTAAACTGAATTCTCTGGACTCAAGACTCCAATATCAGCTGATGGTTTGCATTACTCAGAACGAGTCTCATACATTACTCATCATTGCCATAGCTATGATTTATTGATTTGACCCCAAAACACTGGTTCACTTTTGTTAAATTTCTCTGAAACAAAAGCAACTGGTTGCCCTAATTGCACTTTGTTTTCAATAAATGGGTATAAAAAGGAAGAACTCTGAGCCCAGATCTAAGATATCTTGTTTATATGATAAAAACAATGTCTGTGGATTTGTGTTGGCCTGGAAACAAACACTAACTTGAGAACCTTTTCCCATACAACAACTTATTTATTTTGAGATTATTTTTAAACAACCACAGCATTCATTCTCTATCCAAGGATAAGACAGAAATCACCCAAAAATGTTTTCTAGATGATGTCTGCTTTAGCAGTTTGTTACAGGGTATTTCTTAGAAAGAATTGATTTCTATTTCCAGTAAATGTCCCACAGAAGAAAACAGACTGATAATTTGGAAACCTTAGAATCCTTAATTTTCCTTTCCTTGATGAAATTCTTAACATTTTTACTTTTCTTTCATGGCTGTGTATTATCTCTACAGCTATATCAATTTCCAATATTGCTAGCTTTCATGCAATTCTCTTTAAAACCCAGACCCTTCCATAGCCTTGTTTTTTCCTACATATTCCCTTGAGGGATGGATAGGTCTATCTGAAAGTGTATTTTTCCTGCTTTCTACTTCTACTTTTACTTCCTGAATACAGGAAAAGGGAAAATAAATACATGCTACTTTACAGCAGCTCACAATAAAATTCTCCATTTTTTCAGCAAAATTAATATTCAAACCCTCACTAATTATGTCTTGATGTATCAACTGATGAGAAGAAATCTTCAATCGGTGGTAATAGATACTGGCACAACAAATAAAGTATTCATTGGAGCAGTGCTTAAGAGTGCAGAGGCAGGCTGGAAAGGTTATGAAAAGCTCTAAAGTATGGGAATAGACTGAAACCCAATCCATGCCTTAAAAGACAAAGATAAAGGTGAAATGTTTATATCAAAGTTCAAAGTACTCTTTCTAGGAGCTCATACATCTCCACTAGCCACTTTAAAGACAGGGCCTTGAATCCTAGTCTTTAAACTCATACCATGGCTGAAGAAAACTGAGAAGTGTAAAGGACCTCCTTCAGGTAGGAAACTTCTAGTAGAACATTATCTTTGTGTCTTGAGCCCATGTTAAAATCTTTGAGATGCGAACACATTGTCAAACTTATTTTATCCATTTTTTTCATCCTATCTTGATTCAGGGCATAGGTATTCTCTCTAAAGTCATATAGGAGGATTTTGGAAGAGCCTTCACCCCACACTCACTGTTTCACAGCCAGTCCATCTAACTTTCGAGGTATGTGGTCATAGCTTTCACCTTTGGGGGAGCCATGACTCCTCAGACAAAACTAGCTTCTTTCTCAGGAAAATTTCTTCTTTCTCCTGAGCTCCATAGCTACCTTTTGTAAGAAAACTGTTTCACCAAAGTATAGTAGTTGGCACAGATATGAAGCTACTGTCCAGCTTTTGTCTTGCTGCTCATGAGCATTTGAGCCTTTTATATTTTCTGTAAGTTAGACAGTCCCATTCACCTAGTACTTTGGAAGGAAGGCTTTTTTTTTTTTTTTTCCCCAAGTAGCTCTGCTTTTAGCTATGGGCTTAGATAGCTCCATTAAATGAAGTTCACATTGGCAACTGCTTCCCCCAGTAGTGCTCACCTTCTTGGCCAAACAGGAGTCATAGATGGAGGAGAGCTCCTGAGCCACAACATCCTTATGTATGTGTCCCAGATGAAAAAGTGACCTACACTCTAGACCTGGGAGCAGAGAGCTTTCACCATGTTCTGTGAAGAGGACATAAGAGGTCAAATTTTGTATTGTTACAGTGGTGAAATGCCACAGACCTCAGTAGAATAATTCTGAATTTAAATGTATACTTATGCAACAAAGATGGCCTATGACCTCCTCAGCCAAAAATTGGCTGATGACCCCTATCCATCACCCAAAAAAATAAAACACATTAGGGGGTGTAGTTTCTGGTTTTGCCTTGGGAATGAGAAGATAAAATACTTTCCTGTCGCCAAGGAAATATGCATTAAAACACAGTTCAAAGCAAAAACTGAGCAAACAAAATGAGCAAAATTCAAATGGCTGAACTGAGGAGCCTTTACAACATTTTCCAAAATTCTGCCTCATTTTTTTATCCAATGATAGAATTGTGTAAATCTAATAAATAATGACCTTAATAAAGTACACAGAAATCATCATTCATTTTTACAAATTGCCACTGGAATTAGCTCAGACTGTCCACATTTATAATATTTGAGCAAAGACTGTGGTTCACAGCCTCTTGTACAACTGCCCACTTCTTCTGTTTTGCTATACCAAATTAGAAAGCCTTCTAGTGCAGCCCATAAACATAACTCCAGAGAGGGAGTTTGGGAAAATCAAGTACAGTCCAAGCGGCCAAATACGATACTGGCCTCTGAGCTGGACTGCTTCCTTGTCTACCCTTCTATCAGGCTGCACAGAACTCAACCCAACAAAGCCATCCCATCCTTGGAGGCACTTTCCTTCATTCATACTATACCTTTTTCAAGATGAATTGCAGAGGGATGAGCATGTTTAAGTGGAAGATGAATCACTCCTACATTCAGCCAATTCAATAAAGCAGGAAATAGGAAAGAAACAGCCCCTTTAATAGCTTTGGCTGGTTCCACGGGGTGGGGTGGGGAGCTTAAAAATCAGGAGTGAAGCACTGAGCTTGGCATTCAGCTGGGAACTGGCAACATATGGAACAGGGCACCTGGATGATGTGCTCCTGGCAACCTGAAACAGGCCATTTGCATTCTGAGCCATCTGGAGCCTCTCTATAAGGTCAGTGATTTAATTATATAGCAATCTCAGTGATTCATCTGCAGTTCATAGCTATGTGCCTCACTACAGGTAGGTCAAAGCTGATGGGCTGGAATGAGTTCCTCTGCCAATAGCAGTTGTTTCTGAGTCTAGCAACTGGTAAGAGGGAAGGACATGAGAACTATAGGACTTTTGAGAGTTGTCCTATTGATGTATTAAGACACCAAGGTTAAAGATGCCTAAGTTCCTAACTCCTGATTGAATTCTCTGTGAGTTAAGAAACTTAAATAACTGCCTGTATCTGGGCCAAATGTCTCTGAAGAGTTTCCTCTGTTCCTGACATGTATTGTTTGTGAGCCATGTAACCATGTTACACCTAACAATAACCTTGGAGGCAGGGTATCTGATATCTGTACCATGCTAGTGTTAATTGAAAGGATCACGTGCCAGGAAATATTCACAAGCAGGTACTAGCCCATGAGCTTGGGTGAAAGCAGCCAGTGGCATTCCCTGCAACCTCCCAGAGCAGAGCACACCTCATAACTACACCAACATTATGTCTGAGAACAGAAAGGCAGAAAGGAATTGGTAAGGCTCAGGTCTGACTCTCCACATCTGTCTCTGCAATTTAAGCCTGGATCACAAGCATAGACTTTCTTGGAAAGCACCACAGCTTGAGATGGACAACTGAATAGAACAAGGGGAGATGCTGGGCAGCAAAAAAGAGCCTTTTGCTCAAGTATTTTCGCGGACAAGGCAGAGGGAGACATTGCTACCACTTTTTAGCCTTTTCACTGCATGATGTAAGCCCTGAAGCAACATTTCTGGATACAAATCAGTACATTGTAGCACATACTATATATCACATAGCTATATGTTCTTATGTTCTTTCCTTGCACACAAATTGAATGTCTTAATTTAGATCACCAGCCAAAGCCTTGGGCCTATACTCTGTGATCTCTGGTAGGGCATTTTTAAGGGATAAACTTCCAGGTGAGTAAGAGGACTCTCCTCAGCAGAGAAAAATCTTATTAGGGAAAGTTTAAGTAAATTGGGTGTACACATGTCCATGGTGCCTGATGGGATGAACACGCAACTGCTGATGGAGTTGGCCAATGTCATTGTGAGGCCACTCTTGGTCACCTTTGAAAGGTCATAACAAAAAGGGAAGGTTGCTGAGGAGTGGAAAAAAGTAAATGTCACTGCTGTCTTCAAGAAAGGCAAGAAGGAGGATCTGAGAAATTAGGCCAGTCTGCCATCTCTTTGTCCCTGGGAAGGGATGGAGCAAATAAACCTGGAAACATTTCCAAAGATATTAAGAACAAGAAGGTGATAGGAAAGAGCACAAGTATACAAAAGAGAAGGCATGCCTGACCAATTTAAGAGCCTTCTATGATGAGATGAGTAACTTGATGGATAAGGAGAAAGCAGTGGAAGTTATTTATTTAAATAGAAAGGCTTTCAACATTGTCTCCCATAACATCCTCACTGACAAGAAGGATGAAGTATAGTAGCCTGTTTAAGTGGTAGTGAGGTGCATTGAAATCTGTCTGAACTGCCTAGCTCAAGGGGTTGGTGAACAGTGGCACAAAGTCCTGCTGGAGGCCATTCACTAGTGGTGTGCACCAGGGGTTGGTCACGGGACTGGTATGGTTTCTTCTTTATTAGTAATCTGGGTGATGGAAAAGAGCACACCCTCAGCAAATTTGCTGATGATACAAAACCGGGAGGAGTAGCTTGTGCACCAGTGGAGTGTGTTGCCATCCAGAGGGATATCAACAGACTGAAGAAACTGGCTAGCTTCTTTTCAGCAAAGGGAAATGCAAAGTCCTGGCCCTGGAGAGAACCTACTCTGTGCAACAGGAAAGGCTGGGGATCAACTGGTTGGAAAACAGCTTTGCAGGAAAAGATCTAAGGCTCATGGGGGACAACAAGTATGCCAGCAATGTGCCCTTGTGGCAAACAAGGCCAAAAGCATAGTGGGTTGCATGAGGGAGAGCATTATCAGTAGTCGTGGGAGGTGATCTTTCCCCTCTACTTCATCCCAGTGTGACACATCTGGAGTACTGGGCTCAGTTCTGAACTTCCCAGTACAAAAGAGACATGCATTTACTGGAGGGAATCCAGAGAAAAACCATAAAGATGGCTAAAGGACTGGGGCATCTGACATATGAGGAGAGGCTGAGAGAGCTGTCACTTTTCAGCACAAATATTAACATCACTTTACAAACTATACAAAATTATTGGCCCTATGTTAATGGTATTCTGTCAATCCTCTGTTTTATTTTGGAAAAGCTTAACATCACAACATGTGAAATATGTAAGGGTTATGTGGACTAAGTAGGCTACAATGAAGACAATTATTGCTTTTTTTAAAAAAAAAAAAAGAGAGATTTTATGATTTGGGGAATGGGAGGAGGCATTGGTTGGTCCTGGGGGATACAAGACTTCCCACCTTCTTCTTTAATCTAATCCCATCTGTTTCATGATCAGTTATGGACATTAGCTTTCCCATGAACACATAATTTTGTCTGCATGACTTCAGCTTTAGATAGGAGGGTCATAAGGGTGGAGAAGCTTGTTTTGCTCTCTCATTTTGGGTGGAGAAGGCCTCTAACTCCAGCTGAAGGAGTTAATCCCTCATTGGTTTAACCTCTAAGAACTAGCTGTTCAGCCTAAAGCATGCCTCCCAGTGCAGTCATACTTGGGTTAAACTGTGTCAATTCCCACTTAAGCACAGGCACTTAAGTCCTGAAAGAGTAGGATGGGTATCGATTGTAGGATTTTTGGAAGGTTTTTTTCCACTAGTCACTTAGTAAAACCCAAGCAGTGCTTCAGGCTGATTTATGTGCTAGAGATTTTGAGAAGGGCTAACCAACGTTTTATTTAACTTTTAAGAATGGATCCTATAACAA
The DNA here is from genome assembly GCF_040182565.1 of Anser cygnoides. Classification (NCBI taxonomy): domain Eukaryota; kingdom Metazoa; phylum Chordata; class Aves; order Anseriformes; family Anatidae; genus Anser; species Anser cygnoides. The sequence goes on from NC_089875.1 coordinate 84,750,812, forward strand.
TAATTTATTCACTGGACAACAATTTGCATGACGGGTTTATTTCCCTCAAGTATCCCTAAAAATATCCCGATACATTGAATTAATTTTAGAATTAGCAAAGGGCTGATTATACATTTACACTGTAATAAATATTTTTGTTTTGTTTTCTGCACTAGCATAAGAACCCCAACACACTTTTCATAATCACCATTACTAATTATGGATTAAATGCGATAAAATTGAAAATAACTCTTGCACAAGAAAATCAGTGGCTTTAAAAGCAGGAGAAAGAGTCACTCACAAAACATGCTTGAAATAATCCCAATGTCAGTAAGGGAAACTACTCCTTTTTCTGAATGCTAGTTGTGAAAACTTAGAGGAAAATTAGGCATCTTTATATTTATTGCCATTCCATGTGAGAATATGCTGTCATTACCGAGCAGATATCTGTTTGGTGTGAACAACATGGAGCCTGTATGAAATCCAGCATTGTATTGCACTGGACCAAGGATCTGACACTTGGGCTTTACAAGGAAAAAAAGAAATCATGCAACTTTTCCTGCTCCTTATAAAAGAGAGATGGTCCTGTCACTGGTTGAACAGACATTTGCTAAGTATAACCATGCCTTTTCTACCTTCTCCAATGACTAACAGAAAAAAACAGCAGCAACAAACATGCTTTTCCCAAATATATGTCCGCTTGTATCTGAGACGGAATAATCTCTAGTCTTCCAAAAAATAAAAGTCAAGCTTTGAATGTATTTAACTTAATGGATGTAAATTGCTGCTCTGAGTACAAAATTTCACTAGTTTTGCACAATAAATGTAGATGACAGGAAGACAAATGTTTGGGTGAGAAATATCACCTATCTGAAATATGGTCTTCACAGTATTTCTTCATACCATTCACAAAAAATGGTAGAAATAATTGAGAAAGGAGAATACATCTCAGGGAACAATTATTATTGTCCTCCCAGATAATACCATCATCTTGCTGAATTTCTTTTTCACCCTCTTGGTATTGGCAAGGCAAGTGACTAATATATTTAGTGTTATGAGAACTCTGCAAGGCAATGACATCACATTACTCAATTTGTCTCCTGTGTCCTCCAAGGAGTCAAAGGTCTCGTGTACACTCAAAAGAAAATCAAGTGACCTAGTCTGAAATGAAAGCAGCTTCCAACACAAACAAAGACAAAGATCCAGTATTTTTTCAGTTATGACAAACTAATTTGAAAGTTAACGGTTTGGCCCTTGCTTTGAATTAGTCATTTTTTATTTTATTTTTTGTGAAGTGAAAGGAAAATGTCAAGTGCTGTCAGAGCATGAAACTTATTGGTATGAGATTTCTCTGTTAGATGATGTTTCCTACACTGATCTTGTGCTGCCAACAACTAAAATACCTTTTAATGTGTTCTGGCTTTTAATGTATAGCACTGCCTAAGTTCCATATGTTTACCATTATCCATAGACTCATCAGTCCCCTTTATTTTCAATAGAGGCAGTTGTGGAAGGAGGCCAGATTGTGCAGCAACACAGTTCCGGTAGTGAAATTAGCAACTGCACAGTATTCCCAGAGAAGAAGTCCTGTTCATTTCTGGCCATAAGCCTATTTCTGACACAAAAATGTCCATAGGAAAGGAATTGTTATGTGCACGTATGTCTGTAAAAGCATGTGTGCAATATAGCATGTATGACACATTCGCAGAGAACCCTTCATCCGGAGCTCTGATCTTCTCCAGGTTGGGTAATATTCAGTGACTTCATTTTGCAATGCCAGAAATCAAGGTACTGAGGTACAGGAATGCCAAGTAACTTTCCCAGAGTCCTGCTGTGAGCCTGAGCCAAGCTAGAAGCAGAACGTAAGGCTGCAGCTCTGCAGCGTCCTGTCCCCAGTGGCAATAATGGCCGGAGGTATTTCTGCCTCTCACTCCATCACCTGATCTTCTCCTGGTCCCTGCACTGCAGTACAATGCCCCTGCGGCTCTGCCAGGACAGCTGTTTGTGGGGAAAAGCTGTGAACCAGGTCAGGAAAAAGTCTTTAAGAAAGCCTTTTTAAAATTTCGGGCCTGATCATGATCACTGTTGCTGCACAAACCATTTTGTCACTGTACTCTGAAAGCAGGAAGAGGAGATAGGCGAGAGAGGATGAACAGGCAGGAATGCCATAAACCAGCATTAGCACATCCATAGCCTAAATTATCCATACGTGCTGATGACATCCATGTGGCATGCTGCAGAACAAGGCAGTAAAGTGAAATTATCATGTGCCTTTCACTTACCTCACTTCCAATTCCCTGTCTGCTCTGTAACATACCCTTGTGTGCCAGTTACTCTTAATTAACTATTACTAAAAAATGCCATAAACTCCTCCTATTCCCCGAACATGGAATATTTATCCTCAGCTTACCCTATGTTTGGTCTGTGCATAAGCAATATTTAGACATGGACTGCTGGCACTTCAAGATTAAAACTGGAGTTTTCTCAGTAAAACCAAAAAACATCAGTGGGATAAATGGTTCTTTCTGGCTTTCCAGGAAAGTCTTGCTTAGGTGCATCAAAGATACAGTGACGTTTCCCTTTAGGAAATTGAAGATAACCTTTATAGGTGTTACCGAGGTATGAGTTATATAGATCATCCATCCCTTCATCCCTCCCACCAGAACTGAACACGTGGTGTCAGGATAGCTGAGGAAAGTGGTTTTGCAGAGGAGGCAAGAAGAAAGACCTGTAGGCGTGCTATTGGTTCCCAGGACATAGTTGAAAGAAAGCTCAGGCCACCAAATTCTGCTCGTATTTAAGCTGGCTTAATATCTACCTCCCATACACACCCAGCAAGCAAATACACCCACTGCTTTTATTGCCTTTGCCATGAGTGCTGCCCAACATGATGGCATCACAGGGAAGTTGGATATGGAGATGTGATACCCCGCTGAGGAGATTGTCACTGACTCACCCCAGCTTGGTACCAGCATCATGCTAGTTCCACCTTCTCCTGTAGCCCAGGGTTCCCCTGAAGCTGAAGGTACTTTACTGACCATTACAAGCCACTAGGTACTGGGGACACTGCTGTAAGCCTGCTGTAACCTCCATGCTCTAATGTAGCCCTAAGCCTCATCACTTTTCTCAAGCATAACAAAAACAGATTATCTACCATCACTTTTTCAAAATTGAGGTTTGGGTTGTTTTACTTCTTTTCAGCTTCTGCACTAGATCTGTCTTTATCTCATTAAGCTTGAATTACTCAAAGTTCCCATAATATTCCTACACGCCTTTGCCTCTTCCCACTTAGCTTATCTGGGGAGCTATACCCTTAGTATTGCAGGAAAAGACAGTTTTAAGATGTGCTGGCTGTTCCTATGCTGGTCTAGAGCTTGGAGCATATACAGAGCAAACCTCTGCCAGCTTATGTGGTTCTGCTTGTTTTCTGACTAACACAGTTATCATGTGGGCTTTTATTACTTCTTCTCCACCACTCACCTCAGACAAGCCTATCTCCTGCCCCCAGGCAATGCAAGGAATGCTCTTCCTTTGTTCATATGTACCAGTTTAGTCTGGAGTTATGAACATGATGCTGACATTTACCAGGAAATCAGCCTGGAGAACCATGACTGGTTCCATCTGGCTTTGAAATCTAGGGTAGTATTTAAGCTTTTCTTAGATATTATAGCCAAGTTGCTTGTTCTGTCTGCTTTTTTTTTTTTTTCTTTGTTCCTACTAGAAAGTGCAGATATTGGGTTATTTGACTTTGTTTATCAAAATTTCAAAATAAATTTCCATTAAATATATTTTCAGTATATATTCAACTTACATTGAATATATACTTGGGGGTGTAAATTTAGATTTACATGTGTATTTCTATATGAATACATTTAAATGTGTACCAGGCTAAAAACTGATATAACATAAGTCTGCGTATACAAGCCAGGATCCTGAAGATCCTTGACGGGTGGAGCCGAGCAAAGAACTTTGTTCTCTTCTGTATAAATAAGCACAGGTGAAGGCTGCTCACAGAGACCAGAGAGATTAAATATTTGATAGAGTTTTCTGACAGCTTACCAGCACTCCCAGTTTCATGTAGCTTTCAAGCATGCAAACCCTGCAGGCACACAAAGAAGCAGGATTACAAAACCAGTGGACAGCACGCACTGGCCAATGGAGGTGCCGTTTCTTTTCTTGTCCCTACCTTCATGCTACTCATGCTACACCAGTGTGTCCTTTCATGCATCTTCAGGAATGTGAGATAGAAAAGGCTGGAATGGGGTGAAGGATGTATGTAAAGAGGAACTGAAGCAAAGTTGAGAAGAGGTATTGGAGGTACTGAGTTTCCTTCATCCTGCTCCATCGTCATGAAGCCTGAGTGCTTGCAGTAATACAGAGGGCTTCCATCCACCCTGTCCTGCTCTATGCTTGTAGGCACAACTGATCAGAGTCAGCTCGCTGGCAGCAGGAAGGGAAATCTGAAGAGGGAAATCTTCACCCTGATGGATTCTGTGGAAAAAAAAAAACAAAAAAACTCAGAATTTTGTAGAACAAATAAAGTGGATAGAAACAGCCTGTACTCACCATGCATGACCTGATTAAAGAATCTCTGCAAATTAAGACAATAAGTGGCATGGCAGAAATTCAACTTGAATCTCTGAGCTCATAGAAGGTATCACTACTACTGCACAGTGAAGAAGCCATGAGCGAGACCCTATGAGGTGATCCGAGTGCTAGCCAGACATTCCAGCTGGTTTTGAATTCTCTCAGCTGGGTGTGTTTGCTGGAAATGTGTCCTTTGGAGTATAGCCACCTTTTCTCCCCTGCTCCAAGTGGCGCTGGTGCATTTGTTGTCTTGAGGTGGTAGTTGTGGTACTTACATTACACACAGAAAAAGTAATAGAAATAACCCATTCATGGTCAAAATCTTGGGAAAGTGCTGGGAAATAGAGAATGAATTTGCATTTCTTCATTCCCGTTTACTTGACTTCTGTGCATATCAGCATATGTTGATCACCAGCCACTAATAAAAATGATTTCTCATGCTATGCAACAGGCAGAAGAACCAAAGCAGACTAAAATTACTGGGATGCTTGTTTCTTTACTTTACTTTAAGCTTAGTTTTTCTTTGGGGTTGACAGTGAAATAACAGTCATGGTTATGGCACAAATTCAATTCTATAGTGAACTTTTCAAGTTGTTATATCATACCCCCAGGACATGGGGATGGAAGGACACTTCACTGGTAGGGAATCATGGTGATATTTTGTTGAAGGACACCTAAGGAAGGGTGAAAGACTGGAACAAATAGGTTACCTCCAACTATTTCTTGCAATTCTACTGCTTCTATTTACTAAACTATATGCAAAACTCTTTTGTGTCATTCTGAAGATTTTGGAGGCCCTGGCTTATGTTTGCTGTAGTTGAAGGAAAAGTATCTCTCTTGACTTCTAAAAGTGTATTAATTGTTTCCTTCTGTATTTACCTCATTTCCCTGTGGAAAGCTATTTCCATTTAGAAAGTATTACATGGAAATATGGAAGAAGAAAAATCTTATTTTGAAATAGTTTGTCGGTTCTTAATATTGTTGAGAACACATTCAGTATTGCTGATTAAACCCAACACTTTTTAACAAATGAAAGCAACTAGAGCATGGACACAGGTGCCTACACATGATGATAACTCTGGCAGAGCACAGGCAAACACAGTACCCTGTAATAAAGACCAAAGATATGTGGGAAAAATTGCTAAGCCAAAAGGCAGGGAGATGGATCTTAAGTATGATGATTTCTGCAAGGTTCCACTGATAAAAAGTTGCCGATTTGCCACCCATTACATCTCACTTCTAATCCCACAACTCCCATCATTCAAGTTATCTACATTTGTCCTAAATATGTCTGGAGCATTATATATTTGAATCATGATTATATGATGAATATTTGATTTATGCTCATTGTATACTTGGGGAAAGTATTACAGACTCAAAATATGCCTAATAACAATTTAACTTATTCAAGACTTAAATAAGAGTGCCAGGAATTTGAAATATGACCTAATGGTGGCCAAAGGGAAAATTCAAAGGCTTAAGACATTTTATAACATAAAGTACTATGATTTTAAAAATGAATGGGCTGGAGAACTTTGCACAGAAAATTGAATTTTGCAGTACTTAATTAGCTTGCTTCATTCTTTTGAAAACTACAATTTCAGCTTTTTAATGAGGGCTTTGAGTTCCCTTGTGTATTCTGGGCTTATTTGTTTACCCAGAGAGGATCATGTGCTTGGCATGAAGAGTTAGCTGCAATATGAACGGGCAAGTAAAGCAACATACGTCAATAATGCAGAATGTAACCATCAGAGGGAACTATTACTTGTTGCTCTGGCTTAATCTTGTGGAGGCAGGAATAAAAATAATACCATAATTTAGAGGGGATTGAAGTTGATGGATCCCGTCAAAGACATATGAACAAGAATATATAGTGGACAAGCTGAAGCAGGCTTTTCTGCACACAGAAAAGGAGTGAAAGGTACATTTACAAAAATGAGGAGGTTAAGAAGAGCAATCAGATATGACTGTCTAAAGTGAATGTTTGAAGATGATGGTCTGTATTAGCAGAAAAATACTTACTGAACAAATGTTAAACCAGAAATAGGTTAGAAAAATAGCAAGAGGGGAAGCATCCACTTCAGTAACAAGCTAGATCATTTCTTTATATTGTATTTTTATGCACAAGAAAGGACATGGGGCAGACTTTTCTACAACAGAGAAATTATCGGATCCTGGATACTCTGAGAGGACAAAATGTGGGATGTTGTATAGAGATACGTCAGCAAGAAGTGACCAGAATGAGACAGAGAGGAATAAAAATGACAGTGGCTAAAGAAGAAAAATATCACTGTAAGTCAAAATGATATAAAAATTAAGAGCTACTGTTTATGTACATCCGTTCACTCTCCAAGGTATATTTCCCTGTAAAACTGAAGAATCGAAATTGTAATTTTAATATCCAGTGCTTCCTGAAGATTGACAGAGCCTGCATCCATCCATCCAACATTTTCTGGAAGGTTGTCCCACCTGGATGAACTTACGTTTCTGAAAATAGTGAGGGGGATGCAACAGTTGTCATGTGCATGAAGAACATGGTAGATGCCAGGGGGAGGGAAAAGGATTTTTGTCTGTGTCCGTATCCCCTATAGAGGGCCTTCTCTAGTGCTTCCCAGAGGGAGAAATGCTCCATGGCTGTCCACAGAATGAAGGAGAATGAAAGAATGTCCACATTCCCCTTCCTCTGACTCTTATCAGCCAGCCTCATAATTCTGCATATCACATGCAGTTGTTGCTCTAGCCTGTTTCCCCAGCCCCTGCATAACTCAGAGTTTTTCAGGTGCATGCCTTCCCCTCCCCATCACTTCCACAGATCACCAGCACCTACAGCTGACGTCCTGCTCTGCAATACAGCCACCTTTTGTCTGCCTCTCCTCACAGATAACAATTCAAACCCAAGACATTGCCCAGGCCTTCCTTTCACAAAATGTTTTCCTGAACTCAAAGAATAGATAAAGAGGACATTTCCAAAAAAACCTCACCCCAACCACTGGACATATGGTAGCGCCAGCCTTTGATTAAAAAAAATGTATCCTTCAGTTCTTAATCATGCCTTAACCATAACATTCTTGTTTCCATAAAACTTAAGGCAGAAGAAACCACTCAATGACTCTGTTCTCATGGGTGTGCCAGACGTTCAGATAAGTGCATGTGTTTTGCTCAAAGACTGATGCACTTCAGGCTTCAGGAGATTACCACAGGCAGAGAACAAAATCAGCCAGGATATGCCTGTACTATGGGGACATGGTTAGGCAAGATATATTCAAATTAATTCAGGCAGGCAAACCAGTACCATGACAAACAGAAAGAGCCAAAATATTGCTGGAGTCTGTATCCATCCAATAGAAAGGGAGATCTCTTTCTCATTCAAGTGTACAGAGGAGACCAATCCTATGCAGCTAAGCATTTCCCAAAGGTTTGCAACACCATCTCAGTGTGCAGATCCATCCTGTCCTGGTATACCACTAGCTTTGAACTCAGCCTACACTAACTGTGTATTTATCCAATTTTCCAAAGCCTTTCCTAGGCTCTATGCTATTGCAGCCCTGCAATTGTCTAGCTTAGGCTAAATCTAAAAGGCAAATACAGGACAAGGTCACTACTGTGAGAGGCTTTCTTTGGAAGAAATTGAAAACCAAACAACAGAATTCCCAGGTTTCATCTAGACCATGACCTGTTAGGTAGTCTTTTGCTGTTAGCAGCTCAAAAACATAAAAATCATTTATATTATTGTCTTAATCATAGAATCAGAGAATCATTCAGGTTGGAAAAGACCTCTAAGATCATCTAGTCCAACCTTTAACCTAGTACTGATAGGTCCACCACTTAACTGTGCTACTAAGTTCTATGTCTACACATTTCTTGAAGAACTCCAGGGATGGTGACACAATCACTTCCCTGGGCAGCCTGTTCCAAAGCCTCACAACCCTTTCAGTAAAGAAATGTCTCCTAATATCTAACCTAAACCTCCCCTGGTGTAACTTGGGGCCATTTCCACTTGTCTTTTCATTTTCTAATGAAGAAACATAAGTGTTATGAGACCATTCTTCATGCTCTCAGTTACCAAGAAAGGCATGGCCAGGGAGACCCATCAGCTCCCAGAGTCCAAGACCAGAAAAGATCATGACGACCAAGTGGGACAGCTTCCTCTTTCTCTTTGCAAACCTATAATACTAGAATCCTAGAAACATTAAGGTTGGAAAAGACCTTCAAGATCATCCGGTCCAACCATCACCCTACTACCAATGTCACCCACTAAACTGTGTCCCTATGCACCAGGTCCAGCCTTTCCTTAGCTACTAAGATGGTGAAGGGCCTGGAGGGGAAGACCTATGAGGAGCAGCTGAGGTCACTTGGACTGTTCAGCCTGGAAAAGAGGAGGCTGAGGGGAGACCTTATTGCGGTCTACAGCTTCCTCATGAGGAGGACTGGAGGGCAGGTGCCGATCTATTCTCTTTAGTGATCAGCAATAGGACCTGAGGGAATGGTGTCAAGCTGCAACAGGGGAGGTCCAGGCTGGACATCAGGAAGAGGTTCTCCATGAAGAGGGTTGTTGCACGCTGGAACAGGCTCCCCAGGGATGTAGCCATGGCACCAAGCCTGTCAGAATTCAAGAAGTGTTTGGACTGTGCACTTAGTCATATGGTCTGAATTTTTGGGTAGACTTGTGTGGAACCAAGAGTTGGACTCGATGATCCTTATGGGTCTCTTCCAACTCGGGATATTCTATGATTCTATGATTTGCTTGAACACCCCCAGGGACGGTGACTCGACTGCTTCCCTGGGCAACCCTTTCCAATACCTGACCACTCTTTCTGAGAAGAAATGTCTCCTAATTGTTTTAATTGTTGAAGAGTAGTGCTCTTTGTTCAATTCTTTGTTTTAGTTGTTGAAGAGTAGGGGCATGACGTTCCCCTTTTTCCACTCAGCAGTGACATTGCCCGGCTGCCAAGACTTTTCAGCTATGATGGAGAGAGGCTTGGCAACTGCATCAGCCTGTTCTCTCAGGACCCTGGAACTCATGTCATCACGTCCTATAGACTTGTACCTGTTTAGATTCATCAGGTAGTCTCGAACATGCTCTTACAGTGGGTGGGACTTTGATCCCTCAGCCTCCATCTACGGGTTCAGGGAAATGAAAGACTTGGGAAACCCATCTACCAGTGCAGACGGAAGCAAAGAAGTTGTTGAGTGCCTCAGCCTTCTCCATGTCTGTTGTTACCAATTACTCTTAGAGCCACCTATAATCGTTTACACACTACTATTTTCACCCCTCGGTCTATTTTCACAAATGTTAAAGGCACATGGTGGCCCTCGGGGACTCCTCCTGTTACCTCAGAGCAGCAGCCCAAAGGAAGCTGGGTCCTCTCTTGTGCTCTTCCTCGAGGCTCTGTGCAGAAGGCATGCCACCTCTCGCACAAGGGCTGGGGGATGGGAAAGAAGCACTCATGCTACCCCTGAGAATTGGCAACACAGTTCTTTATTGCAGGGACATCTTGCAGGTAATCCTGCAGGATGTCCATGGTGTTTGGTGGCTCCAAGCTAATGCTTAGGATGGAGCCTGTGCGACGAGTAGGGAGCTCGCCAGGCACTCCTGCGATGCTGTTGGTGCACTCTGATGGCAGAGAGCGAAGACATGCCGGGGTAGTCGCAGGTCTGATCTGGCCAAGGTGGATCCACTTCCGTTGGTTCCTCCACATCTGGTGGATCCGCCTCCATGGGCTCCACGGTGTTTGTGAGGAGGACAAGCCAGTCCTTGCCTGGGACTGCCCAAACGGGATGCCTTCTGTCTGGAATGTTTTCAGGCCAGGGTGCCGAACCAGGGGGTCACCCACTTCCACCCCTAGGTCCCATGCCACTGTCTGGTTCATTTCCATTTGTGGGTTTGACACTGCCGTCTTGTTTACGGCCACAGCTGGGTCCTACGCTGCATTCCAGACTATGGGAAGGCCTCTGCTCCACCTGGCTGTCTGCCTGACACTCCTGCCTTTGCCCCATGCCACCATTGTGCCAATGGTTAGGCCCAGGCCCTCTGTTGCTGTATGGCTGAGGGGGCGGCCTGTTCCCCGCGTCATTGCAGTGCCAATGGTACCGCTTGTAAGTGTCTATGGGCTGCGTGCCAGAGGTCCCTCGAGCACTGGTGTCTGTTGTGCTGCAGGCACTTTCCCTCTGCCCATGACACTTCTCATTAGCTGCCTTCATTCTCAGTGCTTCCTTGGACTGCATAGCTGTCCTCTCACACCGAGGAGGCCTGCCACTTGCCTTGCTGCTTTGGCTCTTCTTCCTGCCACACAAGTTGGCTGTCAGAGTGCCTAGAAGCTCAGCAAATGGTGGGCCACCTGCAGGGGTCCTGTTTTATAGGCCCCGGAGCAAAGGCGGGGCGGTGGTGGCCACTGTGACCTCAGCAAGCCTCTGTGATGGAGTGGCCCACACTTGGCCAAAGGCGGCTGTGTTGGGATACAAGCCACTTTGTTTTCAGAAGTGAGATTAAGGGTCATGCTTTTTAGACATATACCTAAGCTTAGTGTAAAGAGTCTAAATGACTTAAATCTGTAGTCTTCTAAAGTCCTCCCATGCTTAATTATTCTCAGCTAAGAAATACTTCTTATTCAGGTTAGGTTGACTTTGTAAACCTCTGGCTCCTCACTACTGGATATGCTACAGTCTTGTCAGCAAGTCTGAAAGTCCATTGTCCCAGAGGAGTGAAGCTCTCAAAGTCATTTACAGATCAAAATCCACTCTTTGATGTAGCTGGGGTCCAAGCCATTAATTGCTTCAGAAATTAGGTTTGTGTCCTCAGAGTAACTCTAGAAGCTGATGGAAAGCCATCAGAGGGATCTGAGTATAGAATGATACACATCTCTATGGCCTGAGCCACAGAGACACCTGAGATGGCAGATGTCTCCTTTCTATACCAGTTGGAGCCTGTATATAACCTACACATTTAGCTCAGAACATTTAAACCACAGTAATCCAGCTTCAGGGGGAGACTGGACTTTGCCCCCACTTGGGAGGAAAGGATTAATTCCCTAGTGGGTGGGGGGGAGCAGGGTCTGGCACTAACTACACCTGGTCCTTCCAGGTCCAGGGCAGCCAAGGAGTTCAACACAGCTTGGATTTGACTTCACAGCAGGGTTTCTCCTCCAGGAGAGTGTCTACATATGTCCATCCATGTAAGCGTGACCACTGTTGGGGAGATGGACTCTGACTTGCCTGCAGGAACCTCAGGGTGGAGTGGAGAGGCAAACTTTAACTCCCCAGGCCCCAACAGGCTCCTTCAGGAGGAGCTTTCCTCCCCAGAGTCAGTTCAGCTGAGCTGAACCTGAGCATGGTCATCCACAGAACTGAGTAGAAATGAGAGCAGAAGCTGAGATGCAAAGTGCAGTAGGGCATAGAGAGAGGGAGTCTGATATGATTTTAGCTCCGGGATGGTAAGAAAATGTACATGATCATTTTTTGCAGTATTAAGGAATACTGAGCATGAGAAAATGTGGCCATAGAAAGAACCCCCCTAGGGACATCAACAGAGTGAGAGAGAAGGGAAAAAAATAAAATAAAATAAAATAACCCAAAGGCTGGGGGTGGCTGCTGAGTGTTGAGCTGTCTCAGCAGTCTCTGAGTTAGTCTCCCATGTAAGCATTGCAGTTAAATAACTCCAAGGTCCTCTTCACTTCTAAATGCCAAGGTTGCCAAGGTTGCCACATGGATTCCAGCCATTGAACAGGGACTTGGTCCTTCTCTAGCCACAGGCGTATTGATTGCAGTGCTGAAAAATCATATCCTTAATCCAAAAGCCACCTTTTTCTGGTAAGCGTGCAGAGTGGAGGAAGAGAACAATGACTCAGAAATGGCTGGGATACCAAGAGATGTCTGAGAAATAGATTAACAAAATACTTCATTAAACATTTTGCAAACAAGATAATACTAGAAACTTCTATTAGCAAGCAGGGGATGCTTAGAATATACTATCACATAAGAAACTTGCTATCTGCTAGATGTGTCTTGAGGGATTTGAGAGGATTAGCAAGGAAGCTTATTGTAACACATGTAATCTATTTTTGATTTCCAGGAAAATTGGGAGGTATGGGAATTTTTGAGAAAGAAAGAGCAAATAAAGTAGTATTCATCCAAAAAGGAAGAATGACTCTGGTTATTATTGTCCCATGGGAAAATTTTTTAAATGCCTATAGATAATGGACTCCTGAGCAATACCAGAGCTCATTGTACAGAACAACTTTCGCTAGATATACTTCACCATTAGAGGAAGGAAAAGCAGTAGCAATCATGCTTGGAAATATGTGCTTGGCCCCCATGTTTTGCAAAGTAATAAAGCTGTCTAGGGCATATCTAGACTTGACAAAGGGCAGCAGATAAGAAATTCAGTAAAATGGCAAAGTATAGACCATAAGGAAAGTCTCTAGGAGTTCAAATCAAAGTACAAAGTACTCCACATTAGCTTATTTGAACAGCTTATGTGCACACTCTCAGCCTGCAGGAAAAGCCAGGTAATTCAGTTTAGCATAAACCACAATGAATGTGAAGGTCCCACCATGTCTGATGGTAGGTCCAGATTTGTAAAATACTTTTCTTCCTGATTTAGGGGAGTGAGATACAAATATTTTATAAGAAAGGACTGAAAAGTTTATGACCGCATGAGGCTCTCTGCAGTATGGATGTAAAGAAAACAGGAGAAGAGAGCAGATGTTTGGAGGTCAGGGAAATTTCTGGGAATCAGATATCTGTTGAGGTAGCCACCAGGCAAGGAAAGTTGAGCTCCTGTTAATGACCTCCAAACATCTGCTCTGCTCACTCCCCTGTTTAGTTTCTACTATGATTTGGGGGATGTCTTATGCAACCATGATTTGTCGTTGGCAGTTTAGGGGGTTTGGCTGACTTCCAGTCTCTGCTCCAAGTGGATGTCTCTGCTATGAAATTTTCACCGTATTCTTTGCAAACGATTACCAATACTCAATCTCATCTTTTGTGAAATAATATTGATTGTGTTCCTGCCTCTGTTTCCTTCTCCTTTATTTTAACTTTTCTCTAAAAAGGTTTTCCTAATGTGTTGATCTGGTAAAGCAGCTTACTTTTGAAAAGGCAGCTTTTGCTGTTGCAAGGTAGACAAACCACCTGACCAAAAGTTCATTTCATATGTTGACTACAAATCCAAATCAGAGATTATCTCAGAATGCTCTCTTCTACTGGTCATTCACTTGACTATAATGAAAATTGACATTATACTTCTGTATAAGACTCGCTGCCTACTGCCAGCTATGTGCCTTCTGTATCTTTGCTGCAGGGAAAAAAAAAACCAACAAAACAAAACAAAACCAAACCTCTCAGTTTTCTCAATGTGTAAAATTTAATTTTATACTGGTAGAGATGAGTAAACTGGTGGAAGGGATCTGGTTTTTCTTCAGTGGTTTAGTAAAACCTCATCAGTCAAGGAATTGGCTTTGTGAAATATTGGAAGGTCTTGTTTGAATAAAATGTCCCCAGGCTGGCTGGGAATGGGTGGGCAACTTTGGTAAACTGGTCTGGTTCTGTTGCAAGCTGGGCTTTTTTTCTCATCTCTTTTATATAAAAAAGGAAACAAAACTTTATCCATGCCTGTTTTTAGCACAGATGACTTTATATGACTAAACAAGAGGGAAACTAAATAGCAGTCAGATGGAGAAGATTAGAAGTGAGGAGACTATCATATAAAATTAAGGAGATAGGAAAGCACAAAGCAGTAAGTAGTAGCCCTTTGCAAGATTTGATTAAACAGCTTATTCCATGAGAGTAGAGCTAAACAAACTCAATTTCCCATAATATTTGCCCCTTCATCCCTTCATATACTTTCCATCATTCTTAACTCCCTATCATCCTGCACCATCCAACAGCCCTGCCTATCTACCTGTCTTCCTAGATAAGTGGCAGCATACTGTGGCAGGTCCAGTGCTGGTGGATCAGACAGTACACGACCCCTGCAGGTTGATTTCTGTTTACATGAGCCTTGGTGGAAGTACTAATTAAGATCTTTCCCTTCTGTTTAGCTATAAAGTTTACAATGCTTTACGTCACTCAGTATCTCTGAGAGAGCTAAACTTCTCTTGGATTCTGAAAGTGGTCTGTGCTTTTAGGGGGAATGATGGCTGTGGAGCACCAGTCCAGTGACAGGCAAAGGTAGATGTTGTGAATGACATGTAGGTAGGCATAACATTCCACCACATGAACATCTTAGACAGTTCAGTTAAATATGTTTGTATATTCCTTAAGAAAATACAGGTAGTTAGAATTAGAGGGTACAGAAAAGAACACACTGAGATCCAGTCCTCAGGGAAATAAACGTTTTTTTAATTATTATTATTATTTTATTTTTTATGTTTTATTTTTATTGTGGAGATCAGGTAACAGCCAACAGAAAAAGATGAACTACTTCTAATGAGAAAACTAAATGAAATTTAAGTTTCAATTAATGAATGATACACAAGATACACAAGAAGTGTGTGATGGATTCTGCATCAAAATAAGAGACCATATAAAAAGCTTACAACAAAGCTGGCTGTTCAATGTATGCTACAAAGTGCCATGAAGCAGAAGGCTGATATCTAGAAGGACCTGGGAGGCAACAGGTGAAGGACTTGGACTAAGCAGATGGAGAAAAAGAAGTAAGAAGGACAACAGCACAGAAGAATGCATGGGAATGTTTTGTTGAAGGATGAAGGCATTGGCTTTCACATTTACAGCAGCAAGTGCTCAGGGAAGAGACACTGCAATGCTGCAGGATTTCATGGATCCCAAGATCTTGACAATAGCTTAAAGCACAAAATGAGGTGCAATAAAAAAGTTGGCCTATAGCTTATATTTATGAAAGAGGTGCAGGGACTGAATGTGACTGAAAGCTGTGTCCATTCCCTTGCAGCCAGAATTGCCCAGGCGATATCTTCATCCCACTTTTACTCACAGAATTAAAGTTGAAAGCCATTTAAATTAGTCTCTTAAACTTCACTCAGCAAAAACTTCCTTCACAACCAGAAACTGGGGGAAGTTCACCACAGTGCAATGTTCCAGACTTATTTTTCTTCTTAAAAGCCTTTGGAGAGAAAATTTTTCTGCCTGAGTTTTTATAGTTTAAGAGATGTTGTTGATTTGAATTTCTGTCTTTGAAAAACTTGTTCTCCTAACAACATCTTTTGTCTACTTTTTTTCTACTGTTTTCAATGTTTTTCTGATACCCATTTTTATACACCTTGATGGAATTTCAGTGCCTGTCATGCAAAATAATGGCACAGTCAGGATGGCCGAGCGGTCTAAGGCGCTGCGTTCAGGTCGCAGTCTCCCCTGGAGGCGTGGGTTCGAATCCCACTTCTGACAACTTCTTTTCAAAAGCCACCTGGACGTGGTCCTGGGCAGTCTGCTCTGGGGTGGCCCTGCTTGAGCGGGGGACGTGGACCACGGGGTGCTCCCTGTAATCCAACCTCGACTATTGTGGGATCCTATTAGGCAGATTTAGACAACGTGACACTGAAAGCACTAAGCAGCGTGACACTGAAAGCACTAAGCAGCGTTGGGTCAAATGAAATATATAAAATATAAAGAAAGGCAAAGGACTATGCCTGAGTGAGAAATTCAGATCTCCTTGACATTTGGTGGGTCACCTTTCTATATAATCTTTTAGGTGAAAGACCATGCCGTGGATTTGTTAAGAGCAGTGCCAAATTTGATATGCTTTGAAGGCTAGATGCTATGGCCAATCATCTCGTCTTCATTAACAGTTTCAGGTCTTGCCAGAAATAACTGCTGTGCAAAGGGAGAACACTCTTCGCTATGTTAAAATTAGCTAAAATAGGGTGTCTCCTAATCAAATCTTTTCCTGGATTGCCAAATGATGTATAGCTGTTTGTGTTGCAGATAACGCTCCAGTGGGGACCACGCTAAAATCCCTGAAAACTCATATTAAGCAAGACCTCTGGCTGAACTTTAACTCTATGTTCAGAAGTGAGAGGCTGGTGCTATAAGCCACCCAGATCTACATCAAACACTGTGATTTTAATTGCACATTTAGCTAACTAAGATCAACTTAGATTAAATGAGCAATAAATTCCTAGCTATATAAAATGAACAAAACAACATTTCAGATTAACTTAATCTGTATATGGGGCCACTTGCAGAGGTAATGATGGCAGAAAAGGAACCAAGTGGCCATCTAAACACTGGTAGGATCTTAGTACATTTTGCCTTTGCGTGCAACAGATGTTTCCCTGAGTTGGTCAGTTGTATCACATTAGCTATAAAATAAAGACAGAAGGCTTAACAAATGATTGGCACAGATCCAACACTTAAATCAGCTTCAAGTAGTATGAGAAATGATGCTGCTTTGAGGGCAACTATAAGGAAAATCTATTCTGATGGAGTGTACCTATTCCATTTTGGCTGATTGCTGTTTGAACTCCCCCTGCTTACAAGTACGTTAGGGAGTATATATTTCAAACAAACATTGCGCAGCATTGTTAAGCACTCTGCATATATTTACCCTGTCTAAATGTTTGAAGTTACAAGCCACATATGAGTCTCTAATTTCTTTCCACTTTTAATATGCCCCATTGGAAAACGTCAGTGCATCCACACGTTGCACTTGTAGTGCCATTCCAAACCTCTGCAACATTTGCAATAAGTAATGGAGAGACAGAGGCTGGAGCAAACACCTCTGGAGCTGAATGCTTATGGAAAACACCCTTTGTCCTCTCTGTTCTTTTCTACAGAGATTTACAAAGCCTCTTTCACCATGCTGCCACAGAGTCCTGACTCATTTCTGTTCTTGGATTGGCTAAAGAGGACACCACTGGCCTGAAGATTCCCATGATGGAGACCTACATGACAGATTTCACAGCTGGATCTAAAATGACTTGCACTGATTCTCTCCAGCTGTCTGGAGAGGCAGAAATACCAAAGGGCTCCCTATGCATTTCAAAATGTACCTTTTCCTTCTGCTGAGGAGAGGCCCTAGCACCCAGTTGTGTTTCCATTCCTGAAACTGTTTCAGAAGAAGCCTGTTCCTTAAGCCCCCTGATCCCCCACTCAGCCTGGGTTACCTTCTGTCTTTAAGGGAGAGCAGAGCATCTGCTTGTGGTGCCGTGTGATGGAGTTGTACTTCCAAAGAGCTCTGCTGATCTCATCACTTTGAATGATGAAGGTTTAATGCCATGCACATGTTCAACCACCCCTCCCTCCCTGCATTCAGACCACTACCATGTTTACAGCATGGTTGCATACAGCAGGCATCTCCTGAGATACTTCTCCATGCTCCCACCCAACAAAAATCTTAAGGCAAACAGAAAATGATTGAAAAATGGAAAACAACATCAGAAAACACCAAATAGATCTCATGTATTTCCATATTGTGATTTTTTTTTCTTACAGTGACAGCTATTGGCCTTCAAATCTGGGGTTTAACACAACAATGTAGGGCCTCTAGGTCCTGAAGGCTACAACAGCTCTCCCCTGTAATGACATAAGCCACCACAGGTTCTTTGCTCCCGTGACCTGATCCTTCATTCACTATTGCTTTTGCTATTAGCTGTTATTAGCTATATTATATGCTGTCAGCTTTTGTTTATTGCTATTTTGCTTTTAGTTTAAACCACACAAGAACTATCAAGACAACTGTCCTGTTCCAGGCTAATACAACTCTCAGAGTCCAAAAGAGTGAAATAAACAGCCTTCATGGTCAAGCAATCCTGCTGTGGAAGTAGTTTACTGCAGGAGTTTAAAGTTAAGCAGAGACCAGACACCTTCAGAACATGTCACAAGATTTGTTCTCTTTCAAAATTTCTATGTATGAAAATTCAAGTGCACAGAGCATTTTCTTCCCATGTCTGCAGCAAAGGAAGAAAAAGAGCAAAAGACAGCGTGAAGCATATTAGGCACTGTCCTTTCATTCTGGAAAATATTGAAATGCTGCAGAGACAGACGAAGAAAGCTCTACAGCAGATGAAGGGATTAATATTTTAGCGGGAATTTGCTTTAACAAGAGGGCTAGGTATTTCCCTCCTTGTGAGCAAAAGTAAAAAAGCCTTCACTTTTACTTGATAAATTAATATATTTCTTCTTTAAATCCCAAATGAAGAAGTGCAAGCCTTTCCTGGTAGATATCTCCAGCTTCACAAAACACCCCAGCCAATGAGGGTGTCTTTCTGAAACAATCTGACGATTTCTTCTTCATCCTAAAAAGCAGCATAGTCACCCTATTTCAGCAGAGAGACATTCACATAAGCGGGGTTGCCACATGCTCCTGACTGCACGAGGCACGTCTGAGCACTCCTTCCAGCATGTCATCTGTGCAATGTAGAGCTGATGAATGCATGACACACTGCATAATCATCTGGTTCTTCCAGAAACATTGGTTTCATTACATATATGCCATGGAACTGGTCAACATCTATGCATTAGAAATGTCTGGTATTTCTGATATTAAACAGTTTGGTCTGACCTACTGCTACTGCTCTGACTAGGTATAGACACTTCCCAAAATCCCAGATGTATATGCAAGCTGTTCTCTTTATACTTGGATGCTACCCTTTGTGGGAGGGGAGGGGGGGGATATGACACAAAATATGTAAGGAAGCATGGATTTATTTGTCTCAATTTAAACTAAAAACCTCTTTGCACAGGAAACAGTGGCAGAGCTCCCAACACCTTTGGTAAGATCACATTTAACCTCTAGTATTTACTTGCTACTTCACAGCTTTTAGCCTTAGAATATACTTATGGCACTCAGACCTTGAGCAAGCAAAGCTGAAAGAGTCAAGGCTTGTGAGACAGCAGGAGGAAGAATTCCCTGGTCAGTCATCTATGCACACAAGAACAAAGCAGCCATGGTCAGAAGCTCAGATGTCACTGCAGCAAGCTCCAAAAACTCACAGAAATGTCACAAGTGTAGAGTGATAGTGAGTGCAACAGATTCTATCCAAATAATTCTGCTGCTGCAGTTAAAAAGGACTATGGATGGTAAGGCCAGAAAAAGCTGTTTTATCCACAAGTCCCATCTTCTTCTGCTTAACATTAGACACGGAGCTTCACATTTGGTTGTAACATAAATTGCTGACTGAGATGGGTAAGAAATGGCTTCTACGAATTCTTTGGTGATTTCTTGTTACCCCAGGAAAAGGATGGTAAGATGAAACCAGGGGTGTGGTGGCAGTGTGGGTTAAGAAACCTCACTGTATGTTCAAAGGCATGTGGCAAGCCTAGTGACAGATTGGAAACCAAGGCCACCACCAGCAATCCCTGCTCTAAATAGGTGTCTGCTCATCCGGACTGGAGAGTCAAAGACAGTGGCATGGGATGTTAGCCATGCTAGTAACCCTATTGGCCATAGAAAAAAACATTAATTTATCCTGCCTGGCCTATTGAGACATTGGCCCTGGATTCTGGATAGGTGAAACTGATTTCCAAAGTACCTTAAATACCAGGCATGTGGTATGCTACAACTGCATCATAATTAGAAGAGCATCAATATAAAACACTCTTGCTGCAGTGTCATGAAAGAGTTTTGGCTGTTCTCAAACTCCAAGTATTTGTATTTATGTCCTGAAATAAACAAAAAAATATATATTTTTAAAAGGAAGTTATGTGTATTTTATTACTTAAAGCTCAATCATCTCCTTATGATTCTTGCACAGATTCTTTCTTCCATTGCTCCACAAGTATATAATATTGAGTACATTATTTTCCTTCAAATGCCTGGGAAAGGAGGAGTTAATACATCATGGAAAATAGCTTTGTGTGGAAGACATTTGTTTTTATGAATCTGGCTCTAAGGCTCTCTCTCTAGTTTTAAAATTACTATCACAGCCAGATTGTGCATCAAAAAGATCCCACTTAGCAGAATATATGATCTCAAAAATGAATATCTGTTAGATTGTTCATACAGAGTGCTTTGAGAAATAACTTCTCACAGATGGAAAGCTATAAAAATGGTGTTCTGCTATCTTGTAGTTTGAACCACAATCTCAGAACATATGAAATATTGATATTGAGTCAAGCTGTACCTGGTTCCCCTTGAATGAATTCTTCCAAGTTCTTGACCTCTGTTCTAGTGCTGTTTCATTTTAGGCTGGAGTCCAATGGAAAAGAAAAAAAATTAAAAAATAAAAAACCCCAACCCTTTTGTCCATGAGCAGAGGCAAATCAGGAATGACATACTGTTTTCTAACCAGCCTATTTGATATTTTATGCTACCTTTGAAGAGAATCGTTATAATAAAGTATAATGACATAAACGGTCACACACATGAACATTTACTTGGTGTGAAGTGTTTTCACTGCTCTCCCTGCAGAGTAGATATGTCTTGACAAAAAGAGATGGCATAGAAAGCACTGCTGACATTTTTAGGTGATGGAATAATGAAAATAAATGCTCATTACTGCTGGCTTTTTCTGAAGATTCTCTACTGACAGTACCTTTTGCACTGAAAAATGCTGACATCGTCAGTGGAGAGATCTATCTGTGAACAGGGAATTTTCCTCTTGAAGTCTCTTTCTTCATGCACCAGTTCAGTCCTGGCAGTTTTCAGAGTGTACTGTAAGGATGCGTTCAAGCACAGTGCCTTTAAAACACTACTGAGGCCACACCAGAAGTACCCTTTCCTGGAAATTTTTTCACCATTCTCTCCAGGTGCTCCTAACCTTCTTAATAACAGTAATTCTCAGTGCCAAGGTCCCATTAGCTACCAGAGGAATCATTTAACCATTCACAGAAAATATCCAGCATTGTGCTCCAAGATCCATGCTTCCTGATCAGAGCCTGTTGCCTCATGCCTTTTGATCTCGAGCTGCAGTTTGACTGTGACTCATTGCAAGCAGGACAAATGCCAACACCTGACACACCAGAGTCCATTCCCAAAGTACCAGAGACCCTAGAGGAGCAGATGAAGAACCAGAGAAGTGGATGGAAACTGCTACTCTCTGCCACAGAGCTGACATGGGATCATTATACCCTGCTCCTTTTTTTTTTTTTCCTTTCTTTTTTAATAAATAAGTAACTCATAGGCAGCACCTTGTCCCAGTCAAGCTCTTGTTTAGTTCACCTCAGTATAGAAGACCATTTGCAGGTATATCGCTTTTATTTTCCATAACTTTCCTTTCTACTTATTTATTATCCCTCACCTAATAAATCTTTTATTAAGTTATTCTTAGTGCTTGGATTGATTTAGAAAAAGCTCTGTGACAGGTTTTACAGCTGAATATCTCAAAAGCGCTATTTTATCACCACTGTATATTCCATATAAGTGCTAATATACATTGGTCCTTTCTGCAGGACAACAGCTAGCTGAAGTGTGCTCTATGAGGACATCGCTGCCATTTCTCCCATTTCTTCTTGTCCAGTTCAGGACTCAGCAGCCTGAAAGATGCTCAAAAAATCTGATGCAAAAAAAATGGTGCTAAAAGCTCTTTTTCAGGCAGGGTTTGTGTGAGGGGTGATGCTTCTGCAGTTCCCCCAAAGGCTTGTTGCAGGTCCACGTGTCCATGCAGCTCAGCATGGATTGGGCTCCTTTAGACCTACA
Source organism: Anser cygnoides (assembly GCF_040182565.1). Lineage (NCBI taxonomy): Eukaryota > Metazoa > Chordata > Aves > Anseriformes > Anatidae > Anser > Anser cygnoides. The sequence continues at coordinate 84,772,926 of NC_089875.1, forward strand.
TTAACACCCTAACCCCTACATTAACACCATAACCCCTCTGTGTTTCCAGATCTCACTGATGCACCACAGCTTTCAGCTCTAGGGGAAGCTGAAAGCCCTCTGCTGCAGCTTGCCCGTGGACTACAAGAAACCCTGAAATCCAGTCCTTCTGCTCTGCCACACAGCCGTGGGGGGTCACACTGGAGAACCATGCACCATGAGTGGGTGCTGGGGGTGGTAAAAACCCCTTGCTGCCTTTTATGATGGAAAGCCATGCAAAGGGAGAAGAAAGGAGGCAAAGCAAAACAAAAGCAATAGGAAGTGCGATGGTTGCCTGCTCTTTCTTTTCTTCCCATGGAAATACAAGGAAAAAGGTAAGAACAGCAAACAGGGAGAATTCAGTCTTGGATTCTCATTCACTTCATTCATTCTTTGTATCTTTGTTGTTTGCATCAATAAAATGTCTCTTGCAGTTCTTGTGCAGGAGGATCATATGTTCACATCATATGTTTGTTGCTTTGTCTCAGCAAACAAGCAAGCAGCCTTTGGACTGATGGTCCACGTTTGCCCAACTGAAATAAGATGCACCTGAGCCAAGAGCATCCCTGTAGGCAAAACAGAGAGAGAAAGATGGCTCCAGATGTAATTCATATCACAGATGGGCTGACTTGTCCTCTGGAGATGCCTCACTCCCTCTCCTTAGGATATAAGGAACACATCCCTTCCAGTACCTAAAGGGGGCCTAGAGAAAGCTGGGGAGGGTCTCTTTGTCAGGAAGTATAGGGATAGGAGAAGGAGTAATGGCTTGAGACTAAAAGAGGAGAGGTTTAGATTAGATATACAGAGGAACTTCTTTACGCAGAGGATGGTGAGGCAGGCACTGGCACAAGTTGCCCAGAGAAGCTGTGGATGCCCCATCCCTGGAGGTGTTCAAGGCCAGGCTGGATGGGGCTTTGGGCAACCTGGTCTGGTGGGAGGTGCCCCTGCCCATGGCAGGAGGGTAGGAACTAGATGATCCTTAGGTCCTTTCCAACCCACAGCATTCTGTGTTTCTATGATTCTATGAACATCAGAATACTGTGCTTCAGTCACATGCCGGAAGCTGGCATTTGTGCCCCTAATGTTTTTCATCAGACACTAGCCTCAAATTAATTTATCTTTCAAAATAGTAAATAAAATGTGATCTCTCTCCTCCCAACAGGGCAGGGACAATGGACCCAGCCAGGGACCTGCTCTGGTGCTGCCACAGGAGCTGGGGATGTGTCCTGCAGCCCAAGGCAGCTTTTGGCTCCCCTGGGCAACAAGCTCACATCCACATGGCCAGAAGAGGATGTGAAATCCAGCCTCATCAAGTGGTCTGGAAACACGGCTGTCTGGAAAAGCATTAAGGAAGGGCCTTAAAACCTGTCCGCTGCAGCAGGTTTAGATTAAGACAGGTATGTCGCAGACAAGCCCACTGCAATGGCTGGAGACCGTAGCCCCTGCTCAGCTTACACAGATGATGTTCTTGGCACTGACTGACTTCATGCTAAAAACCAACCCCAACAACCATCTCAACTACAGGTCCCACCAGGAGCAGGTGGTAGCCGTTTGCTCAGGAAAGCATCAAGAGTGTTGAGCCCACTAACGGATGAGTGGTACATTGTCGTAGATTGTCCTTTTTTTCCTGATCTCATGCAGGTATGCAGCGATTCCCTCACCTGGCACCATGATGGGAGCCTCAGTGGTGACCCCGTGGTGGTGCTCGCAGAGGACGTCTTCCCACCCACGCGTTAAAAAGTCCCCAGTGTAGACACTTCCATGCATTCTTGTGAACATTTTACTTTTGTTCTTTCTTGTTTTGTTTCCCTTAATCTAAGAGAAGTTACTCAAACTGAGAACATATTGTTGCTCTTTGTGTGTGGAAAAACATAACATAGCAACTTGTCTTAGCTTTCTAATAGTTTCACGATGTGCTTTTAAACAATGTCAAACTTGTTCAAGGCTCGTGACATTTGAAGTTGGCAAGTAAATCAATGTTTATTTTCTTTCAAAAGCAAAACTTTTTAGAAATAAAATGGTTGCAATTTTTTCAAAGGAAAAATTTCATCCCTGTTTTTTTCCATTTTCCTTTTTTTTTTTTTAAACATAAAATGCTGTGTATGCAGGATTATTTTTATTTTGTATGTATGTTGCAGTGCTCAACATTTTAATTGCCACTTCCTCAATAAAACTATTGGAAATCTTCCATCTTGCCATTAGCACTTACAAAATAACTGTTAACAATATGTTATCCAGACACAGAAACTTTATAATTAACATTGGACTAGTCTTCAAAGTCTAGTGACTAAAATATATCCTATAAAATTACTGGACTTCATTCAACGCTATTCTGCTGTTTTAATGTTCAATAAATGTGTTGAGGGGAGATATTTGGCAACATGAGTTAGTCTCTCTGGCAGAGAGAGTGACTACAATAGAGTTTGCTCTCTGCTGTATGGCAAAAGCACCAATACTCTATGAGGCTACAGCGCAAACACTGAAAGGTTGCTGCTGGTGTGAAATAACGTAGCTCCCAGACACACTGCTGTGCAATCCTTCAATGCGGCGCTCCTCCCTTGTCAACTGACAAGGAATTGGACAGTTTTCACATGAGCAATAAAACACAACAGGCAGTGTATTTCTGGATGATTATAGCACAACTGTGGTAGTGTCAGAAGTCAGGGGGCTGAAGGCCAAGTGTCTTAACTACAGGAGAAATACAAGATTGGCTCTGAAGCATATTAATGCTATCCCAAAATGGAATTTCTGCAATACATTAAATAAAAAGGAACACTTAGACCTGTGCCTTTAACACAGACATGGACATGACATCATTGGCAGCTAATTAAAACGTCTTCCAGCTGCAACCATAGTAGGCCATTCCACTGGTAAAGAGTTTGGAGAACAGGATGAAAAGGTCTGGTATGTACTTTCTTTTGGATTAAAATATGAGAAAAGCATCATAAGAGTTCACCAAGATCACAGTCATTTAAAGCAGTATCTCTAAATAATCTGGCCATACAAAGCTCTTACCCCACAGGAAACATCTGAAAAAAAAAAAAAAAAAAAACAGAAAAAAAAACCACAAACAAACAAAAAAAACCCTCTCCTGCTTTTTGAGACAAACAGGTCTAATGGACCAACGTACATATGGATACAGTCTTGTAAGTTACTTTTCTGGGGTATAGCTCTGAATTAATCCAAAAGTATCATTGTGTTCATATTCTAGATACTCAGGGAGAAGCAGTCACTATCCCAGTGTACTTTCAGGCCTTTAAAAATATGCAATACTTTGCATGCCAGATGATATTTATGCCACAAGCTTCTGTAGGCAAGAGTCAGGCTGCCCAGGGCTCCTGCCTGGCAAGAAAAGCAGAGGAGTCAGAAGCAGAATCCTTGGTCCCAGGACTCCATGGTGGCATTGACGATCTGTGTGAGAAGCAGAATGTGAGGACATTTAAGTGCCATAAGGAGCCAGACACAAGGTCCACCTGGAGTGGTGTCCTGCGTCCAGGGGTGAGCCAGGAGTGCCCAGACAGGGAGGAAAGGGGCACCAGAGGGGTGTGATGGAGCCATGCACAGCTCTACCAGACCAGTTTCTCAGCTGAGAAAATGAGAATAAAGAGAAAATGCATAAATTTACAGTATAAATATTAATACAGTCTTGCTATATCTGAAAAGCAAAAGTACACATGTGAAAAGCAAAAGTATCTGGTTTTCCAGACCACTTCACTAACTCTTTACAGATAGATAGCAAGCACTATAAAAGATATATCTGCAGCATCTGGGGCAAACATTTCTTCAGAAAAAAACTCCTAGGAGAAGCTGTTTTCTTCTACTCTCCCATTTCTCTGCTCACAGGTCATTTGGTGAGGCCACAGGTCAGAGTAAGGGCTTCAGTGCAAGAAAAGTGCCAGGGAAAAGCTTTCATCTTCTGTGCTTGTTGCACACATCAACATTTCCCTTCTGTCAACAATTCGGACACCTGGTCAGACCAGTTATTTTCAAATTATTTGTCACTGTCTGAGCAGGTTTGGTCTCTTTGCAAAATGTGATTTTTCAGATCTGTCAGAAGCAGGAACAGACATTTGAGCAAGTGGCTGGGTTGCTGAGGGGACATATCTGTGCTCAGAAATGTCTACTAGGCCATAATGCAAGCTTGTATCTTCTGGACCTTTCTTTTCAACAAGACAATGGGCTTATTCTGTTCAGTGATTACCTAATATTAAAACTGAATAATACACTTTTGAAATAAGTTACAGATCATTGTGGGGGTGTTTGAGTTGTGCCAGTGTAACATCACTATATCGTGACAGTCAGGTCTCAGATGAAAACATTGACAATTTTTTTTGAAAGGAAAAAATCCTTTGTTGTTTCACTGTCAAGCGTTCAGTTGAGAAGAGCAAAAGGATTTTGTAGGACATCTTTTCTGTGCATTTTATTGCAAACATCACATAGTCATCAATCATAAGATCAGAGAAAATAGATGTTTTAGGGACACTAAGGAATTATCTAGTCGATTCATCTCTGCCATGTTCCTAGTTTAAATTATTTATTTTTTTATGCACAAAGGGCAGAAAATATTTTTTTCATTCTTGCTGCCACCCTCATGTATGTGAAGACTATTATCACAATTCCTTTTTATTCTACTCCAAACAAAACAATCTGAATTCCTTCAGCCATTACTTGTAAGATATAATTTTAGACCTTTGGTCACAGTCAGTACTCTCCTCTGGTTTCCATCCATCCATCCATCCATCCATCCATCCATCCATCCATCCATCCATCCATCCATCCATCCATTCATGTCTTTTTGTAGTTCAACACCTAGGATTTATCCACATTGGACAGAATGAACAGGTCTTAAAGTCTCACAGGTGGTAATACTACATGAATATAGTACAACTGCCTTCTTCCCAGCTGTGGGACTGGAAGTTAGAGAGAAGAAAAGTGAATCTTTCATGATGTAACCGGGGTAGGCTCACGTTTAAGACAAAACATTTCTGTGTTCATCATTCAATAAAACTACTTTCATCTTAAATTTTATTTATTTTTGTGAAGACTTGTTTGAATGCTCATGTAAAGTGAATGTAACTGAGACACAAAGTAACAGACCCAGACAAATATTCCTAAAATATATATATAGGTATATCTTCACACTGAGTTAATAGAGGTACCCTTCTTTTGGGCAACTTAAGATGATAAATTAGTCGGCAAGTTTGATGAGATGATGGTAGATACTCATTAAACTGGTGATAGGTGTATGTCATCTTATCATTTTTATAATTTAAGAAAAGTCAAGCAATGTTTATGATTAAAGCACAATGCCTCATGCTGTAGCTGTTCTAACTGGAAAAAAAAAAAAAGAAAAAAAAAAAGCTGCCATGCACACAAGCTGTCCTCAAGATACGCTTCTATCTTGGACCTGTAAAAGTGTTTTTGACCCAAAGCCTTGTCTGTTTTTTCCAACTATATTAGTCAGCCTAATAAAAGAGACTACCTCTGTCCATAAATCTTGTTTCTCTGGTGGTTTTCACTATAATATTTGCTGCCATAAGCCCCTAGGAATTCACAGATCTCTCTCTCTCTCTCTGTCTCTCTCTCTCAAATTCAGATGAAATCCTATCCCACTACAAGGCTGTCTCCCTGTGCAAAAGACCGGTGTAGTAGTGTCAAGGATTGCCATCAGATGAGCTGACAGGCTGGTGCAACACAGTGCAGTGCTGGTAGGAAATGTGGCCTTGCATCCCAAAGCCATGCAGACAGCAGAGCTCAGCGCTGCACTGGTGCAATTACACCAGTGCCAGTCCTGGAGAGAGCTCTCCCAGTGCTCCCCACTGCTCCATTGCAAGCCACAGACATGTCTCAAACCACTTGTGAGACTTCAGTTCCCTAGGTGCATGGTGGCTTTGGAAAAACATAATCTCTATTCACAAGCAGGAGAAAATCACCAAATGATTTGTTACAAATTATTCACCATGCTCTAAGAATAACCAACTTATTTCATTTAAAAGAGGGCAAAGAGGTTCTCTGCAAGCACGTGAGCACTTTTCCCCAAGGAAAATTTCATAATGGTTAATATAAGCAGAGCTACAGTAGTGCATATGGTTAACAGCTGCTTTAACATGATATGGCATAACAACTGTCTGGAAATCATTAGCCTAACTTTTCTTTAGTATTTGGATAATTAACTAACAGACAGAACTATTTCAGCTTATCAGATAATGCATAGATATGTATTTTTCTGTATTATTTACAGTACATATAGTCCCTTTTCTCAAAATAATGCATGAAACATTTGCTGAGGGGATAAAAAAAATCATAGGTCTCTATAGATATTTAACAGCTATTTAGATATTTCCAAAACACTGAAACATTCATGGGTTCCAAAGAAGACTTTCCTTTAAGGAAATTAAAACATAAAACTGTATTACTGTTCAGGTTGCATTGAGACTCACAAAAGCCTGGAAGATAGATATTTATATATATATAAATTTTGTTATATATATTAAACCATAAAGCGGAGTTCTCAGGGACTTTGATAATGCAGATCACCTTTTGGTTCAAAGATTTTCTAGCGAACCTTTGTTGTTCTTCACAACTACCACCCTCCCTCTCCTTTATCTGCCCTTAATAATTTTGTTGCAAATGAAACTACCCTTTAGCTTATACAATGATATAAGGAAAAGTTTTAGTTCTCTTGTTAAACAGAGACAAAACTGAAGAGAAGGAGAGATCAGCACCAAATATGAGGCCAAAATAAAATTCCTGGCTTTCTGTTGATCTACAAAAAGCTAGAAGCCATTGTCATTTTGCATGAAAAGGTATATAAATATGCACAGAGTCAAGCAGTTTTGTGAAGGCAGCTTGAAAAGCAGAATAATTAATCCAGCCAACAACTCTGTAATTTGTTAACATTCCTCAACCGTAAGTTAAGTTGCACATTCAAACTTCATTCATTCTTCAGAAGAATTAAATTATAAAAATAATATAATTGCCAAAAACTTCTTTAGGAAGAAAATATGGTGGAAGGAAGCACCTAGAATTTAGACTGTATATGAGTAGCAGAAATAAATAATTGAAATTGTAATATCTGAATCCTTGTCATCTTCCCATGAGTCCAGATAGAAGAGAGATGAATAATGATGTACAGTTTTTCCTTCTGCTTCCCAGCATGTTTGCATGTGCATATTTGTGCACCTGTCCTTTCTTGAGGACAGCTCAGAATCCATGTTGAATACCCATAGAAAGTTAAACCTATACCCTGATGCAGGTGCATGTTCTTTCAAGTGGGGAGGTGGAATGCTCTTAAAGGCTTGGTTATAATGAAGTTTTAGGAGTGGGGAGGGAGAAGGGACATGACTAAAGTACAAGTGGTTACCCAGCTGCCTGTGGATAACACAGAGTAGTTTGACCCGATTGACTTTTCTGTTGTCTGGTACTAAATGCAATTCCCTCTCTAGCTTTTCCATAGACCATAGCTTGTTTTAGCCTTTTGGACCTCATATGTACTAAAGCATACATTTCTTTACAGCACACATCAGAAAAAAAACAGCGGTAAATGTTAATCCTGCAATGGGCATTAAAAGAACAGGTGTGTTTTTGCTTAATGAAGATAGATTCCATTTCAACAGTAGCCATTTAGTAAGAAATATGTGTAATACCCTGCTACCTGAATCTGATATATCATGGCTCTGCTAATACATGCTACCATAACTGTCAGAGACAAAAAGCTTATTAAACATCAGTAGCTGTTCCACAAACTCACCACTGCTATTAATTAACTGCCTGTTAATGAATGCAGCATGCTTTCTAAAGTCCAAATGTATTTGGTTATTTGGTAGGGAGTTCAACAACAATCCTGCCATACTCATAGGCTTTGATAAACTACCTAAATGCCTATTTGTAGTCCTCATGGGATGGTATTGTCAGTAAAGATACCTGGTGATATTTCTATGTGTATATGACTTCTGTATGATTCATGGTCCAACATGACTAATGACTGCAATTCCTGTAGGGTCATGGAGTAGGCATATCTGATGGCTTTTTGTCACCAAAGGTTTCTGCAACACAGATCAAGAGCTCATTTAACATAGAGCCCTAAATTTTGGGAATAGATGTAGCATTTAATTTGCTCCAAGTCTTGGTTCCATGGGAGATAAATAACTGAAAATTTTCTATTTCCTCAGAAATGTCATGAAATATTTCTCTTAGATATCCATATAGCAGAAAATACTCAGCTTACAATTTCGTCCAGTGCTTGATAGTTGGCCCTTAAATCTCCAGAGAACAGTTCATTGCATTTTGTCTTCTTTGGATGTGACCCACAGTCCTAGCAGAGGCAGAAGAAAGTCAACTGTGGCTGAGAGGGGTCTTACAAGGTGCAGGAGTGGAAGTCCCACCATCCTTCAGCTGAGTATTCGCCTCCTTGCAGAGAGCACCAGGATACTTTTGGAGTACCTACCACAAAGTGTCATATGCAAGCACATTTTGATCACAACATCTGAGCCAGGTCCCCAGCTTCACCAAGAAGTTTACAGGAGCATGATATGAAGTTTCATATGTGTTACTATTGCTGCCATCTTTGTGCAAATGCAGGCATACAGCCATTCATATATAACAGGTCACTGGAGGATTATAGAGTAAACACGATTGTAAGGATCTTGTGAGTATGGGTGAAGAGTAACTCTTATTAAGGGAGAAGGGTTTTTACCTCACTTGCCCTTTTTCTCTCTTATATGACAATAGCTAGAATAAATCTGCACAACAATAGAGTCAGGTTTCTAATCACAAAATAATGTCTCTCTTCTCAGCACATTGGCTGAGAAAAAATAAATAAATAAAAATCTGTTCCCTTTCCCATCGTTGGCCTATGACCAAGTTCCATGTGGGTCTAATACTGCAATCTTCATTCAGATAAGAAGAGATTTATCAAAGTGAGGATCAGGACTTTTGTCTATAAAATCAGATGGTTCCTGTTATAATATTCATTCAATCATGATGACATTTTTGATATCTACACCAAAATCAGCAAAACTCATTCCTTTTGCTTTGCAAGATTCATCTCATTGTATCTTATCAAAGTCTTTTTGTTACTCAGACCAGCGACTGTAAAAAATTATCAGAAAAAAAATTCTGGAACTGCTTAAGACTACTGATTTTACGTGGGGGATGGGTTGAGCACATAGAAATCTTCTTCTATTTGAATCTTGAAACAAATGTAGCACAATAAAATTGTCTTCAATATTATAATAAATTTAACGAGTCTTAGAACAATTCAGTCACAATAATAAAACACAGAATTATGCAAATAACACAAATAGTAACAGACAAATCCTAAGAACAAGTATTGCC